>NW_023601851.1:14688865-14999823 GCF_014898055.3 Talpa occidentalis | reverse complement strand
CAAAAAGTGAGAAGGTGTTTATTTTCTTATAATTATTATTTTTCCTGGTCTCTTATTGAGGTTTTCTAGATTCCTGCTATGAGTGAGACCATCCGGTATTTTTCTTTTTCTTTCTGGCTTATTTCATGGAGCATGATCCCTTCCAGTGCCATCATTGTTGCTGCAAATTGCATGTGTTTATCTTTTTTGAATGCTGAGTAATATTCCATGGTGTATATGGACCACATCTTCTTGATCCAGTCATCTATTTTTGGGCATCTGGGTTGTTTCCATAGCTTAGCTATAGTAAAAGGTGCTGCTATAAACATAGGGGTGCAGGTGCTCTTTGGAATTGATGTTTCCGTGTCCTCTGGGTAAATACCTAGGAGTGGAATTGCTGGATCATATGGAAGCTCTATGTTTAGTAGGTCAATTAAAAATAAAAATCAACAACTATGAACCAGAGACACTGTATGAGGGTTGCGGGGTGGGGAAAGGAGGGATTGGGGTCAAAATAAGAGGGTTGCATTTGTATGGGGAATATAAAAATAAAATTAATATTAAAAAATAAATAAAATGGATATCAAATGTGAAAAAAAAAGATATGTTGGAGTCCTAATCCCTAGTACCTCAGAATATGACCTTATTGGGAAATATGATCTTTATAGTGATTCTCAAGCAAAAATAAGAAATTTTTTAGGTGGACTTAATCCAGATGTCTTTATTAAAAAAAAAAAATCTGAACACAGAGACAGATGCACACAGAGGGACGATGATGCGAAAATACAGGGAGAAGGCAGCCATGTGACTACAGATATGTACCTACAAGCCAACAGGTTCTTGAGGCTACCAAAAGCTATGAGAAAGGCAAGAAGCAGTTCCTTTCCCAGAGCATGACAGAAAGCATGGCTTTGCTATCACCTTAATTTTGGACTTCTGGACTCCAGAATTATGAGACAAATAAATTTCTGATGTTTTATGTCAAAAAAAAAATGACAAGGTAGCAATAATACCAAACATGTTCTATGAAGCCAACATTACACTAATACCAAAACCAAACAAGGACAACACAAAAAAAAAGAAAACTACAGACCAATCTGTCTAATGAATACTGACTGATTCAAAAATCCTTAATAAAATCTTAGCTATCAGAATCCAACAGTGCATCCATAAGATAATTCACCACGGCTAAGTAGCATTTATTCAAGGGACACAAGGTTAGTTCAACATCCGAAAATCAATCAACATAATCTAAAACATACAAAAAGAAACACAAAAACCATATGATAATATCAATAGATGTTGAGAAAGCTTTTGACAAAGTACAACACCCGTTTATGATAAAGGCCCTTGAAATTCTCGGGATGCAAGTAACATACCTAAACATCGTAAAGGCCATATATGACAAGTCCATAGCCAGTATCATCCTCAATGGTGAAAAGCTGAAAGCATTTCCATTAAGATCTGGAACAAGACAAGGATGTCCACTCTCACCACTGCTTTTGTATATAATACTGGAAGTCCCAACCAGAGCAATAAGACAAGAGAAATACATACATGGAATCCAAATAGGAAAAGAAGAAGTCAAACCATCACTATTTGCAGACGATATGATAATATACATAGAGAACCCCAAAAACTCCACAGAAAAACTAATTAAACTAATCATTCAGTTTAGTAAATTAGCAGAATACAAAATCAACACGCAAAAATCAGTAGCCTTCCTATACACAAACATTAAATCTGAAGAAATCAAGAAAACCATCACTTTTATTATTGAAACAAAAAAAATCAAATACCTCTGAATAAACCTAACAAAAGAGGAAAAGGACCTATATAAAGAAAACTATAAAACACCATTAAAAGAAATAGAAGAAGATACAAAGAAATGGAAAGATAACCCCTGCTCATGGATTGGAAGAATTACCATTATCAAAATAGCCATCCTCCCAAAAGCAATTTACAGATTCAGCGCTATTCCAATTAAAATTTCAATGTCATTCTTCAAAGAAATAGAACAAATACTGATGAAATTCATATGGAACCACCAAAATCCCTGAATAGCCTAAGCTCTCCTGAAAAAAAAAAGAGAGAGAAAAATCTTCCTTATAAAATAAAATAAAGAATGGAATGGAGTCATCACTCTCCCAGATTTCAAACTGTACTACAAAGACATAATAATTAAAACTGCATGGTATTGGAACCAGAACAGACACATGGACCAATGGAACCAAATAGAAAACCCAGATGTATGGTCAACTAATCTTTGACAAAGGAGCAAAGAATATGCACTGGAGCAAAGAAAGTTTGTTCAATAAATGGTGCTGGGAAAACTAGGTCGCTACATGCAAAAGAATGAAGCTTGACCACTACTTTACACCATACACAAAAACCAACTCAAAATGGATTAAAGTGCTAGACATAGGACCTGAAACCATAAAATACATAGAAGGAAATATAGGTGAAACATTACGTGATTTGCACATCAAAGACATCTTTACAGACACATCACCCAAAGCAGTGATAGTGAAGGCAAAGATAAACAGCTGGGACTACATCAAATTAAAGAGCTTCTGCACAGCAAAAGAGACAATAACAAAAACAAAGAGAAACCCCACCAACTGGGAGAACATTTTTGCACACAACACTAATGATAAAGGACTGATCACAAAAATCTGCAAAGAGCTGATGAGACTCAACAACAACAAAGAAAATAATCCAGTCAAAAAATGGGCAGAAGAGCTAAAAAGAAACATGTCTGAAGAGGAAATGCAAATGGCCAACAGGCATATGAAAAAGTGTTCAACATCACTTACAAAACTACCATGAGACGCCATCTCACACCAGTGAGAATGGCACATATTAAAAAAAGTAGCAACAACAAATGTTGGTGAGGATGTGGAGAAAAAACTCCCACCAGTTTGCTGGTCGTGGGGTCACCCTCAACTGCAGGGCTGGGGTGCCGGCTCTGTGCTCAGAGCACTGGCCCAGTTCTGCTGTTGACCCGCCTTGGTCCTGTCGCCTCGTCCTGGCAAGGGGACCTTCGTGAGGAGCCCATGGGAGGGGGCATGGAGGGAGGAGAGAGAAGGGCCTGATTGGGCTGTCTGGGGCCACTGGGGTCCACGGGTCACAAGAATCCATGGGTCATTGGAGTGCAGGTGTCACTGGGGTTCAGAGGTTGGGGCTGCAGGGGTCACTGCGGCTCAGGGCTCACTGGGGTTCAGGAGCCACCCCGACAAGGTCCTCTCTTACGTTTGCTGTCCCTCGACGACCACGCAGAACGCGGTGCTGACAGCCACGACCCCACCCGGGGCCTGTCCCCACCCAGCCACAAGTGTCTCCGGAGTCCGGACAGCTCCTGGGCGCGTCCCCCGTGGGGCCACAAGGAAACCCTGTCCAGAAGCCCACGGCCCCGACGTGACAACAGCCCAGGGAGAGCCCCGCCGCGGCCACCCGGGGGCGCACGCAGGCCACCTGGCCAAGGGGAGACACACCCAGCACAGGTCGTCTCCGCAGGGAACCCGGGTTCTGCAGGGACAGGAACATCCCTGGCCTGCGCAGGCTCCATCCCGCTGCCCTCTGGTTCTGCTGCCCTCCTGTCTCTCCCTGGTCCTCCCGCGCTCCCTCCTCCTGTCTGTTCCCTCCTCCTGCCCCAGGACCCCAGGGGGACGCACTGGGGTGGCGGGGACTTTCCAACCCCTGTGGACAGGGCTCGTCTGTGGCTCTGGGGGGCCTCACCCGGCCCCGCGGTTATGGTCACTGATGGGGCTGAGGGGGCAGGTCCTGCTCGCGGGGTCCCCAAGGACCCCCGACGGCGCCGCTGACCCGGGAGGCTCATTACGGGGCGCCGCCGAGAAGCCCCCGGGGACAGGACACCGGGGCCCCGGCAAGGCCCCCGCGGAGGGCGCGATCATGTCAGGGCCGGGCTGTGGACACAGAGCGCCCTGCCCGCCGCGGGTCGCGAGCCGAGGCCAGACAGGACGGCAGGGGCATCGCCGGGGGCAGCGGGACAGGCTGTCTGGGGTTCGCGTCTCCTCCCGGCTCCGGAGGGCGAGCTTCATGGGAGCCGCTGCTGGGCCGCGGGCGCCACCACCCTGGACGCGCGGGTCCGGTCAGGGGGGCCGCTCCCGGGTGATCCATGTTCTCTGTTCAGTGTCAGTGTCTCTTCCACTGAGGTGCGTCTCACAGCGTCAGCCTTTCCCTGGGAAAGGCTTATTCTTGTTGTCCTACCAGAGGGAATTTAATTTGTTCTCTTTTGAGGTAACGTGTTTTACAACCCGGTGTCACTTCCCAATGCATTCTGTATTTCAGAATAACAGCAGTTGAAACATTCATCTTATAAATTACAATTAATAAATTCTAAGGTGTACAAACAGTTCCGTTCCAGAGTGCCATGTCGTTCTGGGAGAGTTTCTAAGAGAGAAAATGCATTTTTTATTTTCAGGTGGTGTATTTGAGAATTGATGCATCAAAGCTATGATATTTCAGCATTTAGAACTCTGAGTTGAAAGTGTTTAAGTGTTTGATAAAATCACATTTGATGGGGGCCTCCCTCCCTGGTGGTGCAAGGGGTTAAGTCTCAGCTCTGTGAAACTGTCCGCAGCCTCTGCAGCAAGAGTTCGATGCCTGGCCAGGGAGCTACCCACAGAGCGCAGGAGACCTCCCCTATCTCCTTGCTGCTCCCCTCAGCAGTGGGTTTCAGTCAGTCTGCCTGCTCTGTTCCCCGCTCTGTCTCTGGTGATTCCTCTCACCCACCCACACCTCTGGCCTGCACCCCAGCTCTTGTAAGCAAAAATAAATTGATTTTTTTTAAATCACATTTTATGGAATTATTTAAGAAGTAGTAGAGACTCCAGAGGAAATTTAAAATAATACTAATTATTTAAAAAGGGAAAGCTACAAACGTTCATCCCTAAACTATTATGAAAAGTAGCTGAGTCAGACAGAAATTCATGACCTTTTCCCAGGATCTATGTTGATCTTTCTATTTTCTTCAGATGATAGAACATCTGGAAATTGGTCTATTATGGATGTGATATTGTTTTTATTTTAACTCCAAAGCAACAGAAAAATAGAAAATCTGATTTTATACAATATAAATATAAATATGTATTATAAATCACTGAATAAGTTTTTAATAGGATACAACAGGTTCGAAACTTATTTTTTCTTGCTTTCATTAAAATAGCTGGAATTGCTTCTCTAATCTCTTACAATACATTCATATCACCACATTCTCAAAAAAATCCTACCTTAACTGGAAAAAATGATTTCATCATTACAAATATTATTCTAAACCACTCAAGAGATGTCTCCACCTATGGTATTTTCATTTATCTTCTAGATTCTAGTGAATTTTTAATTTCTGTCCACCACTGTATTTCCCTCCCCAGGGCCTGCCCCTCTGTCGCCCAAAAAGCGGGGAGAGGGTGAGATTGGGGAGGGGGAGGAGAGAGGCAGGGCTGCCCTGTGTCCAGACGTCCCCACTCACACACGGGCCTGGGGGGAGGAACAAACCCGCATCTGGGGGACCCGGGGCCCTGGGACTGACAGGGACAGCCACACCCACAGACCTTCCAGCTCAGCCCCGGAGTCACCTCTCCCTGCACAGACATGCATGAGTCTGAGGGGGACAGAGGGGCCGGGAGGGACCCGGGGTGGACAAGCCCATCCTGCAGGAAGGACGTGTGGGTGTGACCCAGGAGGAGACTCTGTGGGAAAGGTGGTCTCTGGGTCCTCAGATGTGGGGAGTCAGGGGCAGGGAGATGAGGAGACGAGGGGACGGACCAGGAGGCAGCAGGGAGGCCACAGGGACAGGAATCTGACAGAGGAGGCATCAGGACATGCCGCACTGGGACGCGGAGCCCAGATCATTCAGTCCCAAGACAGTGTAGGGTCCTGGGGAACAGGGAAATGGTGACCCGCACACCCCATCTCCCTGCACACCAGTCTCTATGGGGTCTTCCCAGACCAGGGCTGTGCTGGAGGAGCAGGTACAGGTTCCCCAGGGTGGGGAGGGGCTAGGCATGGTCACGTGTCCTCTGGGAATGTACCCTGGACATTCTCTGGGAGTTGTGCTGGGTGGAGACGCTGGGGCCTGGGCAGGAGGGGGAGCCGTGTGCCTGGGGCCGTGGTGGGGGTGCTGTCTGTGGGATTTGTTGATACATGTGAGATTCAAATTTGTTCAAGTTGTAGGGGAGAGTTGAAATTTGTAGTCGTTATAAATGCCATAGACAAGTTGGACCGCATAATAATGACACAAAAGATGGAAATAAAAGTTTGAAGCAGCAGGACACCCAGATGAGGATATTGGACTCCGCACGCGCTAGAAGGAGTAATTACCCATTAAACAGAATAAATTATTAAACTATGCTGATAACCCATTTTATGCTCAATACTTGAAGATTTGACATGTTTTATTCCTCCTTATTTTTTATACAGATGATGGCTCCAGGGGTGACCAATCTCATGTTCGTGACAGAATTCGTCCTCCTGGGTTTCCCCACCCAGGGGACCATGGGCTTCCTGCACCCACTGCTCTTCTCCCTGGTCTACCTGTGCGCCCTGCTGGGGAACGGGCTCATCGTCCTCATCACCACCCTGGACCGGCACCTCCACACCCCCATGCACTTCTTCCTAAGGGGTCTGTCCTTCTCGGACCTCTGCCTCATCTCAGCCACGGTCCCCAAGTCCATTGCCAACTCTCTGAGGCACAGCAGCTCCATCTCCATCCCGGGCTATGTCTTCCAGGTGTTTATGATGATTTTTTCAGCAGGTGCAGCGTTGAACCTGCTCACAGTGATGAGCATTGACCGCTATGCTGCCATCTGCCACCCCCTGCACTATGAGGCCATCATGAGCAGGGACAGGTGTGTGCAGCTGACAGCTGTGTCCTGGCTGGGAGGGGGTTTCTATGCTCTGATGCACACAGCTGGAACCTTCTCCTTGACCTATTGTGGGTCCAACATGGTCCACCACTTCTTCTGTGACATCACCCAATTATTGGCTGTATCCTGCTCTGGAAATCTGATGAATGAACTTGTCCCCATTCTCATTAGTGTGATGTTGACTATCTGCTATTTTATTTTCATCATCATTTCCTATGTCCACATCTTCTCTGCTGTCAGGAAGATCCCATCCACAGAAGGTAAGGCCAAAGTCTACTCCACATGCCTTCCCCACCTGCTGGTTGTGTTGCTGTTTCTCTGCATGGCATTCTTTGCTTATATGAAGCCGACGTCAGTGACTCCATCCATGTCTGACCTGGTCATTTCTATGTTCTACACCGTGGTGCCCCCCGCCTTTAACCCCGTCATATACAGTCTGAGGAACCAAGCCTTGAAGACTGCTGTGGGGAGACTGATGAAGGTCTATTTCACCAGCAAGTAAAACTCACCCTTTTTTATTGATTTATTTATTTATACAAGCACTTGGTATGTCAGATGCTCAGGAGGGTGAGAGGATTCACCAGAGCCAGCGCAGGGAACAGAACAGGCAGAATGACGAAATACACTGCTGAGGGGTGCAGTGGGTGAGGCAGGAGAGGTCTGTGGCTCCCTGTGGGACCCTGTCCGGTGGCCGGGGATCGAAATGGCACTGCAGAGGCTGTGGGCACCTTCGAAGCCCAGCGCTCAACAGCTGTGCCACCAGGGGAGGCCCAAGCTAGCCCTTCTTTTCCTCAGCCACAGAGATTGTCTGCAAGTGCACGCCCGTGTCCTGCAGCCAGACACATGTGTTTGTGTCACAGGGACACCAGCCCCTCTTTGTCCCCTGTCCCCTCACCTCCCTTCTCAGAGCCCTCAGGAGGTTGTTCCCCAAGACTATTAATGTGTTTCCCTGCTCAAATGCCTTTTCTCTTTCCCCATGCCCCCCTCCACCGACTTGTGTGTGTCCATGTCTGACCTGCTTTGCTGTGTGTATTTTTCACACCCTCTCCTTTCACTGGACTCTGTCCTGGGGTGAAGGGTGTCTCCTTATCTCAATCCACCTGTCTGTCTCCTGTGTGCAGTGGGGCAACTTGTTACCCCATAAACTCAAGTTTCTACAGGGGAGCCTCCCTTCCCACGGGCAGCCCGGTCCAGGCAGGGTGGAGGGCTGATGTCCTGGGCGGCCTGTCTGGGACAAGCACTAACTATCCTTTGTCCAAATCCCAGGGGGGTCATCATCAGACCTGGATGAATGACTGTGGCCTGGGCTCCGTCTTCCTTGATGCCCCAGGGCCTGGCTGAGCAGTCCGGCCTGTCGCCACACAGAAGCTGTGTCCTGGGCACTGTGGTACAGCTTGTTGGGGTTATAGGGAACAAGAGAGAGCGGCTCAGGGAGATCTGGGACACAGGTCAGACAGGTCTACTCTCAGCCTCGCACACAGCAGTGCTGCACGCCCTCCTCAATGGACACAGGACTGGGTTGGATGCTGCATCCTGGACTGGGTTGGAATGGCCCAGGTCGACTCCAGGGCCCTCATGACTGTGGTTGCACACCCCATCGGGAAACTGCTTTTAGTGTGACCTCAGGGAGGGCGGGCCTGGTAGAGGCTGTCAGATGGTCCAAGGGCAGGGGCTGCGGCGGGGCCTCGGGAGCAGCACCGAGCACCCCCAAGCCTGGATGGGCCCCCCAACCTGCCTACCCTGTGGCTCCAGCTCCACTTCCCTCAGGATGGGGCCATATTGCTAGGAAATTGTCGGCATGGCCTGGCGCACGCTGCAGAGACTGGCAGGACTGTGGTTGGGCCCTGGGACTGTCCTGCGTCTCCTACACCAATACCCCCGTTGTGTGCACCTGAACTGGTGAGGCCTGTGAGCACCCGGGAGAGGGTCCCCCAACTCTGCTGTGTCAGACCACCCCGTGGACACGCCAGAGACCCCCCTCAGGATGGACCCGCATTGGAAGATAAACACAAGCCTCTGTCACAAACACAACAGTTCAATTATAGTGACAGATTTATAGGTGCTGAAAATAAATGGCATTTTTAAATAATCAAATTCTGAGACATGAACAAATTCTCGTGCCCAAGATCCAGGGGCTTCCCCTTCTCACTCCTGGGGAATTTCTTCCTAGTTTTCCTCCCTCCTCCCTCTCCTGCCTCCACAAATGCCCCCTCCTCCTGCCCAACCTCCCACCTCCACCATGAATGGTGCACAGGGGGTGACAGTGACTTTCCAGCTCCCTGAGGACGTGGCTCATCCGTGGCTCTGACCACAGGCCACACCTGTCCCCATTGCGGTCAGAGGAGGGTATGGGGCTTGAGGGGGAACCAAGTCCAGTCCTCCCTGGGTAAAAACTAAGGAAATCACCTCTGGCACATTTGGTGCCCTAATTGCACAGTGGTGGTTATTTGAGGTTGAGGCCAATTAAGCAGATGTGAGGGAGAGAGCATGGCCCTCCTCCTCGGGGATGACCTGGGTGGGGCTGGCAGACGGAGAGCAACCAGGGGGCCAGCAGGAAGGTCAAAGCTCCTCAGGCCCCTGCCCTGGAGTCAGACTCATGCCTGCCCCGAGTTTTCTGAGGCCTCAGAGCCGGTGTCATGGCCACACAGCTGGGATCTGGCATTTCCTCTGCGGACACCACTTACTGGCTTCGCAGGATGCAAAATTTAAAAGACACTTTCCTTGCAGGCTGCGGGGGCTGTGCTGGCGTGTGTCCAGGAGAGTCACTTGGGTTAGGGGGACGGTGCTAAGTCAAAGAAGCCAGAGTTGGAAGAGACCCAGAGGCCCTCCGGGGCGGCCCGGACCCAAACACGGAGCTGACACAGTCACCGACGTGCCGGGCAGGACCACAGGCACAAGACACGGGGCAGCAGCCGAGGCGGGTGAGGCCTGTAGTGTTGTGATGGTGGGTGTGGAGACGCCGTGGCTGGTGGGCTACACCCTTAGTCGGGTGCACCCCATCATGCAATGATACCTCAGCAATGTAAAGACTTCAGTTTTTATTTATTTTTTTAAGATTTATTTATTTATTTATGCCAGCACTGGGTACAGTCTCTTCACTCTTACTGCTCTGCTTCTTGGGAAAGCTAGTGGGCTGCGTTGACAGGGACTCACTTCTGAGCTGACTCACTCCTGGGGGGTGTATTTGCATGTCATTTGGCCATTAGCCACATCATCTTGATGAGCAGCTTTTCAGTCATCTAGAGGCTGGGAGTGCAGTGTCTAACTTTGCTTTCAATTTAATTGTTTGTATTGGAGAGGCTGTTGGTATTCACAGTGAACTGCCATCGGATACACAGCGTGTTGGGATGTCCTTCCCCACTGACTGGAGTTAGCAACTGTTTCCTGCAACTCCTAGTGCCCACTTCAGGGTCCCCCAGAGCTGCAGTGACCTGGGGGGTTGTCCAGCAGGGTGTGTGCCCCAGGGTGCTCTCTGGTGAGTGGGGGTCTCTAGCAGCGTACACCTGAGGGGCCAGTGTCGCCAGAGACAGTGCCTTCCGCATGACAAGTCCTCACCGGGCATGCAGTTCTCTGTCGCGTGGACCCCAGGGCTGGACGGGCAGCCCACTGATGTGTTGGCCACTGGCTGGGGTTGGCTTCCCTGGGCTGAGCTGCACCCCACCCACTACAGGGGCTGCCCTTTGTCCTGGCTCATCCTGCACCACCAGGGGCTTCAGGCACAACCCCAGAGGGCAGAGACAGAGAGGGCAGGCTGCAGGCCTGGGTTCTACCCTTGTTGGGGTCAGGGTGGGCTGCGTGGGGTTCCCTCTTTCCTGGAGAATCTGGGACATCAGCGCAGAAGGGCCTCCGGCGGCTGGTCCTCAGTTACCCGGAGGTCTCCGCGGGGGATGTCGGGGTGGCCCACCGGGCGCCTCAAATGGCTGTGGGCTGCCGTGTTTATCTTTATGGTTGATCTCTATGCCGTGTTTACCCATGTAAGACCTATGCGGTCTCCTCTGGTCGTGCACAGACCAAGGGGTTCGCCGGCTCCCCCAAACTAGCATGCTCTTCATGGATTCTGGCATCGGTCACGTGAAGAAAACACACTTGGTGGGAAACATCTGAGGGCAAAGAGGTGTAAACGAAGTTTGAGTGCACCAAGAAGATAGGCAAGAGTTCCCCAGAAATAGCAGAAGTCACCATCCCCTCGTGGGGAAATCCCTGCCCGCCAGGTCGGCCACACATGACTGCCGAGGCCTGCAGACTGCCCCCAGTCTAGGGGCGGGAGCCACAGGAAGGGGCAGAAGGGGCCAGGCGCAGCTCGGGTGACAGGAGCACAATCAAAGCCATGGGGCTAGGGGGGGCCTCGGGCAGCAGGCAGAGCCTGCCTGTTCATCTCGTCCTGCCCATGGCCTGAGGTCACTTCCCATCCAGGAGGCACCTGCAGGAGGGAGGGACACGCTCCTGGCAGCCTGAGCCGCCCAGAAGGGGTGAAGGGATCTGGGTGCAGTGAAGGGATTTGTCGGAGGTGTGGGTGTCCCGGAGCCCAGAAGCTGTAGACCAGGGCCGGGTGGGCAGTGGCACCGTCCCCCTAACCCAACTGTCTTCCCTGGACACACGCCAGCACAACCCCCACAGCCTGGGGAGGAAAGTTGTCTTTTAAATTTTGCTTCCTGCGAAGCCAGCAAGTGGTGTGCACAAAGGAGATGTCAGATCCCAGCTGTGCAGCCGTGATGCCGGCTCTGAGGCCTCAGAAAACTCAGGACAGGCACAAGTCTGACTCCAGGGCAGGGGCCTGAGGAGCTTTGACCTTCCTGCTGGTCCTCCGGGTGCTCTCCGTCCTCGATCCCGACCCAGGCTCATCCCTGGGGAGGAGGGCTGTGCTCTCTCCCTGCTCATCTGCTTAATTGGCCTCAACCTAAAATAACCGCCACTGAGCAATTAGGGCACTGAGTGTGCCAGAGGGGATTTCCTTAGTTATTACCCAGGGAGGACAGGACCTGGTCCCCTCTCAGACACCATCCCCTCCCCTGACCACCGTGGGGATTTGGTGTGGCCCTGTGGTCAGAGCCATGGATGAGCCACATCCACAGGGAGCTGGAAAGTCACCATCTCCCACTGTGCACCCTCCTGGGCCTGGCAGGTGGGGGATGGGTGTGTGGAGGCAGGAGGGGGAGGGAGGGAGGGAGGGAAGGAGGGAAACCAAGAAATCCCCCAGGAGGGAGACAGGGAAACACCTGGATCATCTGTCATGGGAATTTGTTTGTGTCTCTCAGAACTATTTTATTTAAAAATGTCATTTACTCTCAGCACCTGTAACTCTGTCATTACATTGGAACTGCTGTCATGTGTGAGGGAAGCTTGTGTTTACCTTCCAACGTTGGTCAGTCCCGAGGCGGCACTGTCGGCGTGTCCATAGGGTGGTTTATGACTCAGCTCTGACACAGCAGAGTAGGGGGCCCTCTCCCAGCTGTGGGTTCCCCCTGTGTGTTCAGGGGCCCCACCAAGCCAGGCGGATACAGTGGAGGGT
This sequence comes from Talpa occidentalis, assembly GCF_014898055.3. NCBI lineage: Eukaryota > Metazoa > Chordata > Mammalia > Eulipotyphla > Talpidae > Talpa > Talpa occidentalis. The sequence continues at coordinate 14,987,448 of NW_023601851.1, read as the reverse complement.
ACTGGAGGAGGACACGGGGATGGATGGTCCCGGGCCCACGTGCTGTTCCCCTCCACCCCAGGTCTGCAGCGATCACCAGGCCAAGCCCACAGCAGCCCAGCAAAAATGGCACCACCCTGAGGGTGGGGGAGCCAGAGGCCTGGGTGTGTGGGGTTGGGGGGCCATCCTTATATGGGGGTGCTCGTGCTCGCTGCTCCTGAGGCCCCACAGCAGCCCCGGTTCCTGGACCCCTGAAGGCCTGTCCACCCCTTCCAAGCCTGCCAGCCCTGAGGCCACATGCCACCAGAAGTTCCCGAGGGATGTGTGCCCACACCTGGGGGGTCTGGGGTCGGCCTGGCCCCTCTAGACCAGAGCGGGTGCTGCATCCAGCCCAGCCCTGCGTCCACTGTGGATGGTGGGCAGCTCTGCTGTGTTTGTGAGACCAATGCTGGGGCCACCTGACCCCGTCCACACCTGCCTGGGCCTTTCTGTCCTTTCCCTGAAAACCCAGCCAGTGGCACAGAGTCCCCAGGACCAACTCCCCGGGGGACACGCACTCCGGGCGGCAGAGAACAGGCATGTGAGCAGGGAAACACTTGAAAAGTCTTGGGGAACAACCTCCTGAGGGCTCTGAGAAAGGAGGGGAGGGCTCAGAGGACAGGGCGGGGGGGCTGGTGTCACTGTGACACATAACACCTGTGAGCGTGGCTTGAGGACACGGGCATGCACTTGTACATGGTCTGTGTGGCTGAGGGAAAGAATGGTGAGCTTTACTTGCTGGTGTAACAGCCCTTCATCAGTCTCTACATAGCCAACTTCATGGCTGGGTTCCTCAGACTGTATATGACGGGATTAAAGGTGGGGGACACCATCGTGTAGAACATAGAAATGACCAGGTCAAACATGGATGGAGTCTCTGAGGTCGGCTTCAGATAAGCAAAGCATCCAGTGGAGAGAAACAGCACCACAACCAGCAGGTGGAGGAGGCAGGTGGAGTAGACTTTGGCCTTCCCTTCTGTGGATGGGATCTTCCTGACAGCAGAGAAGATGTGGACATAGGAAATGATGATGAAAATAAAACAACACATATCCAATATCACATTAATAAGAAGGGGGGCAAGTTTGTGGATTAAATTTCCTGAGAAGGAAATAACCAATAACTGGGGGATGTCACAGAAGAACTGGTGGACCACGTTAGACCCACAGTAGGACAAGGAGAAGGTACCTGCTTTGAGCATCACATAGATGATGCCTCCAGCCAGGACACAGCTGTCAGCTGCACACACCTGTCCCTGCTCATGATGAGGTCATAGTCCAGGGGGTGGCAGATGGCAGCATAGCAGTCAAGGCTCATTGCTGTGAGTAGGTAAAATTCTGTAGTTGCTGACGTAACCATCATAAAGACCTGGACTACACAGCCTGGGAACAAGATGGAGCTACTGTGCCTCAGAGAGGTGGCAATGGACTTGGGGACCGTGGCTGTGATGAGGCAGAGGTCCGAGAAGGACAGACTCCTCAGGAAGAAGTACATGGGGGTGTGGAGGTGCCGGTCCAGGGTGGTGATGAGGATGATGAGCCCGTTCCCCAGCAGGGCACACAGGTAGACCAGGGAGAAGAGCAGTGGGTGCAAGAAGCCCATGGACCCCTGGGTGGGGAACCCTAGGAGGATGAATTCTGTCATGACCGTAAGATTGGCCACCCCTGGAGACATCATCTGTATTGAGAAAGGAGAAGGAGAGAAAATGTCAAAATCTTCCAAGTTGTAATCTATGGGTTATCATACTGGGTAATAATTCAATCTACTTTCTACATAATCACTCCTTCTAGTTCCAGTTGAGTCAAAAATCATCATCTGCATAGACTTCATTATTCAGCCCATATATTTCCGCTCATGTGAATGTGCCATTATTACATTTTCTAAGAAGTCCTGAAAACTTTAGAAAACTGAAAAATTTCAACTTTCCCCTACAAAATATGAAAAACTGAAAATCTGATATCTGTCAACAAACTCAACTGACAACACCCCTCTTTACACTAGTCCCGCTGCTCCTACCTCCTGTCTGGACACGGGGCAGCCCTGCCCTCTCTCCTCCTCTCCAATCTCATCCTCTCCTCCCTCTGTGGGGTGGCGGAGGGGCAGGCCCTGGGGAGGCAGGATCTTTAGGAGAATGTGCTGATATAAAATAACTAAGAGTTCTGAGCAACAATTCAACGTTTATAATGAAAACAGGAGATTAAACTTGGAACCTGCTGTAACCTATGTAAAAAGTTTTCCAGTGATTTAGATACATAATATTGACAAATTTAGGTTTTATTTATATCTGTTGTTGTTTTCAGTTAAAATAAAACAAAGTCAGGTCAAAATAGATATCTACATGTGTATATCAAAATAGATCATGGGGAAAAGACATGCATTTCTGTCCAATTCACTTAATTTTTATAATATTTTGTGATGAATATGTGTAGCTTTACTTTCTAAACCATTGTATTATTTTAAATTTCTCTTGGGTTTCTTCTCCACTGCTTCCAAAATGTGTCCATTAAGTGTGATTTCATTTAACATTTATATAGTTTCAACTCAGAAAGAGTGCAATGTGCTTAAATAATGCTTTTTTTTTTATACTATAGTTACTGTAGATACCATAAATCAAAATGTTATAAAATGATAAATGGAGTGAAGATCATAATATGTGAAACACCATAAAGTAAAAAATGTATTTTCTCTGTTAGAAACTCATCCCAGAACAACAGGGCATTCTGAAACTGAACTATTTGTCTGCATTTATAATTCATTTGCTTTCATTTATAAGATGAATATTTTAACTACAGTGCTTTTTTTTTAAGATTATATTTATTTATTTATTTATTTATACAAGCACTGGGTACAGTCAAAAGCGCGGGAGAGTGAGAGAATTCACTAGAGCCAGAGCGGGGAGCAGAGCAGGCAGAAGGACCGAAGTACACTGCTGAGGGGAGCAGCGGGCGGCAGGAGAGGTCTGCACGCCATGTGGGATGCTCCTCCGGTGGCCGGGGAGCAGCCGGGGATCGAACTGGCGCTGCAGAGGCTGCAGGCAGCTTCGCAATCCGGCGCTCAACCACTGCGCCACCGGGGAGGCCCAACTACAGTGCTTTTGAAATACAAAATGCATTTTGAAATGATACTCTTTGGTAAAAAAATGTTACTTCAATAAAGAAAATAAAGTCACTATTTGAAGCAAACAATAACAAGTATTTCATGTTGAATACTAACACTTTGACATATGGGGTTAAATGAAATATGTCAGTAATTTAAAAAATAAAAAAATTGAAAACCTTACTTTTTTAAAAAAGTATTTGACTGACACGTCCAGTCTGGATTGATGTGTCCGCTGACTCAGAAGTTGCTTCCCACAAAACTCTCACCCTCACAGAGACAGGAGGAAACGCAACCCTCTCTCAATGGCCGAGTCCCCCGCTGCCCCCTGCTGTGCTGGCCTCTGACATCCAGGGTCCAGGCCTCCGGCTCACTGACTCCACAGACGGGTTGTAGGGCTCATTGTCTCATCCCCCACTCCTCCTGGGCCCTGGCGTGTCCACAATTCCCTTCCTCAGGGACCTCACCCCAAGGGGACCGGGTGTCCCTCATCCCTGTGGACTTCAGTGGGATCCCCGGTAATGAGCCTCCAGAGTCAGTGGCCCCATCAGGGGTCCCAGGAGACTTTGCAACCAGGACCTTGTTCCCCCTCAGGCCCTATCACCTCCCCTGACCGCCAAAGGGACCCGGGTGTGGCCCCGTCATCAGAACCGGAATGAGCCCCATCCACAGGGAGCTGGAAAGTCACTGTCACCCACTGTGCACCCTTCCTGGGGCCCTGGGAGGTGGGTGGGGGACGGGGCAGGTAGAAGGGAAAATAAAGGTAGGAAGGAACTAAGGAGACAGGCACGAGGAGGGAGGGAGACAAGGGCAGTCAAGGAAGAAAAGTGAATCTGATTTCAATTAAGAGGGAAAGAAAACTGGGTCTTGTGAACTGCAGCGAACCCTCTGTGTGTCACAGGCGGGGACCTGAGGACAGCACCCCCCACCCCTACGCTGCCACTCTCTGGCCCCTGCCAGCTGTGGTCTCCACCACAAGCCATGTTCCCCGCCCGTCCCCCAATGGACAAGTTCTTTGGCACCTGACACTTACTCAAAATTGACCAGGCATCACCCACGGGTTATTTTAAGAGACTCCCTGCCCACTTCAGAATCCCTTCTGCTGCTTCTCAACCGCTCAGGACTTCCTGACCTTGGCACCAGTGGTTGGCCTTCTCTGACTTGGCTTCCTGATGCATCTCCTGCCTGGCTGCAGAGACCTGGCTAGGGTGCCAAGCTCTGCCAGCCCTGGGCTACTTGTCACGCTGGCCCTGCCCCCATTCTCAGCCGTCCCAAGATTGCACTGCTATGCCAGGCTGAGAGCATGGCAGCTCCTGCAATAGGCTGCAATAGGCCAGCAAGGCCCAGTGGCCATCCTTGGATCTTCATCTCCTGGGGTCTGCAGATGACCCTCTCCCCCCAGGCCCCATAATCATAGTTGTCAACTTCCCAAAGATCCTGCCTTGGCAGGATTTTCTCTTGGAGTCAGTCAGTGTGATCTTTGCCACTGGGCAAGCTCTGAATGACAGGCAGAGGGGCTCATTTTCCCTGTCAAGTCTGCAGCCTCAGGGCTAGTATATGAGTCCTCATCAGGTTGTCTCCTCCTCCCCGCAAGGTCCCAGGTGTTCCACAGCAGCTTGTCCTGCATCTCCCAGGCCTCGTCCACCGCCTGCACTTGGCAGCTCTTCCTGAACATTGGCCACCAGCTGTGCTCCCACAGCGACTCCAACAATGTCTTTGACTCAATTGACAGAGGCCACTTGGTGGGTCTTCTCTCTGTTTGCATAAAATCCTGCCAACTCTGCCACTTGTTTTCCACCCATTTAGCTCAATAAGTCCATTGTCGCTTCTCACAGACAAAGGTTAATTTTGTGGCCTTTGGTAGATTTTTCAGGCCTTTAATGTTGACTCACGGGATTGACCAGTTCTTTCCCTCCATTTCTCTGGCCATCTCCCTGGCCTCTGGATCTCACTGTGACAACACCCTTACACCCCCTCTCACCTGTTGTCACTGGTGTCCCCATTATATATGTGCATGCCCTGGAGCTCTGACCCAGGTGCCCACAATCACAGGCACATGTGCAAGACCACAGGGGCCAGCCATGGAGGCTGATGGCAGGATGCTGAGAATAAGACTGACTTTTAAGTCATTTACCCTACAGGCTAAAACTTTAGTAATCCATATTGAAGGTGCTGACGTACAAGTAGAAAATCATACTAGGATTCAATCTGCTCCTCTCAGGCAAACCATCCTTCCATCTTCAGGTTGAGATAAGTTATTAAATGTGTGTTTTTAGGAAATAAAAGAGAAATCACACCTATTTTCCGTCCTTAACAGGTATATGTTGAAGAGATGTTCGAGGAAATAAAAGAAAAATCACACCTAGTTTCTGTCCTTAACAGGTATCTGTTGATGAAAGATGTTAGAGGAAATAAAAGAAAATGTGTGTTTTTAGTGAAAATTGTTACTTTTAATTTTAGATAGAAGAAAAGCAAAGAGAACATATAGAGACTTGAGAATAGTGTTACACAAGAGGCAGAGTTATTACACAAGGAACATTTATTTATAAAACTTCATAATATTGTTTGGTATTTTAAAGGGGAAAAAAGCATGTCAGACACAGAATCAACACTCGAGGCCTGGTTGGAAGAGGAGGTAACCCAGGGTGGGAGAGCCTCATCTCCCCCGGGGCCAGGCCTTCCCGGCAGCCCGGACACTAGCCTGAGGACCCCCGCCCCGGCTCCCATGACTGGGCTTAGCTCTGTTCTGGATGGTGTCTGGCAAGTGGAAAAGGGGGAGGTGGTCAGGGGCTCCCCACTTAGTCCAGAATCAGGAGTGGGAGCAGCACAGTGACTCAATTCCGAGGGCCCCTCCCCCTGCTAGATAGACCCCTGAACTGCCAGCTTCTCTGCTGCTCACCCCCTCTGGACTCTGCCCAGCCTCTCCAGCTGTCCTTAACCAGCTGTGGAGCTGCCCTTATCCTGGTGCTTCGAGAAATCCCTCTCCTGAGACACGTGGATACCCCCAGTCGTGGTGCCCAACAGGGCAGCTTAAAATAAAATGATATTGTAACATTTTAGCCCAACTAAAGGGAAATATTTTGCACATTTCTACATTCACAAATGGTGTGCTCTTAAGTGAAATAAGAGTTTAATGAAAATGATGTAAATCAGGGAAAATATGACTTGTGAATTGTTTTCTGACAAATATGACTAGAACTTGATAACATTATCCCGGAAAGAAGTTCTGACTAGACAGGAAACCAGCCCCCAGCAGTGCAGTGATGGAAAAGCCCCTCTGCACGCACAGGCAGGAAGTCCGAGGATGAGGGGTGTGAGGGACATGCACTGCCCAGTGGTGGCCAGGACTGTGGCTGAGACAGGAGGTGCACCTGGCACTTCTGCCGGACCTGCAGAAAGACTCGCCCGCAGTATGGTTGACCACTGTGGTCTGTTCCTCCTGAGTGGCCCCATCGCTGTCACCTGCAGGTGTTTTCTGTGCAGGGTAAGGGCTGCCCGGTCCCCCAGTCCCACAGTCACAGAGCCCAACCAAGCGCCGAAAGTGGGGCACTGGGAAGGGTGTGCATCATGAGGAGTGACCCAGAACTCCGGGGGCTGTTAACTGATGCAGGACAAGGGACCCCAGAAGCTGATGCATGGACGCCATGATAAGACTGAAACCGTGGCCAGGGGAGGGCTTGGTCCCCGTCTCAGTGCTGAGTAGCCCCGCAGTGAGAAGCCTGGGAACCCCCAATCCTGACCTCAGATGCCAGCACGTTTCTCATCCCGCCCTCCTTTCCCGGTGTCCTCGGGCCCTACAGCTGCTCCGTGTGCTGGTTCCAGGACTAAGAGGGCCGGGCCTGGCTCTTTCAGCAGTGTCCTGCCCTGTGCAGCCTGCTCCTGGCTCCCATTCACCAGTTTGTTGTCACCGCAACACACTGGGCTCTCCTTGAGCCAGAGGCACTCCCCGGAGAGGACACCCCATTTTCTCCTGCTCAGCAGAGGGATGTGGGTGACAGGGTGCAGGGCCGGGTCTGTGCCCTGGGGCAGAGAGTCTGTTATGGGCTCAGGGGAAGGTCATGAGGCCAAGGGGAAGCTGTGGTGCTGCTCGAGGGGCCAGGGCCAGCTGGATCATCAAAGGAAATACTGTGTCCACAGCTTGTAAATCTATGGTAAGAAATATTTTCATGTTGTGATCCTTCGGGGTGTTTGGAGACACAGTGACCTGCTGCAGAGAGAACGCGTGAGAAAAATCACCCCAGCTCATGTTCTCAGGGTGCGTGAGCAGCTGTGAGACCCCCAGCATTTACAGCACAGAAGTTGCTGGAGAATAAAAATTCTCATTGCTGCTATGCTTTACTTTATATAAAGATCTTTACATAATATTAAAAAAGTATAGTTCCATTGTAGAAGAAAAGGACTTAAATATTATCTATAGGAACACTGACAAGAAGCCCAGGTGTGAGGGCCTCCTGATGGTGCAGGGGTTAGACACAGCACTATCAAGCTATCGGCAGCCACTGCAGCAGGAGTTTGATTCTCTGCCAGGGAGCTACCCACATGGTGCAACAGACCTCTCCTGTCACCCGCTGCTCCCCCCAGCAGTGGATTTCAGTTTTCTCCCCACTCTGTCTCTGGGGAATCCTCTTACCCCCACCCCTGCACCTCTGGCCCACACCCCAGTTCTTCAGTGTAGAAATAAATATATCTTAAAGAAAAAGAAGCCCAGCTGTGAGACATCAAATACAATTTTGAAGGCTAAGGGAACCTAAACATAAACACAAAAAAACAAATGTCTAAAACCTACACATTTTAACTGTATATATGTGGTTCCTCAATAATAATTCACACACATTTTAATTTTATTAAAGTATGTCACACAGTCCAGTCCTGTTATAATCAAATTAGACATCTAGGAATTAATATTCACACCAGTTGTTGCTTTCAATCACAGATTCCTTTTCCCCAAAGACACGTCCATCCTCCCAGCTCCATCAGATTCAAGAGTAGATTCTCCTTGTCTTTTGAACAAAAGCATGAATATCTCTTAGAGGAAGACGCCCCATTAGGAATCATGAGGGGTGGGGGACCCCACTCAGCTGTCTCCCCTCCCCACACAGGGAACGGGGCCCTCCATAGAGACACACATAGGCTGTGAGGACTTAGATCCCAGGACTGGGGGTCCTGTGACTGTGTGTGCCAGAGGACAGACACCCCCCCAACCTTACTACTGCTTTGTTTCGCTTAAATGTTGGTGATGTGTGAGTTCTAGAACATTCTTTGTACACCATATACATGTTTTTGACTGAGAGACACATTCATTTTATGAAAATCACACAGGAGGGGGTTGGGAAAAGGATTGCAGTATTTTAAAATAACAGGAGTTTATGGAAGATTATTAGAATATAAATAGTTGGAAAATGAAAAAATTCTAATGCAAGAAGTCTATGCTTTATAAATGATGACATGTAAGAGTTAGAGGGGAAAATCCAAATGAAGAGTTATGATTTTAGATTGTGATATCTCACATCTTGGAGTATTGGCCCTTCATCAGTCTCCCCACAGCTGACTTCATGGCTTAGTTCCTCAGACTGTATATGAGGGGGATTAAAGTTGGGGGACACCACCGTGTAGAACATAGAAATGACCAGGTCAGACATGGATGGAGTCCCTGAGGTTGGCTTCAGATAAGCAAAGCATCCAGTGGAGAGAAACAGCACCACAACCAGCAGGTGGGGAAGGCACGTGCGGTAAACCTTGGCCTTATCTTCTGTGGATGGGATCTTCCGGACAACAGAGAACATGTGGACACAGGGAGTGAAGATAATGGTAAAACAGCCAAATTCTATCACTGCATTAATGAGATTGGGGACAAATTCTTTCATTACATTTTCTGAGCAGGAAATAGCCAGTAACTGGGGGATGTCACAGAAGAACTGGTGGGCCATGTTACACCTTCAGTAGGACAAGGAGAGTGTTCCAGCTGTGAGCATCACAGCATAGAGACCACCCAGCCAGGACACAGCTGTCAGCTGCACACACCTGTCCCTGCTCATGCTGACCTCATAGTGCGGGGGGTGGCAGATGGCAGCATAGCGGTCGAGACTCATTACCGTGAGCAGGTTCAGCTCTGCACCTGCTGAAATAATCACCATGAAGACCAGGACAACACAGCCTGGGAACGAGATGGAGCTGCTGCTCCTCAGAGAGATGGCAATGGATTTGGGGACTGTGGCTGAGATGAGGCAGAGGTCTGTGAAGGACAGACTCTTCAGGAAGAAGTACATGGGGGTGTGGAGGTGCTGCTCCAGGGTGGTAATGAGGATGATGAGCCCTATCCCCAGCAGGGCACATAGGTAGACCAGGGAGAAGAGCAGTGGGTGCCAGAAGCCCGTCGTCCCCTGGGTGGGGAACCCCAGCAGGATGAAATCTGTCATGGCTGTGAGATTTGGCACCACTGGAGACATCGTCTGTGTAAAAAAATAAATAGGGAGAAAACATTGTCAAATCTACCAGTACTGAACATGAAATGGGTTATCAACATAGGCCAATGGATTCAATCTCTCTATGGCGTAATTACTTCTTCTAGGTCCAACGGAGTCTAATATTCTGAACTGTGTGTGCTGCTGTATTCAACCTTTCATTTCCATCTCATGTATCTTTATTATGCTGTCTAACTTGTCTCTGAAATTTAGTAAAGAACTGAAAATTTCAACTCTCTGTACAAAACATTTACAAATTAAAATCTCATATGTGTCAACAAACTCAGCTGACAACAAACTCAAGCCCTCCCTACCACCACAGCCCCGCTGCTTCTGCCTCCTGCCCTGGCCCCAGCATCTCAGCCCAGTACACCTCTCAGAGGTTGTCCAGTGCACAGTCCTAGAGGCCCCTTGACCATGCACAGCCCCTCCTCCAACAGAGAGCTTGTCCCTGTTTCTCCAGTAAAACCCTGGTCTGGGGAGGTTCCCATGGTGACAGGTGGGTACAAGGAGATGGGGTGAGGTGTGCTGGTCACAGGGCCCCAGGTCCCCCGAGTATGAGTTTGTTCCTCACCCCAGGCCCGCACGTGAGTGGGGACATCTGGACACGGGGCAGCCCTGCCCTCTCTCCTCCTTCCCAATCTCATCCTCTCCCACCTCTGTGGGGTGACGGAGGGGCAGGCCCTGGTGAGGAAGTATTTTTAGAAGAATGTAATAATAGAAAATAATTGTAATAGATTGGTGGAAATAATTCCAAATAGTTTTAATAAAAACAAGTTAATAAATCAGGATAAATGGTGATCCTATGTGTAGACAACATTTCACTGATTTAAAATAAATATAATTATGATATGTTGATAAATATTCTCTTCCCAGTTCTTTTAAAATCTATGACTTCTCCATTTGAAAATATGAATAAGAATTCATCACCGATGGAGTTAAAAATTCAAGTTCACATTGACAATACTCAGATTTCCACACTCATCTTCACTTCAGTGTCCAAGCCACGAACAGTCCACAATGTTTCTGTAAAAGTTATTTAATTTCAACTTGTCTTTCAGGTGTCATAATATTTAGGGACAAAAATAAACAACAATCTGAAATGGAATAAGAAGTATTATTTTTAATTTTGTTCTCATTATATCTTTATTTCAATTTAAGTTCATTCATTTGTGATTTATTCCTTACTTAATACACTCCCACTTCATGTGGTGAATGCTAAAATTACAATTATGAACCAATAATTGTCTTATGCCATAAATCAATATTTCTTGATATCTTAAATGTATTAAAATTCCATAATCTTTGGAACAATGTAAAGAAAAATATATTTTCCCTCATTGAAACATATCCCATATTAATACAGCATGTGAAATTCAACAGCATTGTGAAATTCATTCACTTTTTGTCCAACTTTTATTTTTAGAAATTCAACTTTTTGTCCACCTTTTATTTTAATAGTTTCCTTTAATCAGTATTTTAATTATGGTACTTTCTCAAAACTAAAATGAAGCTTGAAGTTTTTGAAATTTTTAAACTTTATAATCAGAATAGATTCTCCTCCGACAATGGCTGGGGAGCAGATACCTGAGTGGAAATTTCCAGGTGTATTGAGTCTCTCTCCTGAGGTGTGGACAGAGGGTCTCCCCATGGCATGGACAGAGGGTGTCCCAGCCTCTCACTCCATGGTTGGAGCTCGTGGGGTCACCTTTGAGCACTCACAGGATTTTCCACCCAGTGCTGCTGCCACCTCAGGGACAGAGCAAGGCCTCAGGGCTGGGCTTTTAGAGCTCTGGAGCTGGTGTCCGTGTGTTGAACACTGTCCAAGATTCTGTCCATCAGGTGACCATATACCAGAGGGACAAATGCCCTTTTTGAGTTCACTGTCTTAATTGGTGTCATCCTGTCCCACATTCAGTGATAATTGGTTCACCGAGTTGTCAGAGGCGATTTTGCGTGTTGTCTGCACTCTGTTTAAAGCTTGTAATTAATCTTCATCTGAGGCCTCCTTCATCATCCACTGACCAGCCACGGCGACCCAGGTGTGGCCCTATCGAAAGCCACAGATGAGCCACGTCTACAGGGAGTGGACAAATGACCATCACCCCTGTGTGTCCTTCTTGGGGAGATCTGCAGAGGTGCTTATGAAGAGGTTGAGGTTGGAGGAAGGGAAATTAATAAAGTAGGATGGAACTAATGGAAAGAGGGAAGGAAGACAAAGAGAAATTCACCAGAATAAACGACAGAGGGAAGAAAATTGGATCCTCTGAAGTGGGGTGTTTCATGCCCTCATGAATTCCTGTGTGTGTGTTTGGTCATGTATGCATGGCTGCTCCCCCTTACGCCTGCCCGTCTGGTTGGAGTCTGAGTAGCTGCTGCTCGCGGGAGGTTCTCCGTGGTCTTCATGGAGTGGCTGTGGTCATGGATGGTTGTGTGTGGTGTGCAGCTCCTGGTTGGCTGTCATGCCTTCTGGGTCCTCAGCCCCGTGGGAGGAGGCCTTTTGTGTGTGGCCTGGACTGTGAGATGCTTGGGAACGGTCAGTACCTCAGTGAGCAGATCATGCTGCAGTGCTGACCAGAGGGGCTGCATGTGGCATGTGTGTGTGATGGTCTCTGAGTTCTGCCACACGCGGGAGCCACCATCAACACCTCCACATCAGAGGCAGTGCATGTGGCCAAGAGTGAGAGGCTGGGCTGAGACTCTTCCTATGCAACCTCCTCCACCATTTCCAGGTCTTTTAAGTAAATCTCTCAGTGATGTTGCAGTGACAGAAGAGTTACTGTGACTATTTTCTGTAGTTGGGCACGGACATTAAAATGGCTTCTCCAGTGAAGTAAGAAATGCCCCCGTTACCATCTGTCCCTGAAAGGCTAATTTATCTTCCAACATGGGCTCTGGGAGCCTGGTTTGGGCCCTGTTGTGCAGCCATCGCAGGCCACACGGGTCGTGGTTGGTTCTCAAACATGAAGATGCTTTTGTGGCCTTGGTTGAGTTTTCAGGCCTGTAATGCTGACCCAGAGGCTGACTGGCTATCCCGCAGCATTTCTCTGGTGTCTCCCACCCTCTGGGTCTCAGACGACGCTGCCCTCACCTCCCTGTGTCCCTTGGTACACGGTCCCCATTAATGTGTGTGTCCATGTTCTGGCCCCCTCCGGTGTCCACATCACAGACACACATGCAAGACCCAGTGCAGGGGCCTATTTCGGGGATGGTGTCTCTGAGGCTTAAATGCTTTCTAGGGTGTGGGGCCACTAGTCCATGTGCCCTCATGCCCTTCTCCTTGGAGTGTGTCCTCACAACACTCTGGGGTGGGAGTTGTGGCAGACCACGTGCAACTGTGGTCACAGCAGAACTGTCCACCATGGCTGCTCCTGGCCCCAACAAAGTGCCGGTCACAGGGCAGTGAATACATAGTGTGAGTCCACACTCAGTGGGTACCACCCAGCTCTGAAAGGATGAAATCATGTCATTTTCAACAGCATAGCTGGATCCTGAGGTGTTTTTCTTCAGTAAAATGAGCCAGAGAGTGAGAGACAGATGCGGGTTGTCTCACTCATCTGTGGAACAGAAATACAGAGAAACTCCATCACCAAATGCATCAAAAGCAGATGTCGGGCTTAGTGAAAAAAATGTGCTGTTACTTGAGGGATCAGAGAGAAACAAGGGGACACGCATGGAAGAAAAGGAGGCACTAACGGGGTGTTGTGTGGACTGCGGGGGGCACTGTGCCCACAGAATGGGAAATTATCCCCTACATTAAAGCAACCAAAACACGTGAGTAAAGCATTTCTGGGATGGTGACAAGTTGTAAACTCACATAACCTCACGCGACATCACTGATGAAATCAACTCTCTGGCTCAACAGAGATTTAGAAGTTTGGTCCACAGGAAAACAGAAAACATTTAAAAAAAATCTGACAGGGCATGATGTAAGTGTCCCAGGGAATAGAAATCTCTGCTCAAAGACATTCGTAGAAATGACAGTAATTTGAGAAATTTTTCTAACACGTTTTTATTCTGAAATTTCAATTGACACAAGTCCTATGGTTTACAAACATTTTTTAAGAAAAGTTTTCATGGACTTAGCATGTCATGATCAGTAGGAAGTGCAGGGGTCACTGTGACCTGCTCCTGAGAAAGGCCTGAGGGAGGAATATCACCCCCAGCTCATGTTCTCAGGGTGGGCAAGCTGCCGTGAGGCCCCGGCGTCTACTGCACAGAAGCTGCTGGAGAATAAAAACTGACATATAGTGTCGTGCTGACCTTTACATGGCATTCTTTACATGACATAATAAATAGCAGGTTCCAAGGTAGAAGGGAAGGGAAGGAAATGTCATCTACCCGAGTGTCGAAAGATGTCCTGGTATGAGACTCAAAATACAACTGGGGAAACTAAGGGAACCTGAAAGTAAACACATGGACAAATGTATAAAAAACATATATTTTAAAAGTAGAAATGTAGTGCCTCAGCAAAATTCATTTTACTTTTGTGATAGTCCATCCAACAGTGCAGTCCTGTTAGATCAAATCAGACATCATAGAAATGAATATTCACATCAGTTGTGGGGTTCAGCGTGGACTCCGATTCCCCAAGGATGCTTCCATCCTTCCATCCGCACATGCCCGGCAGATTCAGGAGCAGATCTCCTTGTCTTTTAAACAGAAACATGAATGCCTCTTAGAGGAAGATACCCCTTTAGGAATTATAAGGGTTGGGGATGCTACTCAACTGTCTCCCCTCCCCTCCACAAGGATGGGACCCTCAGTGGAGACAGACACGGGCTGTGGGAACCAAGTGCCTAGGACAGGGGTCCCATGACCTGAGTAATCCCAAGGACAGACACCATTTACCACTGCATAATTTTACGTGAATGTTGGTCATGTGTGAGTTCTAGAACATTCTTTCCACACCAAATACAATGTTTTCACAATGAACTGGATATAGTTTATGAATATCACACAGGTAGAGGTTGGGCAAAGGATTGTGTTTTGGAGGAAGCTAGAGCTAATGGAAAATATGAGAAAATAAATTTCTGTCAAAGAAATCCTAATGCAAGAAGTCTATACATTCTAAGTGATGACATGCAAGAGTTAGAAGTGAAAAACAATAAATGAGAGGTTATAACTGTAGACTATGATATCTCACATCTTAGATTACTGGCCATTTATCAGTATCCCTACAGCTGACTTCATGGCTTGGTTCCTCAGACTGTATATGAGGGGATTAAAGGTGGGGGGGCACCATCGTGTAGAACATAGAAATGACCAGGTCAGAAATGGACGGGGTCTCTGAGGCCGGCTTCAGGTAAGCAAAGAATCCAATACAGAGAAAGAGCACCACAACCAGCAGGTGGGGAATGCATGTGGAGTAGACTTTGGCCTTACCTTCTGTGGATGGGATCTTCCTGACAGCAGAGAAGATGTGGACATAGGAAATAATGATGAAAATGAGAAAGCAGGTGCTCAACACCACAACAATGAGAATGGGGACAAATGCACTCATTAGGTTTTCTGAGCAGGAAATAGACAATAACTGGGGGACATCACAGAAGAACTGGTGGACCACGCTAGAACCACAGTAGGACAAGGAGAAAGTTCCAGCTGTGAACATCACAGCATAGAGACCACCACCCAGCCAGGACACAGCTGTCAGCTGCACACACCTGTCCCTGCTTATAATGACCTCATAATTCAGGGGGTGGCAGATGGCAGCATAGCGGTCAAGGCTCATCACCATGAGCAGGTGAAGTTCTGTACCTGCTGACATAACCATCATGAAGACCTGTACAACACAGCCCGGGAATGAGATGGAGCTGCTGTGCCTCAGAGAGTTGGCAATGGACTTGGGGACCGTGGCTGAGATGAGGCAGTGGTCCGTGAAGGACAGAATCCTCAGGAATAAGTACATGGGGGTGTGGAGGTGCCGGTCCAGGGTGGTGATGAGGACAATGATACCGTTCCCCAGCAGGGCGCACAGTAGACCAGGGAGAAGAGCAGTGGGTGCAAAAATTCCATGGTCCCATGGGCGGGGAACCCCAGGAGGATGAATTCTGTCACGGTTGAGAGATTGGTCACCACTGGCGATATCATCTGTAAAATAAGAAAACAGAAAAAAAAATCATATCTTCCAATATCAAATATAAAATGGTTTATAAGCATAGGATAATAATTCAGTCTATTTACCAGGTAATTACTCCTTCGATGTTTGGTGGAGTCTAAATCTTCAACAGTGTGTCCGCTGTACTCAACCTTTTTTTGACCACCTCATGTGTTATTTTATTTTGTGCAACTTGTCTCTGAAATTTGGTAAAGAGAAAAAATGTCAACTCTCCCTTATAAACCTGAACAAATTAGAATCACATAGGTGTCAACAAACACAAGTGACAGCCTCCCTATTTTTCCCCAGTCTTGCTCTCCTACCTCATGCCCAGACCCCAGCATCTCAGCCCAGCACACCTCCCAGAGGTTGTCCAGGGCACAGTCCCAGAGGACACGTGACCATGTCCAGCCCCCCTCCTCACCCTGGAGAGCCTTTCCCTGCTCCTCCAGCACAGCCCTAATCTGGGGAGTCCCCACAGTGACAGGTTTGCAACTAGATGGGGTGTGCGGGTCCCTGTTTTCCTGCTTCCCAGGACCCAACACTGTCCTGGAACTGAATGATCTGGGCTCCACTTCCCTGTGTGGCATGTCCTGACACCTCCTCTGGTCCATCCCTTCGTCTCCTCATCTTCCTGCCCCTGACTCTCAACATCTGAGGACTCAGAGACCACGTTTCCCGCAGAGTCTCCTCCTGGGTCACGCCACATGTCCCTCCTGCAGGATGGGCTTGTCCACCCCCCGGTCCCTCCCAGCCCCTCTGTCCACTCTTCTCATGCACATCTGTGCAGAGAGGAGGCCGCTCCGGGGCTGAGCCAGACGGTCTGTGTGTTTGGCTGTCCCTGCCGGTCCCAGGGACCCGGGTCTCCCTTGTGCAAGTTTGTTCATCACCCCAGGCCCATGCGTGAGTGGGGATGTCTGGACACGGGGCAGCCCTGCCCACTCTCCTCACCCCCCCAAATTCATCCTCTCGTCCATCTGTGGGGATAAAAGAGGGACAGACCCTGGTGATGGCAGGATTTTTAAGGAAAATGTGGTGATTAAGCTTACTGCAAACAATTAAAAATAGTTTAATAAAAATAATAAACTAAATCAGTTGCTAAAGTGGTCTGGATGTAGAAATAATTTGATTACAGTAAATATATTGACAAAATATGTTTTGATCAAATCCCTTCCTGGCTTAAAAAAAAAACAAAAAACAAAAAACAAAAAACTGTTACTTCTTCCTCTCACAATACCACTTACAATCTCTGAGTGATGGAGTTGGGGAAAAATCCCAAGTTCACGTCCATAGTCTATGTCTATGGCACCCTCACTTCAGTGTCAGAGCCATGAAACTGTCACCAATGTTGCTGTAAAAAGTTAATGAATTTCTGCTTGAATCTTACAGATCTCATCACCTTTTGGGACACAAAGGAATACCATTCTGATTTTTTATAATAAAATTTTAATTTCAACTCAGGTTTAGTTTTTATCACAAATCAAATTCTGATGATGCAATTAAAATTCATAATACTTAGAATAGTTACATTAAAAACTGTTATTTCTTCTCATTGCAATTCATCCCAGAATAGGGAATTGTGGAAATCAGCAACTTGTGCATCTTTAGAATTTATTAGTTTTTATAATCTACAAAATGAGTATTTTAACTGCTTTTCAAGTCAAAAATGAAGTTTGAAATAGAAAAAAATTCAATTCTGAATGGATTCTACTCTGTAAACAGCTGGTAGCAGATACTTGCAGTCTGGGGGGAAGTTCTCGCTGCCGTGTCCTGTCTCTCCTGAGGTTGTGGCCATGGCATAACAGAGGGTGTCCTGGCCTCTCACTCCATGATCCGGGCTCGTGGGGACTCCTCTGAGCACTCACAGGTTGTAGCACCCTGTCCTGTGCCGCCTCATGGATAGAGCAGGGCCTCAGGGCTGGGCTATTTGAGCTCTGGAGCTGGTGTCTGCGTGTTGGACACTGTCCAGATTCCAGCCCTCAGGGACCTTCCTCCAGAGGGACAAGTGCCCTTTTTGAGTTGACTGTCTTAATTGGCGTTGTGCTATAGCCCATTCAGTGATAATTAGTATAATGAGTGTGCCGGGGGCAATTTTATTAGTTCTTTACATTTGTGTGGACAGGACTGCAGCTCCTCCTCCTCCAGGCTCCATCACCCTCCACAGACTGGCCACGGGGGACCCGGGTGTGGAGCACATGATGAGCCAACTCCAATGGGCGCTGGAAAGTCACTGTCAGCCACTGTGTGCCCTCCATGGGGAGATCTGGGAGAGGGGCGTGAGGGGGATGGAGAAATGTGGAGGCAGGAGGGGGAGGGAGAGGAGGAAAACCAAGAAATATGTGAATTTGCTCACGTTACTAAATATTTTTATTTAAATGTCATTTTATTCTCAGCACCTATAAATGTGATACAACCTGAATACTTGTATTTAAGTAAATCTTGTGTTTCTCTTATAATTTGGGCAAGTCCCAAGGGGTGCTGTCTTTGTCATGTCCATTTCCCGGTCTGTGTCTTGGGCTCTGAAACAGCAGTAGGGGGACCGTCTCCCAGGGGTGTCCCCCGCGTGCTCACACCCACCGGGGCAGGGTGCACGGACAAGGGGCTATTTGGGAGGGAGACGGGGCAGTCCTGGGCCACATGCACCATCCTGCCCTGGGCCCAGTGTCCACCAGGCCCAGCCTACGGCTGCTTCAGCAAGATGGTGCCCGCCACAGTGGGAGGCTGAGCTGGACACCCTGGTGTGGGGGCGGAGGGAGACCCAGCCCGGGGCTGTGCTGTGCTCACAGGCGCTGCTCCAGGCCCCGCTGCAGCCCGGCTCCTGACCCTCAAAGTCCCTCCAACCCCGTCAAGGACCCGCCCACCCTGAGGACCACTAGAGAAACCCGTGTTTCCAGACACGAGGGGACACACTCTGGCCCGTGTGCGCCAGCGAGGGTCAGACAGGGCCCGTTCAGTCAGCTCAGGCTTCAGCACCTGCCCCAGAGCCCGCGGCCACCTGCCCCCGCCGGCCAGCGGCTGCCTGTGCCAGGCGCCAGGTGTCTCGCCCCGGTGGTGCCCCAGAGCGTGAGCTGCATGAGGCACACGGGCAGCACCGGCCAGTAGTCGTGTCACCGCCGGTCACCGCGAGGCCGGGCAGAAGGGCCAGGGGTCACTTTTGGGAGGGTCATCCCTGGCCCCAGAAGCGGCATCAGAGCCAGAGTGTCCACGGCTCTGGGGTGTCCGGGCAGCACCCACACTCTGAGGCGCGGGCCTGGCCTCGGGCCGCCTCGGCCAGCAGGGACGCAGGATGGACCCGAGGCCACGACTGGACTGGCTTCGGCTTCTCTGCCCGCCCCTGCGGCGGCCGCGGGCACTTCTTTCCCCTCAGCCTCCGTGTCCCCTTCCAGGACCTCGGGCGCGCAGTCCCCCCTCTCCTCATGGGCCGGCCCGTCCCTCCCTCGCGGGCGCATGTGCACCTCCCTCCTCAGACTGTGGCCTCCCAGGCATCTCCCCTCAGCCACCAGAAGAGCAGCTCACGGGCTGCCCCGCCCACGAGCCCCTTCTGACCCCCCCTTTCAACCCTGCGTCTGGTTGGCCAGGCCCGTCCGCCCCCGCGCCTGAATGGTCCACTCCTGAGCAGGAAGTGCGGCTCTCCAGAAAAGGGCCCTGAGGCGCCAGGGGCAGAGCAGCTCCAGTGGAGCCACGGAGAGACCGCGCCCCCCACACGCGGGCAGCTCCAGGAGGGGGTTCAAAGGTGCTGGACGCCCCCTGACGCCACGGGTCCAGCCCGACCCGCCCACGCCCAGGCCCAGCTCAGAGCCTGGACCTGCCTCAGACAGTCCCGCTGCCCTGAGACCCCGGCCCCGCCCTGCTCTCCCAAGGGGAGTGTCCACGGCCCAGCTCCTCTCCTCGGGGAGTGCCCACTGCCCCGCCTCTCTCTCCCCCAGGCTGTGTCCACGGCCCCGCCCCTCTCTCCCCCAGTGAGTGTCCACGGCCCCGCCCCTCTCTCCCCCGGGGAGTGTCCACGGCCCCGCCCCTCTCTCCTCTGGGGGAGTGTCCACCCGCTCCCGAGGGTCCACCTGCGACCCGAGCCCCGCGCCGGGACCAGGCTGGCAGCGGCCCCAAGGCCACTGTCACTCGCTGTCCTCATGTGTCCACTAGCCCGGTGCCGCCCAAGGCTCAAGGCCAACTCAGGCTCCGTGTCTGGCTCAGTCAGAGCTGCCGCGTGTCCACCGCCCGGGCCATCACAGCCCTTATGTTTCCAGAACCGCGGCCTCGGTGTGGGGGGGGCAGTGGGTCCCTCCCCCTGCGGCTCCACCCTCGGTTTTGGCCGTTGTGCCTCAGAGACTTTTTACATAACAATGTACTTCCTGGATCGTGGACTGGACCAATCAGGTGAAAGCCATGAGCTGATGGGTGCTCAATGGCCCAATCAGACTTCTCCTACCAGGACCTGCCTCTCACCACAGGTGAGTCGTGGCAGTTGCTCCTCAGAGCGCTTTCATGTAAAGGGCACTTCCTGGGTCACGGAATGGACCAATCAGTGCTAGGGGCTGATGGGGAAATGGGCCAATCAGCCACAGGATTGAAAATGGGTCCAATCAGACTTGGGGGCGGGCAACCTGCGAGGATGGAAGCCCCGGTCAGCGGCGCTGAGATGGAGCCACCACCGGCAGGGGGGAGAGGGGGGGTGTGGGCACGACACCAGCCTCTGAAGAGAAGCAGCGGGTGCGGCCTCCCGAGAACATCATCGTCGGCATGCGGCCCCCAGGAGGGGGAGAAGCTGAAGGACTTGGCCACAGCCGGGCCTCGCCTGTCTCTGACGGTGCCCGAAAGTGGCCCCAGAGGCCCGGGCCAGGGTCTGTGGCGCCGCCGCTCACCCGGCGCTGTGGACACCAGGCCTCCTGCAGAGACCCGGCCTCCGCGGACCAGGGGTGACCGTCCCCGCCGCAGGTGCCCTGCGGCCCTCCCGGTGACGGCGGTGACCACCACGGAGGCTGTGGGGTGAGCAGCCGCTGGGTGTGGCCCGTGCACTCTCCGTTTCCCTGTGTGAGAGACGGACTCCGTGCTGGTGTCCCGGGCCCTGAGGTGCCCGCGGTGTGCGCGGGGGAGCCCCACGGACGGTGCCTGTCCCCTCGCCCAGCACTGCCCTTTGGGAGGCTCCAGCCTGCAGGCCCTGCTGCAGGGTGTCGTGTAGCTCCAGCTCTTGGTTTTGGGTTTTGGCCTCTTGGGGCTTTGCTGTGGCTCTCAGGCCCCGGAGCCCGGGCAGGAGGCGGCTGCTCCATCGTCCATCCCACCTCCTGCCCGGGGCCCTTTTGTAGCCCTCTCTGCTGGTGTCACCCTCAGGGAGGCATGGGAGTGCTCATTACTGGAACCTGTAGCAGATGTTTGAAAAGGTTAGATACCAAAGAGAATCACTCAGGCACTGCATTTCAGCAAATTAGTAAGTATCGGTTCCTATTCCAAAGGAAGTGAAGACAGTTACCAGAAACAGAATGTAAACCCAGAGAGCAGAACGGAGTGGGCTCCGAGTACAAACTGAGGCCGCCCTCGGCAAGTGTCAAGATTAGGTTTTATTACTGATACCAGGGCATTCTCATCCCTCTGAAAAGAGAGGCACAAAATTGGACAAAAATTCATTCAGCAGCAGAGCGCTCTCCAGTAGCGTGAATGTGAACTAAGAATGACATAAAGTAAGACAAAAGAGACATTTTCAAAAATTTACAAAAATGCTTATATGTCCTTTGTCTAGAAAATGGAGACATTCTGCCAAGAGGAAGTTTCAGGGACACGATGGGGACCCCCTTCCTGCACGCTCAAGAACGGGACTGCGGAGGCCCGAGCGAGGGTGAGGGACCTGGTCTGATGGGCAGTCTCAGAACCTGCAGCAACAGGAGACAGGGGGATGGAGACAAGGAGACACCCCTCACCCAGGACAACGGCCATGTCACAGAGACTCACAACATTGGAGGGTGTGGAGAAATGGCCCCTTCGCGCTGCTAGGGGGACAGGGACAGAGAAGCTACACAACCACCTTGTCTTAAATAATCCAGGATGGACTCCAGCAGCAGGTCACATGCAGGCACGGGGAGAGCAGGACTTTCTGCGAATCCACGGCTCTGCAATC
The DNA here is from genome assembly GCF_014898055.3 of Talpa occidentalis. Classification (NCBI taxonomy): domain Eukaryota; kingdom Metazoa; phylum Chordata; class Mammalia; order Eulipotyphla; family Talpidae; genus Talpa; species Talpa occidentalis. Next base: position 14,965,672 of record NW_023601851.1, on the reverse strand, counting down.
ATCATGGCAGCATCATCCCCAGCAGCCCCACTCTGCCCATGGTATAAGGATGAGATGGTGGCACATCCACACCCAGGCGGGCATGGGCAGGGCGAGGGCAGAGTCCCATGAAAGGAGGGGTTTTGAAAAATACACGCAGAAAAGCAGGTCAGAACATGGACACAAACACTAATGATGATAGGTAGAATTTTTCTTACTAAATTTCCTGAGCAGGAAATAAAAAATAACTGAGGGACATCACAGAAGAACTGGTGGGCCACATTGGACACACAGTAGGACAAGGAGAAGGTTCCAGCTGTGAGCATCACAAAGATGGCACGCCCCCACCCATCCAGGACACAGCTGTCAGCTGCACACACCTGTCCCTGCTCATGATGATGTCATAGTGCAAGGGGTGGCAGATGGCAGCATAGCAGTCAACGCTCATCACCATGAGCAGGTGAATCTCTGCACCTCCTAAAATAACCATCATGAAGACCTAGACGACACAGCCTGGAAAGGAGTTGGAGCTGCTGTGCCTCAGAGAGTTGGCGATGGACTTGGGGACTGTGGCTGTGATGAGGCAGAGGTCTGAGAAGGACAGACTCCTCAGGAAGAAGTACATGGGGGTGTGGAGGAGCCAGTCCAGGTTAGTGATGAGGATGATGAGCCCGTACCCTAGCAGGGCACACAGGTAGACCAGGGAGAAGAACAGCAGGTGCAAGAAGCCCATGGTCCCCTGGGTGGGGAAGTCCAGGAGGACGAATTCTGTCACGATGGTCAGACTGGTTACCCCTGGAGCCGTCATCTACATAAAAATATCAAACAAAATATAACAGGAGTGAAGCCTTCCAATCTGAATGTAGATGACACCTACAAGAACAGCCATAGGAATGTTCCAGAGGTCACTCTCAGGCTGTGGAGAGGAGGTGCTCCGTGTTTCTTACTCTCTATTGAGCCTTTTGCATTTTGCTCAAGAAGCGCACCTATATTACTCAGGATCTGGGATCGGGAAGAAGGGACATTTCAGCTGATCATAGGATTCTGCTCTCATTGATCTCATAGCCCGACTGAGAGCCTCTCCCCACTACCCAGCCCTCTCCCCCACCTCCTGCCAGGCCTCAGCGTCTCTGCCCAGCACACCTCCCAGAGGTTGTCCAGGGCACAGTACCAGAGGACACGTGACCATACCCAGACCCTCCCCACCCTGGAGAGCCTCTCCCTGCTCCTCCAGCACAGCTCTCGTCTGGGGAGGCCCCACAGGGATGGGTGTGCAGGGAGATGGGGTGTGCGGGTCCCTGTTTTCCTGCTCCCCGGGACCTGAAACTGTCCTAGAACTGAATGATCTGGGCTCGGCGTCCACGTGTGGCGTGTCCTGACGCCTCCTCTGTCGGATCCCTTCCCCTGTGGCCTCACTGCTGCCTCCTGGTCCATCCCCTTGTCTCCTCATCTCCCTGCCCCTGATCCCCCATATCTGAGGACCCAGAGACCACGTTTCCCACAGAGTCTCCTCCTGTGTCACCCCCACACATCCCTCCTGCAGGATGGGCTCGTCCACCCCCGAGTCCCTCCCGGCCCCTCTATCCCCCTCACTCATGCACGTCTGTGCAGGGAGGAGGCGGCTCTGGGGCTGAGCCGGATGGTCTGTGCGTGTGGCTGTCCCTGCCGTTCCCAGGGCCCCGGGTCCCCCCGGTGCGGGTTTGTTCCTCACCCCAGGCCTGTGCGTGAGTGGGGACGTCTGGACACGGGGAAGCCCTGTCTGCTCTCCCCCTCCCCAATCTCATCTTCTTTTCACTCTGTGGGGAGACGGAGGGGCAGACCCTTGGGAGGGCAGGATTTTTGAGGAGAATACAGGAAATAACTTTGTGGATATACATTTGTGTAAATAAACAATCCAACATTGTTTAATTACAAAATGAATTAGGATACAATTTGGTCTAGTTGTAGAAATCATTTGATTACTTTAAATGTAATGATGAAATATGTTTTGCATAGATTTCTTCCTGACTTTTTAAAAAAACTGTTACTTCTTCCTTTTACAATATCACTAACAATCCTTGAGTGACGGAGTTGGAGAAAAACCCGAAGTCCAGGTCCATAAATGGTCAGATGTCCCTGCCACCCGCACTTCATTGTCAGAGCTGTGAAACTCTCCCCAATGTTGCTGTAAAAAGTTTTTGAATCTCTACTTGACATATAGGTCATAAGATTTAAGGAAAAAATGACATAACATTCTGGTTTTTAACAATAAGTATTATTTTTAATTTCATATTAAGTTTAGCATCCCTCACAATAATTGCTTCAAATGTTTTGGTTGTATTTGACACTGAACACACACAGACACACTGTGCTGAGTGCCCAACCACAGTGATGACGTGATGTTAGATGTATCATAAGTCATGATCTACTTTATGATGATGCTATAAAATGTCATAGTACTTGGAACAGTTAAAATAAAAAAAAAAAGTTATTTTCTCCCATTGAAATTCATCCCAGGAGAATATAGAATTGTGAAATCCGGCAACTTGTGCATCTTAAGAATTTATTAGTTTCATTATTTATAAAATAAGATTTTAACTGCTATGCTCACTCCAATGTAAAAATAAGCTTGACATCTAAAATCTTTTAAGTGTGAGTGGATTCTCCCCTGCAAATAGCTGGGGGCAGATGCCTGACGTCTGGGGGGAAAGTTCCTGCTGCCATGTCCTGTCTCTCTCCGGAGGTTGTGGCCATGGCGGGACAGAGGGCGTCCCAACCTCCTACTCCATGGGCGGGTGCTCATGGGGAGCCTCTGAGCACTCACAGGATGTTCCACCCCGTCCTGCGCCACCTCTTGGACAGAGCAGGGCCTCAGGGCTGGGCTACTTGAGCTCTGGAGCTGCTGTCCATGTGTTGGACACTGTCCAGATTCCAGCCCTCAGGGATCCTCCTCTAGAGGGACAAGCGCCCTTATTCAGGTCACTGTCTTAATTGGCATCATCCTGTAGCACATTAAGTGGGTAATTGGTGCACTGAGTGTGCCAGAGGCAGTTTTGTTAGTGGTTTACACCTCAGTGGAAAGGAATGTAATTCATCCCCTTTCAGGCTCTACCACCATCGACTGAGCCTTCTATGGGGCACCCAGGTGTGGCCACGTCGTCAAAGCCACAGATGAGCCCACTTCACAGGAAGCTGGAAAGTCTCTGCCTCCCCCTGTGCACCATACTGGGGCCTGGCAGGTGGGGGGATGGACGAGGGCCTTGTAGAGGCGGGAGGGGGAGGGAGGTAGAAAACCAGGATAAAATCCCCCAGGAGCAAGAAGGGGAAGCCCCTGGATCTTCTGATATGTCCACTGCAGGTGGTGGGCAGCTCTGCTGTGTCTGTGAACCGAGGCTTGACCCGCCCACCCACAACCCAGACCTGCCTGGGCCTTCCTCTCCTTTCCCTGAAACCCCTACTGCTGGTGCCAGAGTCCCCAGGACCAGCTCCCAGGGGATGGACTGGGCTGCTCAGCTGGGCCGAGCACCAATGGGGAACCTGTTGGGGAAGCTGTGCCCAGGCCACCATCTCTTCTCCAGGTCTGTCGATGCCCCCGGGTTTGGGCAAAGGGCAATTAGTGCTTGGCCTGCAAAGGACAGAGAGGACACCTGCTCCCGGCCTTGGTGGACCCAGCTGCCTGTGGGAGGGGCGGCTCCCCCTGAGGGACCCTGAGTCTATGGGGTAACAAGCTGCCCCACTACTCACCAGAGACAGACATTTTGGTACAAGGAGACACCCCTCATCCCGGGAAAAAGCCATGTCACAGGGGCCCACAGGCACGAGAGGGTGTGGAGAAAGGGCCTCGTCACATGGCTGGGGGCACCAAGAAACTACGCAGAGCAACCACCTTGGCTTAAAACTCCAGGATGGATCAAGCAGTGGGTCATACGTGGGCACGGGCAGCAGGACTCTCTCACAGCTCTGTCACCATCAGGGCCGCGTCATCCCCAGCAGGCACGCTCGGCTCATGGACCAAGGACCAGTTGGTGGCGCATCCACACCCAGGCGGGCACGGACAAGGCAGGGCAGGGCCGTGCAAAAGGAGGGAGTTTTAGAAATACACACAGCAAAGCAAGTCAGACATGGACACACAATTGGGGGGCGGCAGAAAACAGGCATCTGAGTAGGGAAACACTTGAAAAGTCTTGGAGAACAACCCCTTGAGTCTCTGAGAGGGAGGGGAGGGCACGGGGACAAAGGAGGGGCTGGTGTCCCTGTAACCCAACCACCTGTGAGGGTGGCTGAGGATCCTGGCATGCACTTGTAGACAGTCTCTGTGGCTGAGGGAAAGAAGGGTGAGCTTTACTTGATGGTGTAACGGCCCTTCATCAGTCTCCCCACAGCCAACTTCATGGTTTCATTCCTCAGACTATAGATGATGGGATAAAAGGTGGGGGGCACCACCATGTAGAACATAGAAATGAACAGGTCAGACATGGACGGTGTCCCTGAGGTCGGCTTCAGATAAGCAAAGAGCCCAGTGGAGACAAATAGCAACACAACCTGCAGGTGGGGAAGGCAGGTAGAGTAGACTTTGGCCTTCCCTTCTGTGGATGGGATCTTCCTGACAGCAGAGAAGATGTGCACATAGGAAATGATGATGAAAATGAAACAGTACATATCCAATGTAATACAAATAAAAAGGGGGACAAGTTCACTCATCACATTTTCTGAGGAGGAAATAGCCAATAACTGAGTGACGTCACAGAAGAACTGGTGGACCACGTTGGACCCACAGTAGGACAAGGAGAAGGTTCCAGCTGTGTTTAACACAGAGATGATGCCCCCACCCAGCCAGGACACAGCTGTCAGCTGCACACACCTGTCCCTGCTCATGATGATGTCATAGTGCAGGGGGAGGCAGATGGCAGCATAGCGGTCAACGCTCATCACCATGAGAAGGTGAAGCTCTGTAGCTGCTGACATAACCATCATGAAGACCTGGAGGACACAGCCCGGGAATGAGATAGAGCTGCTGTGCCTCAGAGAGTTGGCAATGGACTTGGGGACTGTGGCTGAGATGAGGCAGAGGTCTGAGAAGGACAGACTCCTCAGGAAGAAGTACATGGGGGTGTGGAGGTGCCGGTCCAGGGTGGTGATGAGGATGATGAGCCCGTTCCCCAGCAGGGAGCACAGGTAGGCCAGGGAGAAGAGCAGCAGGTGCAAGAAGGCCATGGTCCCCTGGGTGGGGAACCCCAGAAGGACGAATTCTGTCACAGCCGTGAGATTGTCCACGGTCACCCCTGGAGTCATTTTCTGTATTGAAAAAAATAAAGAACAAGAATATATTGTCATGTCTTCAATATTGTCATAAAATGAGTTATCAGCATAAGATAATGATTCAGTTTACTCACCAGGTAATTACTCCTTATTGGTCCTACAGAGTCTAGTACCCTTATGTGCATTTGCTGCTGTGTTCAACCTTTCATTTCCATCTCATGTGAGGGGACATGATCACACTGTCCAAACATGTCCTGAAAATTGTTGAAAGCTTGAAGATTTCCACTGACCCAACAGAACTTTAAGAATTACAATCTCAAACCTCACAACAAACCTGACTGACTGTCCCTCCCAACTGCCCCAGTCCCGCGGCTCCCCCTCCTGCCCAGTCCCCAGGGTCTCCGCCCAGCACACCTCCCAGAGGTTGTCCAGGGCACAGCCCCAGAGGACACGTGAACATGCCCAGCCCCTCCCCACCCTGGAGAGCCTGTCCCTGCTCCTCCAGCACATCCCTGGTCTGGGGAGGCCCCACAGGGATGGGTGTGCAGGGAGATGGGGTGTGTGGGTCCCTATCTTCCTGCTCCCCGGGACCCGACACTGTCCTGTAACTGAATGATCTGGGCTTGGCGTTCCCGAGCGGCATATCGTGACGCCTCCTCTGTCAGATTCCTGCCCCTGTGGCCTCACTGCTGCCTCCTGGTCAGTCCCCTCGTCTCCTCATCTCCCTGCCCCTGACTCCACACATCTGAGGACCCAGAGACCACGTTTCCCGCAGAGTCTCCTCCTGGGTCACACCCACACGTCCCTCCTGCAGGATGGTCTCGTCCACCCTGGGTCCCTACTGGACCCTCTGTTCCCCTCAGACTCATGCACATCTGTGCAGGGAGGAGGCCGCTCCGGTGCTGAACCGGAAGGTTTATGCGTGTGGCTGTCCCTGAAGGTCCCAGGGCTCCGGTTCTCCCGGGTACGAGTTTGTTCCTCCCCCCAGGCTTGTGCATGAGTGGGGACGTGTGGACACGGGGCAGCCCTGTCCACACTCCCCCTCCCCACTCTCCTCCTCCCCCTCCTCTGGGATAATGGAGGGGCAGGCCCTGGTGAAGGCAGGGTTTTTAGGAGAATGAGGGTAATAAATTGATAGAAATAAATTAGTGGAAATATTTCCAAATATTTTAATACAACAAAAAAAAACAAATAAGGATACCACATGGTTAAATTTGTAGACATATTTTGAGTGATTTAAAGTACATATTATAACTGATGTAAATTTTGTTATATATTCTTCTTTCTCTATTCAATTACTGTGACTTTATTTTCTATCACTAGCAATCCCTGAGTCATAGAGTTGGGGAAAATTCTCAGGTCATGTCCATAAATAGTCAGATGTCCCTGCTACCTGCACTTTAGTGTCAGAGCCATAAAGTAGTAAAATATTGTTATAAAATTTGTTGCATTTCTTCTTTCGTATCTGTCAATATTTAGGAACAAAAAGAAACAAATTGAAATTTAGCAATAAATATTTTGAAATTTCATCTTGAATTTCTTCTTAGTTACAAAATAATGATTAACTTTTGTGATTCCATTTAACACTTAATATACAATAGTAGATGTATGCTAAAATCACTCATGAAACAAATGTCATATTTATCATAAAGTCATCCGATATGATGATTATAATAAAATGGTATATTTGTGGAAAAACCTCAAATAACAATATGTTTTTCTCTCATTGAATCTCACCCAGGCTGACAGGGCAGTGGGACATGACGACTTGGGCACTTTCAGCATTAGTTGTCATGATTTACAAAGTGAATAGTAGAACTGCGGCACTTTCTCAAGCCTAAAATGAAGCTTCATCTGAAAACTTTCAAGTGTGAGTGGGTTCTACTCTTCAAATAACTCCAGTCTGGGGGGAAAGTTCCTGCTGCTGTGTCAAGTCTCTCTCCTGAGGTTGTCCCCATGGCGTGGACAGAGGGTGTTCAGGCCTCTCACTCCATGCTTGTGAGGTGCTCGTGGGGAGCCTCTGAGCACCCACAGGATGTTCCACTCTGTCCTGCTGCTGCCTCATGGACAGAGCAGGGCCTCAGGGCTTGGCTATTTGAGCTCCGTAGCTGGTGTCCGCGTGTTGGACACTGTCCAGATTCCAGCCCTCAGGGACCTTCCTCCAGAGGGAATGTGTGTGTTTACTTGACTGTGTTAATTGGAGTGTCCTGCAGTGTGTCTCAGCGAGTAATTATTACTCTGGGTGTGTAGATGTGATTTTGTGTCTGGCTCACACCTCTATGGAAGTGAATAGCAAAATCCTATTTTGGGCCTCCCTGGTGGTGCAACAGGCCGAGCACCACACTGTGAATCTGTCTGCTGCCTCAGCAGTGTGTGTTTGATCCTGGAAGGCCAGCGAGGGTCTCACAGGGTGCCACAGACCTCTCCTGTTGTGTCCACTGCTCCCCTCAGCAGTGTATTTCTGTTGTCTGCCTGTTCTGCTCCCTGCTCTGTCTCAGGTGAATCCTCTCACCCTGCTGCACCTCTGGCCTGTACCCCACTCTTTTATAAAAATAAATAAATATTTTTCTTTTTTTAAAAAAAAGGAAAATCCTCAATTCCAGGTTCCATTCACCACCTGTTATGTCCGCTGTGGTGGGCACCATCAGTAATAACAGTGCCAAGAGTCACTGTCTAGACAGCCGGACAGTCGCCAATCACCCACCATGTGCCCTTCATGGAAAGGCCCTGGAGATGGTTGTGAGGGGGATGTGGAAATGCCAGAGGCAGGAGGTTAGGGACACAGAGAGAGGCAGGAGGGAGTCAAGGGAGGAAAAGTGGGTTGGAAAGACAATGGACGTCCAGCAGAAGTGTGTGACCATGGGGGTCACCAGCCCTTTGGAAAGAGAAACTTTATTAGTCTCTAATAAAATTTCCATTTTCAGCACCTGTAATTCTGAATTTAAATTAGAACTGTTATTATGTTTGAATAATTTTACTTTTAACCTTAACAAAATGGAGTGGAATATTAGGGTTTCTGCATGTGGTGTCATAAACTTAGGTGTGCTGCATGACTATAGTGACTTCATACCTTTGCAAACAGGTGTTTATCTGTTTTGAGTTTATTTTTCTGTAGGGTGTGGGACAGTGACCTGGTTTCTTCTGTTGCGTGTGTTTGTCTGCTTTTCCCAGCACCATTTCTCTACTTTCCTTGTTCTAGTGCATGCTCTTGGCTCCTCTGTCATACAGTCACTGTCCATCTCGATGAGGGTACATTACTGGGCCCTCATTATAATCCATTGCTCTGTGTGTCTGTTTTTGTCCCAGTGCCATGCTGATTTAAGTATTAGAGCTTTATTGTATGGACTGGAGTCTGGAATGTGCTGCCTCCACCATTCTTCCTCATTTTTGTCTGGGTTGTTTTGGTTGTTTGGGGTCTTTTGTGGTTCCATATTCATTTAAGTATTTTTTTTAATCTCTTTGGCAAATGCTATAGAATTTCTTATTGGGATTACATTGAATCTGTGATTACTTTGGGTCAGACGGGCATTTAGTAATGTTGATTCTTCCAAGCCAAGGTCAGGGAATATCTTTCCATTTCTTTCTCTTTTCTATTTCTTTTAACAATGTCTTTCTCTTTTCTTTGTATCTTCACCTCCTTAGTTATGTTTACTCCATGGTACTTAGTCTTGTGGTTATAAGTAGGATTGTTTTTTTTAACTTCTCTTGTAGTTCATTTTTTGTATATAAGAAGGCAATTGATTTCATGTGTTGATTTTGTAAGTTTGCAACTACACTGAAGTGGCTTATTGAGTTAATTTCTTTTTCAGTGGAATCTATAGCTTTCTTAGCGTACATTATGTTGTCCACACAGCTTTAATTGTGCTTAAATGTTTAAGTTAATACAACCTAGAGACAGCTAATTATTTATTAATTTCAAAATTTAAATTATGTTACCCAAAAGTGACAAAATGTAGGCAATGAATAGTCTCAGTATATCTTTATAATAATGTGATTCATCTTCTTCATTCAAGACATGTTTGGAATTCTCATCCCATAACCTGATTGTTCTATCACATAATGTTTATTGAATGGTAAGCCACAACAGTATTGAGAATTAATATTAAGAGAGTTATTTATCAATAGATAAATAAATGCCAATGATTTAAATTACAGTAGCAAGTTGTCAACCTAGAAATTTGAATATAGAGATTTTAAAATGTTTTAACTATTCCTGGCTACCTCCAAATTGACATTGTGACCCCATAAAACTCACCTGGGCTGAAGGCTAGGTCACCCTCAGAGGGTGAGAATGAGTTAAATGTCTGATATCCAGTTGGAAATACATATTATCATGAAATATTTTGGTATGAAATTTTCAAATATTGGACATCACAGATAGGAAAGCAGATGTCGATGCAGTCTGCAGAAAGGATTGAGGCCAGACAGCAGGCCATACCCATGGGGCATATCACTTCCCAAATTTAAATCTTCTTCAAATTCTTTATATCTTTACATCTACACTAAATGATAGTGTTATGTATGGTATGTAAATCTGATGAGTTTTCTTGTTTGAACAACTCCATGTGGAATCACAAACACTCTAAGAGCCCATAACAATGTGCCCAAAAAGGAAATTGTCATCACATTCCGAGGCATTCTTGGTAATTAAATAAATGTAGATAAACGCATGTGTAAAGTGGAGCATGTTGTTGTGAGTACCATTCCTCAACTATCTCTGGAAATGTTAGAGTATGGTGTAATCCACTAGCTATTATTTTGCTTTCACCATTATAGCTTTCTTTGTTCTCTTATTAGTTCTTAAAAAAGCCTACCTGATATATTTTACTAATTTTTTAGAAATTATGCAGTACATGAAATTAACAGCATTCACAGCCACTGTATTATTTCTGGTGTCCGCCTTGAGTTGAGTGTTTTTATGGTAAATGCCGGTGGCACCCACACCAGAGCTTCCAGGAGGGTCTCCACCACATAACATGTGGTCCTTATTGACAGAAGGTTGTGACTACTCAGATTCACTACAGATCCTCAGGCCTTATTATAGTGTGAAGTCCTCATTCATCAAGTAATGGGGCCTCTGTGTTACCTGTGGTCCTGTCCCCACACATGACCAAGAGGGTCAGTGACAGGAAAGGGGAAGCACCATAGAGACTGGAGATGCTGCCCAGTGAGAGAACTTATGCTGACACCTGAGGTGAAACCCAACCATCACCTCTCTCGGCCAGGAGCACAGAAATGGAGACCAGCAGAAAGATGGGATGCTGAAGTTCAATTACGCCAATACACAAGGAATACCAGAGAACACCTAAGTGCTAAAAAGAACATCAATTAAAGCTATAGAAATATATGAAGTCATTGTAAATATAATTTTGAAATAAGTATGTATTTTTTAAAATTTTTTAAAGATTTATTTATTTATTTATACAAGCACTTGGTACATTCAGAAGCGCGGGAAGGTGAGGGAATTCACCAGAGCCAGAGAGGGGAGCAGAACAGGCAGAAGGACCGAAGTACACTGCTGAGGGGAGCAGCGGGCGGCAGGAGAGGTCTGTGTGCCATGTGGGACCCTCCTCCAGTGGCCGGGGAGCAGCCGGGGATCGAACCTGCGCTGCAGAGGCTGCAGGCAGCTTTGCAACCAAGCGCTCAACACTTGTGCCACCAGGGAGGACCATAAGTATGTATTTTTAATTATACAATGGAATTGCATGTAATTACAAGAATGAAAAGGGCAGTATGATTCAAAAATTTAAAATAAAGACCGGGTGTTCAGGGGAGCGTGTGCCTTGCATCGCCATTTTGCAGCAGGGACCTTTCTTTGGTGGAGACTGTGTGAAACCAGCAGAAGGTTCCCTGAGGAGCCAGAGGTGAGCTGGGAGGCTCACCCATGCCAGGCCCCTTCTGGCCTGCAGTCCCAGCCCAGAGGGGAGCAGCACCCACTGCTGGGGCATACCGGGCATGGAGGGGAGTGGGTCCCCGACACCGGAATTTTGCAGCAGGGACCTTTCTTTGTTGGAGCCTGTGTGAAACCAGCAGAGGAGCCAGCGGTGAGCTGGGAAGTTCGCCCAAGATGCCGGCCAGTAGCATCAACACAGTGTCCCAGGGAATATGGCAAATTGGAAAACAGGCAGTAGGGAGTAGAAAAACCACATGCAAAGCAGCAACCCCTCAGGAAAAAAGCACACCACAAAAAGAAAACCGCCTGCCAGATTGCAATGACAGTAATTTGGAAGATCTTCTGAGCCTTCCAGAAAGAGAATTTAAAATTGCCGTGATTAAAAAACTGACAGAAGTCATAAAGGAAAACAGTGATAAGGGAAAATAATTAATGACCAGAAGAATGAAATTGAGTTCCTAAAGAGGGAAGTAAAAGAAATGCAGGAGATCAAAGAATTAATGGAGGCACTAAAGAACTCTGGGAAAAGCAATGAAGAAGAATAGATGAAATGGAAGAACGAATAAGTACTCTTGAAGACACAGAAATAAAAAGAACTAAAACAGAAAAGGAAGGAGAAGTATGAAGGAAAAAGACTGAAGAAAGGAGCTGAAAAATGATATACAAGAAGCAAGAAGAACACCAAACTTCCATGATGAAAGGAAAAATACAGCAAGACACATAATAGTAAAGCTCCTAAGAATCTAAGACAATGAAAAAATAATGAAACTGAAAAGAGGGAGAAACAGATAACATTCAAAGGAAAACCAATCAGGCTGATATCAGACTTCTCCGAAGAAACACTACAGGCAATGATAGAGTAGAGGGACATAGTCAACAGACTCCAAGAAAACAGATGCCAACCAAGAATACTCTATCCCACAAAGCTCTCCTTCCTCTATGAAGAAAGAATAAGGACCTTCCCAGACAAACTATACTTATATCAGATAAAACAGATTTCAAACTCAAAAAGAGACCCCCAACGGTCACTACATTATGATCAAGGGGACAATACTTCAAGAAGAAATAACACTCATTAACATATATTCAGCAAACGAAGGCATGCCAAAATATACCAGACAACTATTATCATCTCTGAAAACCAACATGAGAGAAAACACATACATAGTGGGAGACTTCAACATACCACTATCAACAATGGATATATCAACGAGACAAAAAATAAGTAAAGACACTAAAGCTCTAAATAAGGATCTAGAGAGCTTGGGCTTAACAGACATCTATAGAACACTAAACCCCAGAAAATCTGAGTACACATTTTTCTCAAGAGCACATGGATTATTCTCCAGGATCAATCACAAACTGGGGCACAAGACAAACATCAACAGATACACCAAGATTGAAATCATACCAACCATCTTTTTTGACCATGAAGGCATCAAACTAGAAATAAACCATAAAAAGAAGGCAAGGTACTCTCCAACCCCATGGAGATTGAAACCCACACTACTGGCAGTCCACTGGAGTAACAAGGAGATCAAAGAAGACATTAAAAAATTCATTGAATTGAATGACAAGGAGGACACCAATTTCCTAAATGTATGGATGCAGCAAAAGCAGTAATAAGAGGAAAATATATAGCAATAGATGCTCACATCAAGAAATAACTCAAAGAAACAACCTAATCTCAAAGCTCAAAGATCTAGAAAAAGAACAACAACAACAACAAAAAAAAACCCAAACCAGTAGAAGAAAAGAAATAATAAAAACCAAAGCAGAAATAAATGAAATCAAAATTCAAAAAAAAAAAAAATCAAAAAGATCAATGAAACCAAGAGCTGGTTTTTCGAAAAAATAAATAAAATAGACAAACCCCTAGCCAGGCTCAAAAAGGAAAAAAGGGAGAAAGCACAAATAAACAGGATCATAAATGAAAGAGGAGAAATCACAACGGACACAGCAGAAATCAAAAGAAAAATCTGTAACTACTATGGAAACAAGTTCAACAATGTAGAGGAGATGGACATATTTCTACAACTCTACAACCACCCAAAGGCTAGATAAAGAAGAAATAGAACACCTAAACAGACCAACTACAAGTAGCAAAATTGAAATGGTAATCAAAAACCTCCCCAAAAACAAAAGCCCAGGACCTGATGGACTTACAAATGAATTCTACAAAACATTCAGAGACGAATTAGTGCCTATCCTTCACAAACTCTTCCAAAAAATTGAGAAGGAAGGGACAATACCAAACATGTTCTATGAAGACAACATTACACTGATACCAAAACCAAACAAGGACAACACAAAAAAAGAAAACTACAGGCCAGTCTTCCTAATGAACACTGATGCAAAAATCCTCAATAAAATTTTAGCTATCAGAATCTAACAATGTATCCATAAGATAATTCAACATGACCAAGTAGGATTCATTCCAGGGACACAAGGATGGTTAAACAACCAAAAATCAATTGTTATCCAACACATCAACAAAAAGAAATATAAAAACCATATGACAATATCAATTAGATGCCAAGAAAGCTTTCAACAAAGTGCAACACCCATTCATGATAAAAGCCCTTGAAATTCATGGGATACAATGAACATAACTCAACATCATAAAGGCCATATATGACAAGTCAACAGCCAGTATTATTCTCAATGTTGAACAGCTAAAAGCATTTCCATTCAGATCTGGAAGAAGACAAGGATGTCCACTCTCCCCACTGCTTTTCAATATAATACTGGAAGTCCTAGCCAGAGCAATAACACAAGAGAAAGACATACAAGGAATCCAAATAGGAAAAGAAGAAGTCAAACTATCACTATTTGCAGATGATATGATAATCTACATAGAGAACTCCAAAAACTTTATTGAAAAACTAATTCAACTAATCAATCAGTTCAGTAAAGTGGCAGGATACAAAATCAACACGCAAAAGTCAGTAGCCTTGCTATACACAAAAAATAAATCTTAACAGGTAATGAAAAAAAAAATCCTGTTTATTATCGAAACAAAAAAAAAATCAAATACTTGGGAATAAATCTAATTAAAAAGGTAAAGGACCTATACAAAGAAAACTATAAAACCCTGTTTAAAGAAATAGAAGAAGATACAAAGAAATGGAAAGACATCCCCTGCTCATGGATTGAAAGAATAAACATTATTCAAATGGCCATCCTACCTAAAGCAATATATAGATTCAATGCTATTCCAATAAAAATTCCAATGTTATTCTTTAAAGATATAGAACAATTATTGATGAAATTCATATGGAATCACCAAAAACCCCAAATAGCCAAAGCTCTACTGAAAAAAAAAAAAAAAAAAAAAAAAGAAGAAGGGAATGGAGGCATCACACTCCCAGATTTCAAAGTATACTACAAAGCCTTAATCATCAAAACTGCATGGTATTGGAACAAGAACAGACACACAGACCAATGGAATCAAATAGAAAATCCAGAAATAAATCCACAGACTTATGGTCAACTAATATTTGACAAAGGAGCAAAGAATATTCATTGGAGCACAGAAAGTTTGTTCAATAAATGGCGCTGGGAAAACTGGGTTGCTACATGCAAAAGAATGAAGCTTGACTACTACCTCACATTATACACAAAAATCAACTCAAAACGGACTAAAGAACTAGACATAAGACCAGAAACCATAAAATACATAGAAGGAAATATAGGCAAAACACTACGGGATATGCACATCAAAGACATCTTTACAGACACATCACCCAAAGCAGTGATAGTGAAGGCAAAGATAAACAGCTGGGACTACATCAAATTAAAGAGCTTTTGCCTTGTGCCCCAGTATGTGATCGATCCTGGAGAATGATCCGTGTGCGCTTGAGAAAAATATGTACTCCTTTTTTTTTTTGGGTTTAGTGTTCTATAGATGTCTGTTAAGCCCAGATGCTCTAGGTCCTTATTTAGAGCTTTAGTTTCTTTACTTATTTTTTATCTTGTTGATCTATCCATTGTTGATAGTGGTGTGTTGAATTCTCCCACTATGTATGTGTTTTCTCTGATGTCTGTTTTCAGAGAGGACAACAGTTGTCTGATATATTTTGGTGCTCCTTCGTTTAGTGAGTATATGTTAATGAGTGTTATTTCTTCTTGAAGTATTGTCCCCTTGATCATAATGTAGTGACCATTGGGGTCTCTTTTAATTTTTTTGAGTTTGAAGTCTGTTTTTTCTGATATAAGCATAGCTGTTCCTCCTTTCTTTTTTGGTCCATTTGCTTGTAGGAGTGTTTTCCATCCTTTAACTTTGAGCCTATTTTTATCTTTTGTAGCTAAATGTGTTTCCTGGAGACAGCAAAAGGTTGGGTTTTGTTTCTTAATCCAGGCTGCAACTCTGTGTCTTTTTATTTAAGAGTTTAGTTCATTTACATTTAGAGTTAATATTGATATTTAGCATCTGTATTTGCCATTGTTTGTCTTTCCTTTGATTTTATTTATTTATTCTTTTAATAACTTTTTTTTTTGGTCTTCTTTCGTTGTTATTTGTCCCTCTGAGGTTCTGGCTTTAGGATTCCTTGTAGTATTTTTTGGAGTGGGGGTATAGTCGTAATGAAATTCCGGAGTTTCTGTTTGTCTGGGAAGATCCTTATTCTTCCTTCATAGAGGAAGGAGAGCTTTGCGGGATAGAGTATTCTTGGTTGGCATCTGTTTTCATCTTTTCTGACCACGAAGGCATCAAACTAGAAATAAACCATAAAAAGAAGGCAAGGAACTATCCTACCTCATGGAGATTAAAAACAACACTACTGGAAGACCACCGGACTAATGAGGAGATCAAAGAAGAAATTAAAAAATTGTTTGAATTGAATGACAAGGAGGACACCAATATCCTAAATGTATGGAATGCAGCAAAAGCAGTAATAAGAGGAAAATATATAGCAATAGAAGCTCACATCAAGAAACAAGAAAGAACTCAAAGAAACAACCTAATCTCAAAGCTCAAAGATCTAGAAAAAGAACAACAAAAAAAAAAAAAACCAAAACCAGTAGAAGAAAAGAAATAATAAAAATCAAAGCAGAAATAAATGAAACTGATACTAAAAAAACAATCCAAAAGATCAATGAAACCAAGAGCTGGTTCTTTGAAAAAATAAATAAAATAGACAAACCCCTATCCAGGATCACAAAGGAAAAAAGGGAGAAAGCACAAATAAACAGGATCATAAATGAAAGAGGAGAAATCACAACGGACACAGCAGAAATCAAAAGAATAATCAGCAACTACTATGAACAGTTATATGGAAACAAGTTCAACAATCTAGAGGAGATGGACAAATTCCTACAAATCTACAATCACCACAAGCTAGATAAAGAAGAAATAGAACACCTAAACAGACCAATTACAAGCAGCAAAATTGAAATGGTAATCAAAAACCTCCCCAAAAACAAAAGCCCAGGACCTGATGGATTTACAAATGAATTCTACCAAACATTCAGAGACGAATAAGTGCCTATCCTTCACAAACTCTTCCAAAAAATTGAGAAGGAAGGGACAATACCAAACACGTTCTATGAAGCCAATATTACACTAATACCCAAACCGAATAAGGACAACACAAAAAAAGGAAAACTACAGGCCAATCTCCCTAATGAACACTGATGCAAAAATCCTCAATAAAATTTTAGCTATCAGAATCCAACAATGTATCCATAAGATAATTCACCACGACCAAGTTGGATTCATTCCAGGGACACAAGGATGGTTTAACATACGAAAATCAATCAACGTTATCCAACACATCAACAAAAAGAAATATAAAAACCATATGATAATATCAATAGATGCTGAGAAAGCTTTCGACAAAGTGCAACACCCATTCATGATAAAAGCCCTTGAAATTCTTGGGATACAAGGAACATAGCTCAACATCATAAAGGTCATCTATGACAAGCCAACAGCCAGTATCATTCTCAATGTTGAAAAGCTGAAAGCAATTCCATTAAGATCTGGAACAAGACAAGGATGTCCACTCTCACCACTGCTTTTCAATATAATACTGGAAGTCCTAGCCAGAGCAATAAGACAAGAGAAAGACATCCAAGGAATCCAAATAGGAAAAGAAGTCAAACTATCACTATTTGCAGATGATATGATAATATACATAGAGAACCCCAAAATTTCCACAGAAAAACCAATTCAACTCATCAATCAATTCAGTAAAGTGGCAGGATACAAAATCAACACGCAAAAGTCAGTAGCCTTCCTATACACAAACAATAAATCTAAAGAAGAAGAAATAAAAAAAATCCCTTTTATTATTGAAACAAAAAAAATCAAATATTTGGGAATAAATCTAACAAAAGAGGTAAAGGACCTATACAAAGAAAACTATAAAACTCTTTTAAAAGAAATAGAAGAAGACACAAAGAAATGGAAAGACATCCCCTGCTCATGGATTGGAAGAATAAACATTATTAAAATGGCCATCCTACCAAAAGCAATATACAGATTCAATGCTATTCCAATCAAAATTTCAATGTCATTCTTCAAAGAAATAGAACAATTATTGATGAAATTCATATGGAATCACCAAAAACCCCGAATAGCCAAAGCTCTCCTGAAAAAAAAAAAGAAGGAAATGGAGGCATCACACTCCCAGACTTCAAACTATACTACAAAGCCATAATCATCAAAACTGCATGGTATTGGAACAAGAACAGACATACAGACCTATGGAATCGAACAGAAAATCCAGAAATAAACCCACAGATTTTTGGTCAACTAATCTTTGACAAAGGAGCAAAGGCTATGCATTGGAGCAAAGTAAGTTTGTTCAATAAATGGTGCTGGGAAAACTGGGTCGCTACATGCAAAAGAATGAAGCTTGACCACTACCTCACACCATACACAAAAATCAACTCAAAATGGATTAAAGAACTAGACATAAGACCTGAAACCATAAAATACATAGAAGGAAATATAGGCGAAACACTACGGGATTTGCACATCAAAGACATCTTTACAGACACATCACCCAAAGCAGTGATAGTGAAGTCAAAGATC
The DNA here is from genome assembly GCF_014898055.3 of Talpa occidentalis. Taxonomy (NCBI): domain Eukaryota; kingdom Metazoa; phylum Chordata; class Mammalia; order Eulipotyphla; family Talpidae; genus Talpa; species Talpa occidentalis. Next base: position 14,947,523 of record NW_023601851.1, on the reverse strand, counting down.
AACAGCTGGAACTACATCAAATTAAAGAGCTTCTGCACAGCAAAAGAGACAATAACAAAAACAAAGAGAAACCCCACCAACTGGGAGAACATTTTTGCACCCAACACTAATGATAAAGGATTGATCACAAAAATCTGCAAAGAGCTGATGAGACTCAACACGAACAAAGAAAATAATCCACTCAAAAAATGGGCAGAAGAAATAAAAAGAAACTTCTCTGAAGAGGAAATGCAAATGGCCAACAGGCATATGAAAAAACGTTCAACATCACTTGTAATCAGGGAAATGCAAATCAAAAATACCATGAGATACCATCTTACACCAGTTTGAATGGCATGTATCAAAAAAACTAGCAACAACAAATGTTGGCGAGGTTGTGGAAAAAAATGAACTCTCCTGCACTGTTGGTGGGAGAGCAAACTGGTCCAACCACTATGGAGAGCTGTGTGGAGATTTCTGGACCTACTAAACATAGAGCTTCCATATGATCCAGCAATTCCACTCCTAGGTATTTACCCAAAGGATACAGAAACATCAACTCCAAAGAGCACCTGCACCCCTATGTTTATAGCAGCACTGTTTACAATAGCTAAGCTTTGCAAACAACCCAAATGCCCAAAAAAAGATGACTGGGTCAAGAAGATGTGGTACATATACACCATGGAATATTACTCAGCATTCAAAAAAGTTAAACACATGCAATTTGCAGCAACATGGATGGAGCTGGAAGGGATCATGCTCAGCGAAATAAGCCAGAAAGAAAAAGAAAAATACCAGATGGTCTCACTCATAGCAGGAATCTAGAAAACTTAAATAAGGGACCAGGAAAATGAATAATAAAAGAAAGTGAATATCATAATGAACAAACAACTATGAACCAGGGACACTCTATGAGGAGTGGGGTGTGGGGATGGGAGGGATTGGGGTCAAAATAAGGGGGTTGCAATTGTATGGGGAATATAAAAATAAAATGAAAATAAATGAAAATAAATAAATAAATAAAAATAAAAAAAATAAAATAAGTGTCTCTTAATGGAGTCATAACTCATCTTCTCTATTACATTTTGGTCAGTCCTCCCTTCATCAGTCTCCCCAAATTCCCAGTAATTCTAGGTAATTAAATATACGGGGATAAACACACGAGGAAAGTGCAGCATGAGGTTGTGTATGCCATTCCTCAACTATCTCTGGAAATAATAGAATATTGTGCAGTCTACTAGCAATTATTTGTGTGCCATCCACAGAAGGCCAGGCCAAGACCAATTATTATTTTTTTTTTAGCATTGTAGCTTCCTAAGTTCCTTTATTGTTTCTTTAAAAACCCTACCCAATATATCTTAGTAAATTTTACTGAACATGAAAGTAACAGTTTTCACAGTCACTGTCTTATTTCTGGTGTCCATTGTGAGCTAAGTATCTTTATGGTAAATGCCAGTGACGTCCACACCAGAGTTTCCAGGAGGGTCTCTACCCTGTCATGTGTGAACATTGTCCACAGAAAGTCGTGACTACTCAGTTTCCAACTTGGACCTTAAGGCCTTATTTATGCTATAAAGGCCTCACTCACCATGTAAAGTGGCCTCTGTCCTCTCCGTGGCCCTGGTCCCACACATGACCGAGAGGGTAAGTGACGTGAAACAGGAAACATCTTAGAGACTGGGGAGGCTGCCCCAGTGAGAAAACTTCTGACAACTGAGGTGAAACCCAACCATCGCCTCTCTCATGCGGGAGCACAGAAATGGAGAACAGCAGACAGATGTTGAAGTTCAGTGACCTTCATTGTACAGAGAATATCAAAGTGCAACTAAGTGTTTTAAAAAAAGAACAATCAATGGTAATAGAGTAAATGAGCAGCAGAATATATGAAGTCATCATACATATATTTTAAAAATCAGCATATATTTGTAAATTGTACAATGGGATTATATGAAATTATAAGAATATAAAGGGGACAATTATGTGAAAATTTAAAATAAGTGTCTTGTAATCGAGTCATGAACTTATATTCTGTATTACATTTTGGTCAGTCTCCCCTTCATCAGTCTCCCCACAGCTGTCTTCATGGCTTGGTTCCTCAGACTGTAGATGACAGGATTAAAGGTGGGGGGTATCACCATGTAGAACATAGAAATGACCAGGTCAGACATGGACGGGGTCCCTGAGGTCAGCTTCAGATAAGCAAAGCATCCAGCAGAGAGAAACAGCACCACAACCAGCAAGTGGGGAAGGCAGGTGGAGTAGACTTTGGCCTTCCCTTCTGTGGATGGGATCTTCCTGACAGCAGAGAAGATGTGGACATAGGAAATGATGATGAAAATGAAACAAGAGGAATCCATCACCGCACTAATGAGAATGGGGACAAGTTCATTGATTAAATTTCCTGAGCAGGAAATAGCCAATAAGTGGGGGATTTCACAGAAGAACTAGTGGACCACACTGGACCCACAGTTGGACAAGGAGAAGGTTCCAACTGCGTTCATCACAGCGTAGAGAACCCCACCCAGCTAGGACACAGCTGTCAGCTGCACACACCTGTCCCTGCTCATGAGGACGTCATAGTGCAGGGGTGGCAGATGGCAGCATAGTGGTCAAGTCTCATCACTGTGAGCAGGGTCAGCTCTGCTCCTACTGAAATAACTAGCACAAAGACCTGGACAACATAGCCTAGGAAGGAGATGGAGCTGCTGTGCCTCAGAGAGTTGGCAATGGACTTGGGGACCATGGCTGAGATGAGGCAGAGGTTCCTGAAGGACAGACTCCTCAGTAAGAAGTACATGGGGGTGTGGAGGTGCCGGTCCAGGGAGGTGATGAGGACGATGAGCCCATTCCTCAGCAGGGTGCACAGGTAGACCAGGGAGAAGAGCAGCAGGTGCCAGAAGCCCATGATCCCCTGGGTGGGGAACCCCAGGAGGACGAATTCTGCCACGGCCATGAGATTGGTCACCCCTGGAGCCATCATCTGTATAACAAAATAAAGAGGAAGAGTACATTGTCATACCTTCCAATATAGAATACAAAATGGGTTATCAACATATAACTATCTCGCAATCTATTTATGCTTTATTGTTATCTGAGCAAATTCATATTTTATCTCATGTGAATGCACTATTGACATATTGTCCAAACATGTGTCCACAAATTTGTGAAGAAATGAAAATTTTAAATGACCATGATAAAACCTGAATATCAGGTCTCTTAATAAACTGAATTGACAGACCACCCATGCCCAGTCATACCCAGGGGCAGGGGAACCCCTCCTGCCCAGGCCCCAGCGTCTCTGCCCAGCACACCTCCCAGAGGTTGTCCAGGGCACAGTACCAGAGGACACGTGACCATGCCCAGCCCCTCCCCCAACCTGGAGAGCCTGTCCCTGCCCCTCCAGCACAGCCCTGGTGTGGGGAGGCCCCCAAAGGGACGGGTGTGCAGGGAGGTGGGTTGTGTGGGTCCCCATTTTCCTGCTCCCCAGGACCCGACACTGTCCTGGAATTGAATGATCTGGGCTCAGCATCCCCGTGTGGTGTGTCCTGACACCTCCTCTATCAGATTTCTGCCCCTGTGGTCTCACTGCTGCCTCCTGGTCCGTCCCCTCATCTCCTCATCTCCCTGGCCCTGACTCCCCACATCTGAGCACCCAGAGACCACATTTCCCGCAGAGTCTGCTCCTGGGTCACACCCACACGTCCTTCCTGCAGGATGGGCTCGTCCACCCCGGGTCCCTCCCAGCTCCTCTGTCCCCCTCAGACTCATGCACGTCTGTGCAGGGAGGAGGTCGCTCCGGCGCTGAGCTGGACAGTCTGTGCGTGTGACTGTCTCTGCCAGTCCCAGAGCCCCGGGTCCCCCGGCTGCAGGTTTGTTCCTCCCCCCAGGCCCGTGGGTGAGTGGAGATGCCTGGACATAGGGTATCCCTACCCTCTCTGTTCCCCCCAATCTCACCCTCTCCCCCCTCTGCAGGGTGGCGGATGGGAGGCCCTGGGGAGGCAGGATCTTTAGGAGAATGTTCTACTATATAATTACTGTATAAGACTAGAGGATCAATTTTTGCTATTTTAATGGAAACAAGAAAATAAATGCAGAACCAGCTGTTTTATGCCCTATGTCAAAACCTTTTCAGTGACTTAAAATAAATTTATATTGATATAATTATATTTTATATAGCTGTGTTGCTGTGTGTAGTTAAATAAAATATTCAATCAATTATAGACAGAATACACGTACCTATCCCTTCAGTGTGAAGGAAAAAAAGATCAATATTTATCGTCTGAAAAGTTTATGGATTTCTGACTCATGATTGTGTCATATTCTGTGATGAACATGTGCATCTTTCCCTTTTAAACTACTAGTGTGAATTTTAGCTTCCTCTTAAGATTCTTCCTCACTGTTCCTAAATAGCTCTCGTCCGTGTGATATTTAACATGTGATGCACTTTCATCTCAGTGTTCTCAATGCCGAAATATCATGGCTATGAGCAATAATTGTCAGATAGACCGTAAATCAGAATGTTATATGATCACATGATCACAGATATATTAAAAACCATAAGCCACAGAACTCCTTTAATTGAAGAAAAGTAAAATATATATATATATATATTTTTCTCTCTTTGAAACTCATCCCAGAATATACGGCACTGTGACATTGAACTGTGTAGTTTTAAATGTTCGCTTTCAGTTATACGATGCATATTTCAACTGCTGCTCCTCTGAAATACAGAATGCATGTGAAGTGATACCGGGTTGTAAAACACGTTACATCAAAAGAGAACAAATCAGATTACCTCTGGTAGGACAACAAGTGAGGTCTGCTGCTCCCAGGGAAAGGCTGACTCTGTGAGACGCAGCTCAGTGGAACAGACACTGACACTCAGCAGAGAACATGGATCACCCGGGAGCGCCCCTGCCTTACCCGACCCACACGTCCAGGCTGGCGGCGCCCGCGGCCCAGCAGCGGCGCCCACGAAGCTCGCCCTCCGGAGCCGGGAGGAGACGCGAACCCCGGACGGCCGGTCCCACTGCCCCGCCGTCTGGCCTTTGCTCGCGACCCCGCGGTGGGCAGGGCACACCGTCCATCTCCGTGGCCCAGCCTGACATGTCCGCGCCCTCCGCAGGGGCCTCGCCGGGGACCCATGTCCTGTCCCCAGGGGCTTCTTGGCTGCGCCCGGTAATGAGCCTCCTGGGTCAGTGGTGCCGTCGGGGTCCTTGGAGATCCCATGAGCAGGACCTGGCCCCCCTCAGCCCCATCAGTGACCCATAACTGCCGCGGGGCCGGGTGTGGCCCCCCCAGAGCCACAGACCAGCCCCGTCCACAGGGGACTGGAAAGTCCCTGCCACACCTGTGTGTCCCCCTGGGGTCCTGGGGCAGGAGGAGGGAACAGACAGGAGGAGGGAGCATGGAGAGAGCAGGGGAGAGACAGGAGCACAGCAGGACCAGAGGGCAGCGGGATTTGATTTTTTTTTGTTTGTTTCAATAATAAAAGCAATGGTTTTCTTGATTTCTTCTTCAGATTTTATGTTTGTGTATAGGAAGGCTACTGACTTTTGTGTGTTGATTTTGTATCCTGCCACTTTACTGAACTGATTGATGAGTTGAATTGGTTTTTCTGTGGAGTTTTTGGGGTTCTCTATGTATAGTATCATATCATCTGCAAATAGTGATAGTTTGACTTCTTCTTTTCCTATTTGGATTCCTTGGATATCTTTCTCTTGTCTTATTGCTCTGGCTAGGACTTCCAGTATTATGTTGAAAAGCAGTGGTGAGAGTGGACATCCTTGTCTTGTTCCAGATCTTAATGCAAATGCTTTCAGCTTTTCACCATTGAGAATGATAGTGGCTATGGGCTTGTCATATATGGCCTTTATGATGTTGAGGTATGTTCCTTGTATCCCAAGAATTTCAAAGGCTTTTATCATGAATGGGTGCTGCACTTTGTCGAAAGATTTCTCAGCATCTATTGATATTATCATATGGTTTTTGTGTTTCTTTTTGTTGATGTGTTGTATTACATTGATTGATTTTCGGATGTTGAACCATCCTTGTGTCCCCAGAGTAAATGCTACTCAGTCGTGGTGAATTATCTTATGGATGCACTGTTGGATTCTGATAGCTAAGATTTTATTAAGGATCTTTGCATCAGTGTTCATTAGACAGATTAGTCTGTAGTTTTCTTTTTTTTTTTGTGTTGTCCTTGTTTGGTTTTGATATTAATATTGGCTTCATAGAACGTGTTTGGTATGATCCCTACCTTCTCAATGTTTTTTTTTTTTTTTTTGGCATAAAACATCAGAAGTTTATTGTCTCATACTTCTGGAGGCCAGAAGTCCAAAATTAAGGTGATAGCAACGCCATGCTCTCTGTCATGCTCTGGGAAAGGAACTGCTTCTTGCCTTTCTCACAGCTTTTGGTAGCCTCAAGCACCTGTTGGCTTGTAGGTATATCTCTCTAGTCATTTGGCTGCCTTCTCCCTGTTTTTTCGCATCATTGTCCCTCTGTGTGCATCTGTCTCTGTGTTCAGATTTTTTTTTAATAAAGCCATCTGGATTAAGTCCACCTAATACCTTATTGTAGCTTGAGAATCTCTATAAAGATCATATATCCCAATAAGGTCATATTCTGAGGTACTGGGGATTAGGACACCAACATATTTTTTTTTTCACATTTGATATGCATTTTATTTTATTTTTAATTTTTTTTTAATTTTAGTTTTATTTTTATATTCCCCATACAATTGCAACCCCCTTATTTTGACCCCAATCCCTCCTTTCCCCGCACCCCAACCCTCATAGAGTGTCTCCAGTTCATAGTTGTTTGTTGATTTTGATTTTTAATTGACCTACTAAACATAGAGCTTCCATATGATCCATATGATCCAGCAATTCCACTCATAGGTATTTACCCAAAGGACACAGAAACATCAATTCCAAAGAGCACCTGTACCCCTATGTTTATAGCAGCACTATTTACAATAGCTAAGCTTTGGAAACAACCCAAATGCCCAAAAATAGATGACTGGATCAAGACGATGTGGTACATATATACCATGGAATATTACTCAACATTCAAAAAAGATAAACACATGCCATTTGCAGCAACATGGATGGGGCTGGAAGGGATCATGTTCAGCAAAATAAGCCAGAAAGAAAAAGAAAAATACCGGATGGTCTCACTCTTAGCAGGAATCTAGAAAACTTAATAAGAGACCAGGAAAAAGAATAACTATAAGAAAGTAAACACCTTCTCAATTTTTTGAAAGAATTTAGAAGGATAGGCAATAATTGGTTCTGAATGTTTGGTAGAATTCATTTGTAAATCCATCTGCTCCTGGGCTTTTGTTTTTGAGGAGGGTTTTAATTACCATTTCAATGTCACTGCTTGAAATTGGACTATTTAGGTGTTCTATTTCTTTTTTAGCTAGCTTTGTGTGACTGCAGAGTTGTAGGAATTTGTCCATCTCTTCTAGATTGTTGAGTTTGTTTGCATATAACTGTTCATATTAGTTTCTGATTATTCTTTTGATTTCTGCTGTGTCTGTTGGGATTTCTCCTTTTGCATTTGTGATCCTATTTATTTGTTCTTTCTCCCATTTTTTTTCCTTTGTGAGCTTGGCTATGGGTTTGTCTATTTATTTATTTTTTTGAAGAATCAACTTTTGGTTTCATTGATCTTTTGGATTTTTTTTTTCATTTCTATTTCATTTAGTTATGCTTTGATTTTTAGTATTTCCATACTTCTACTGTTTTTAGGGGTTTTTGTTGTTCTTTTTCTAGTTCTTTGAGATGTGTGATTAGGTTCTTTATTTGAGTTACTTCTTTTTTGTTGATGTGAGCCTGTATTGCTATATATTTTCCTCTTATTACTGCTTTTGTTGTATCCCACGCATTTAGGAAATTGGTATCCTCCTTGTCATTCAACTCAAAGTATTTTTTTTTTAATTTATTCTTTGATCTCCTCATTAGTCCAGTGGTCTTCCAGTAGTGTGGGTTTCCATTTCCGTGAAGTAGAAGGGTTCCTTGCCTCTTTTTATGGTTTATTTCTAGTTTGATTCCTTCATGGTCAGAGAAGACGGTTGGTATGATTTCAACCTTGGAGTATCTGTTGGTGTTTGTCTTGTGTCCCAGTATGTGATTGATCCTGGAGAATGATCTGTGTGCACCTGAGAAAAATGTGTACTCATATTTTTTTGGGGTTTAGTGTTCTATAGATTTCTGTTAAGCACATGAGCTCTAGATCCTTACTTAGAGCTTTAGTGCCCTTACTAATTTTTTGTCTCGTTGATCTATCCATTGTTGATAGTGGTGTGTTGAAGTCTCCTACTACATACATGTTTTCTCTGATGTTGGTTTTCATAGAGGATAATAGTTGTCTGATATATTTTGGTGCCCCTTCATTTGGTGAGTAACTGTTAATGAGTGTTATTTCTTCTTGAAGTATTGTCCCCTTGATCATGATGTAGTGACCGTCTGGGTCTTTTTTTTTTTTTTTTTTTTACCTTTTTGAGTTTGAAATCTATTTTATCTTACATAAGTATAGCTGTTCTTACCTGCTTTTTTTGGTCCGTTTGCTTGTAGGATTGTTTTCCATCCATTTACTTTCAGTCTATTTTTATCTTTTGTAGTTAAATGTGTCTCCTGGAGACAGCAAAAGGTTGGGTCATGTTTCTTAATCCAGCCTATGACTCTGTGTCTTTTTATTGAAGAGTTTAGTTCATTTACATTTAGAGTTAATATTGATATGTTAGTGTCTATATTTCCATTTTGTTTGTCTTTTCTCTGGTTTTATTTATTTTTAATTAATTTTTTGGTCTTATTTCATTCTTATTCATCCCTCTGAGGTTCTGGCTTTAGGACTCCTTGCAGTATTTTTTGGAGTGGGGGTTTAGTCATCATGAAATTCCAAAGTTTCTGTTTGTCTGAGAAGGTCTTTATTCTTTCTTCATAAAGGAAGGAAGGCTTTGCAGGATAGAGTATCCTTGGTTGGCATTTGTTGTCTTGGAGCCTGTTGACTATGTCCCTCCACTCTCTTCTTGTCCATGGTGTTTCTTCAGAGATGTCTGATGTCAGCCTTATTGGTTTTCCTTTGTAAGTTATCTGTTGCTTCCCTCTTGTCACTGTCATTATTTTTTCCTTGTCTCAGATTCTTGGGAGCTTTACTATTATGTCTTGCTGAATTTTTCCTTTCATCGTGGAAGTTTGGTGTTTTTTTTTTTTGTTTGTTTGTTTTTTTTTTTGCTTTTTCTACATATATTTCAGCTCCTTCTTCACATTTGGGAAGTTCTCTTCAATTATTTCCTTGAATATTTTCTCTGTTCCTATATCTCTCTCTTCTCCTTCTGGGATTCCTGTAACTCTTATATTTCCTTTCCTCATGGAGTCAGATAGCTCCCAAAGTCTTTCTTCAGTCTTTTTCCTTTGAACTTCTCTTTCCTTTTCTGTTTTGAATCTTTTTATTTCTGTGTCTTCGAGAGAACTTATTCGTTCTTCCATTTCATCTATTCTGCTTTCACTGCTTCTCCCGGAGTTCTTTAGCTCCTCCATTAATCCTTTGATCTCCTGCATTTATTTCACTTCCCTCTTTAGGGACTCAATTTCATTCTTCTGATCATTGATTATTTTTCCCTTATCATTGTTTTATGATTTCTTTCAGTTTTTTAATCATGGCAATTTTAAATTCTATATCTGGAAGGCTCAGAATTTCTCCCAAATCAATGTTGTTGCAATCTGGTGGGTGATTTTCTTTATTTGGTGTATCTTTTCTCTGAGGACTTGCTTGGTTGCTTGTAGTTTTTCTTCTCCCTGCTGCTTGTTTTCTAATTTGTCCTATGTGATGGAACACTGTATCACTGGTACTGGCCGGCATTTTTTGGCGTGCTCTTTCTGGGATGTCGAAAACTGGTGGTCCAGTCAAGTCAAAAACTGTTATACCAGAAGTCCAGTAGGGCAGTGGTACTATGAATATGTTAGTGGTTGCTGTCACAGAAAATCTCCTCCTTCTGTATTTGTTTAATTCCAGAGGTGGGTCTTGCAGTCTCACAGACTGCCCTGGCCATGGCATGTTTGCCTACTTGGCTCCAAATCACTGGATCCCGCACCTGGCCTCTGACTGGCTGCCAGACAGGGGCCTGGCATGTGGGGCTTTTCGGCTCACCTCTGGCTGTGGGGGCAGCACTTTCCCAGTTCCACACAGTCTAGGTGAATTCCAGACACAAAGATACCTGGTCTAAAATGGTGAGTCAAGATTGCATTTCCCTGCGCTCATGGTCTAGAAATTAACAGTTTTAATTCATACAACCTTGAGACATTTCATATTTTATTAAGGCAAATATTTTAATTATGTTGTACAAAGATGGCAAAAAATGTTGGCAATGAATAGTCTCAGAGTATGTTTATATTGGTCTGATTGAGCTTCTTAATTCAATACATATATTACATTCTTATTATAGCCCATAACTTTCATTGATGGGTAAATTATAACGGTATCAACAATTAATGTTAACAAAGTTATTTATCAACAGAAAACATAAAAATGCCAATCATTTGAACACTTTATAGTATAGCAAGTTATCAGCCCAGAAGTTCAAAGATCAAGGTTCTGCCACCTCTTCTACTGTCCCTGGATGGTCTCCAGATTTCCCTTGTGCCACATGGGACTCTCCTGGGCTGGAGGCAAGGTTAAGGTCAGCCTGACTCACTCCTCACAGGGCAAACTGTTTGAGAGTGACTGAATGTCTGGTATCCAATTGGAACTACATTTTATCATGAAATATTTGGTGTGAACTTTTCAAAGATCAAGCATCACAGACAGGAAAGCAAAGGCCGATGCAGTCAGCAGAGAGGAACAGAGGCCAGACAGCAGCCACACCCATGGGTATTTCACTTCCCCAGATTATATCTTCTTCAAATATTTTGCATCTTTATGTCTACACTAAATAACGGTATTATTTTATTGTACACTAATCTGATGAGCTTTCTCGTTTGAATATGTCCATAGAAATGCAGGCACTCTGGGTAAGAATCCCATGAGGAGCCCACAGGACTTGTCCCCAAATTCCCAGGCACCCAGGTAACTAAATAGATGGGGACAAATTTGTTTAAGTGTGGGGTGATGCTGTGGTGCCATTCCTCAGCGATTTCTGGAAATATTAGAATTGATGTAGGTTACTCTTTTAATTTTGCTTTTATAAATATAACTTGTTAATTTCTCTTATTTGTTCCCAAAAATTCATATGCTTTACATTTTTGAAACATTTTAAATGCTATTTAAACTATTTTAATATTTTAATGTTTAAAAATTTTAAATATTGATGGGTAAATTATAACAGTATCAACAATTAATGTTAACAAATGTATTTATCGGCAGGAAACATAAAATGGCCAATAATTTGAACACTATAAAATATAGCAAATTGTCAGCCCAAAAGTTCAAAGATCAGGATTCTGCCATCTCATCTACAGTCCCTGCCTGATCTCCAAATTTCAATATTTAATATTTTATATTAAAATTTTATTATTTAAAATATTAATGTTTTAAAATTTTATCTAAAATATTTGAAATTGTATTTAAAATATTTATTTAAAATTTTATTTAAAATTTTATTATATAAAATACTAATATTTTAATAATATTCAAATGAAAATAGTTTAGATAATATTTGAATTTAAATATTATCAACCATTTTTGAATTTATTATTTAAAATATTTAATATATTGTTGTAATATTTTTGTAATCAACTGCACAGGAAATTAACGTTCTTATTTCTATGTGTGTTTATGGTAAATGCCGGCGGCACCCAAACCAGTGCTTCCAGGAGGGTCTCTACCACGTCACTTGTGGTCCTTATTGACAGTAGATGGTGACTATTCAGATTCTAACATGTACCCTAAGGCCTTGTTGATGCTATGAAGGCCTCACTCAGTACAGGGGCCTTGGCCCCAACAGTGGCCCCTGGTCCCACACGTGACCGAGAGGGTCAGTGACATTAGAGGGGAAGCCACCTTAGAGACTGGAGATGCTGCCAGTCTTAGATGAAGCCCAACAATCCCTTTTCGCGGCTGGGAGCTAAAGAAATGGAGACCAGCAAAGAGTGGTTGGAAGTTCAGTTCCCTACAGTATACACAGAATATCAAAGTGCACAAACGGGTTAAAAAGAGGAACAATCAAAGCTAATAGAGCATATGAGCAGCAGACTATACTGGCCATCTGAGACACAAGGTAACATGAGGATATATGTTGCTTATATACTTGTAAAAACATAGAAGGCAGTATAATGTGAAAATTTAAAATGAATCTCTCATAAAGGGGACATGAAGTCATCTTCCCTATTACATTTTGGTGAGTCTCCTCTTCATCAGTCTCCCCACAGCGGACTTCATGGCTTCATTCCTCAGACTGTATATGACGGGATTAAAGGTGGGGGGCACCACTGTGTAGAACATAGAAATCACCAGGTCAGACATGGATGGAATCATTGAGATCAGCTTCAGATGAGCAAAGAATGCAGTGGAGACAAACAGCACTACAACCAGCAGGTGGGGAAGGCAGGTGGAGTAGACTTTGGCCTTCCCTTCTGTGGATGGGATCTTCCTGACAGCGGAGAAAATGTGGACGTAGGAAATGACAATGAAAATGAAACAGCACAAACCCTTCACTGCACTGATGAGAATGGGGACAAGTTCACTCATTATTTTTTCCGAGCAGGAAATAGCCAATAAATGGGGGATGTTGCAGAAGAACTCGTGGACCACGTTGGGCCCACAGTAGGACAAGGAGAAGGTTCCTCCTGTGTTCATTACAGCCAATATACCCCCACCCAGCCAGGACACAGCTGTCAGCTGCACACACCTGTCCCTGCTCATGAGGATATCATAGTGCAGGGGGTGGCAGATGGCAGCATAACGGTCAAGGCTCATCACCATGAGCAGGTGAAGCTCTGAAGCTGCTGACATAATCACCATTAAGACCTGGAGGACACAGCCCGGGAAGGAGATGGAACTGCTGTGCCTCAGAGAGTTGGCAATGGACTTGGGGACCATGGCTGAGATGAGGCAAAGGTCCGAGAAGGACAGACTCCTCAGGAAGAAGTACATGGGGGTGTGGAGGTGCCGGTCCAGGGTGGTGATGAGGACGATGAGCCAGTTCCCCAGCAGGGCACACAGGTACACCAGGGAGAAAAGCAGCGGGTGTAGGAAGCCCATGGTCCCCTGGGTGGGGAACCCCAGGAGGATCAATTCTTTCACGGCCGTGAGATTGCTCACCACTGGAGCTGTCATCTGTGTAATAAATGTGGAGTTGAATAAATCACCACCTCCCCGTCTCTGCAGACTGAATATAACTGGGCTTCTCATACGACAATAACACTAGCTACTCACCACCCTCACCCCTGGTGCTCCCGTGTCTCCACCTCTAGTCATTCTCTGAGTACTCTGTGCTGACAATCTACTATATTTCCAGTTCTTCTGAAAGAGATTTGTGATGTTGTCTAAACAGCTCATGTTAGAAACACTGAGATTGGACACTTCCCCTTCCCCTCAGAAACCACCAGACTGTCCTCCCACATCTCTCCATAACTTGCACAGCATCGCTTTTATTCCTGTTGCTCCCACACCCTCAACCCCTCAGGATCCCGGGTCAGGCCTGTCCAGAGCTGACGCCACATCTGAGGAGGAAACTCACTGAACCTCCTCCCTCCACTTAGAAACCTTGAATCCATGTCCTGCCCTCGAGACACTCACTATAGAGACCTCAACATTTGCCCTCATATCGAGGACTCAGTAGACACTCGGCAGCCATGTGGGTCTGCTAGACTTGAAGGGCCTGATGGGCTGCCATCATGGGTGCATGGAGCTCTGCCCTCCAATACAAGGACAGGACAGCATGGTCAGTTATGCAACCTAAAAGAGTGGAGGACACCAGACCCCACAGACTCTGTTGAAATTAAGCAAGAGCAGCAGCTGATAACCCGGAGTAAGGGCTACATCGGGAGGTATGACGGGAAGGCTGGGCCCCAGAGACTGGGCAGTGGGACACCTTGTCGATAAGACTGGAAACATGGCGGGCCTGGGGTCTGGTTTCCATTACACCAGTTTGTGGAGTAGAAAAAAATATCTGGTCACAGACTCATGTCCCCCTGAAGCCCTCGGTGAGTAAACACATTTTCAGTGTCAGCCCCTGCCTCTCCAACAGGTGCTGTGGAATGATGCTATCACTACGCAGGCGGGGTCTGCTCTTTCCCCAGCATCCTGCTCTTAAGGGTGGCTGCACGACCCGCACTGTTCACTGCAGTGTTGTCAACCCAAACACCACGCAGTCCCCAGCACATATGCAGACACTCATGAAAGGAGTTGTCTTAACATCCACTTCCTGTGATGATGCTTCTCCTTTCACTGGTCACCACACTCCTCCTCTGTAGGCCCTGGCTGTGAGCACCGAGACACCAGCTTGTCCTGCTGTGATTTCCCATTGAAAGACCTTCTTCCATCTCTGGTGATTATAAACTGGGTCTCCCGCAGATTTTCCTACTAGGTCACCCCCTCACGTGCCTCCTGCAGGATGGGCTTGTCCATCCCGGTTCCCTCACGGCCCCTCTGTCCCCCTCAGACTCATGCACATCTGTGCAAGGAGGAGGCCGCACCGGGACTGAGCCAGATGGTCTGTGCATGTGGCTGTCCCTGCCAGTCCCAGGGCCCGGGTCCCCCGGTTGCAGGTTCGTTCCTCCCCCCAGGCCCGTTCATGAGTGGGGACGCCTGGACACGGGGCAGCCCTGTCTGCTCCTCTCCCCAGTCTCATCCTCTCCCCCCTCTATGGGGTGAGGGAGGGGCAGGAGCTGGGGAGGCAGGACTTTTAGGAGAATGTGCTGATATGAAATAACTGTGATAGGTTCGTGGAAATGACCCAGATGTTTGAAGAACAAAAGTGATCAGTTTAGGACACGCTGTCATCAGGGGCCTGGGATTCTTCTGAATGATGTAAAATATAAATGTCTCATGACAAATTTAGCCATGACACATCTCTGTCTCTGCTCTGATCAAATACTGGGACTCCTGTGTGCCAAAGTGTCAGGGAGTGTTGAGGTCAGATCCCCCCAAAGCGCGTTTCCAGTAAGGGACACAGTCGCGGCCTCGCCACGTGTTGAGAGAAAGTTCTGTCTCCCCAGACGCTGCCTCTGTCCCCTTGACTGTTGCTCCCCTGACTCTGCGGCCTGCTGGCGATGGACAGGCCCAACACCCCTGTCCTCAGAGAAGCCCCTGCCCGAGCGAGGGGGGGCTCCCTGTGAGAGGGACCCCATGTCTACTCCGGGTCTCCACTCCCTGCCCCCCAATACCCCAGCCCTCCCGCCCCCCGGGCAGGAGAGGACATTTGGGTCTGGAGGGAACCAGTGCCTCTGAGCCCCGGACCCGCTGCGGCCCAGAGCCAGGCTGGGCCCTTCACGGCCCAGTCCCCTCCAGCAGCATCCCTGGACTCTCCCGTGAGTCTCTCCATGCCTGTGCGCCCCTGACTGTCATGGCTATTTCACTTTCTAGACACACTCACTGTGATCCTTGCTCACATCACAGTTCCAAAGAAATAACCACCCTATGCCATGTGATGCACCATAAATCGAAATCCTCTCATATGATAAATGTACTAAAAAGTCAGTATCATTTGAGCTCCTTAAATTAAGAATAAATTATTTTCTCTCATAGAGACTCACCACAGGATGATGCATTATGGGACATTGAGCAACTTGTGCTCATTTAGAATCCATTAGTTTTCATTATTTGCAAAATGAATATTTATCTGCTGTGCTTTCTCAAGTCTAAAATGAAGCACCACTTTCAAGTCTGAAAAGATTTCCTGTAAACAGCTGGTGGCAGATACCTGCAGCCTGGGGGGGAAGTTCCCACTGCTTTGTCCTGTCTCTCTCCTGAGGTTATTCCCATGGCAGGACAGAGGGCGTTCCGGCCTCTCACTCCATGGTCGGGGCTCGTGGGGAGTCTCTGAGCACTCACAGGATGTTCTACCCCGTCCTGTTCCGCCTCATGGACAGAGCAGGGCCTCAGGGCTGGGCTATTTGAGCTCTGGAGCTGGTGTCTGCGTGTTGGACACTGTCCAAGATCCACCTGTAAGGTGACTTTTTTTCCAGAGGGACAAGTGCCCTTCGTGAGTTGACTGTCTTAATTGGCATCATCCTGTGGCACAATCAGCGGGTAATTCGAGCACTGAGTGTGTCAGAGGCAGTTTGTTGGTGGTTTGCACCTGTGTGTGGAGGAATGTAATTCATCCCCTTTCCAGGCTCCATCAGACTCCACTGAACCAGGTGCAGGCCCTGTCCTAAGAGCACGTGTAGAGGAGGGAGCTGGAAAGTCACCGTCCCCACTATGTGCCCCTCATGGGGAGACCTGGGCAGCTTGGTGTGAGGCAAAGTGAGGAAACTGTGGAGGCAGCAAGGAAGGGAAGACATGAAGGAAGGAAGGGGCGAGGGAGGGAGAGTGAGGAGGGGGGACAAGGAGAAACTCAGCAGAAGGGATTGGCCAGAGGATGAATACACACTCATCTGAGAAAGTGATTTATTCTTGTCACTTAAAACCTATTTATTCATGTAATTCTGTTCTGTTTTCTGCACTTGCAACTCTGCATTTAAATTATAATCATTATTATATGTTTGAATAATTATTCATTTATCCTTAACATATAGGAGTGATTATTGGGGCTTCTGTACATGTGGTCATGTTAGTTGAGTTTCACTGTCACGATTATGGTGACTTCACATATTTGGAAAAAGCCATTTAATCCATTTTGAGGTATTTTTGGGGGTGCCTGCTGGGAGATAGTGATGTAGTTTCATTCTTTTGCATGTGGCTGCCCAGTTTTCCTAACCCCATTTCCACACTCTCCGTGTTGCAGTAATACTCTTGGCTCCTCTGTCGTTCAGTAACCGTCCACTTGATGTGGGTGTATTCCTGGGCTCTCATTATATCCCAGATGTCTGTGTGTCTGTTTTTGTCCCACTACCATGCTGTTTTAACTATTATAGCTTTATTGTGTAGATAGATGTCTGGTGGTGTGATTCCTCCATTTTCCTCATTTTTGTCAGGATTGTTTTGTCTGTTTGGGGTCTTTTGTGGTTCCATCTGCATTTCAGTAATTTTGTTCCATAACTTTGAAGATGCTATTGAAATTCTCACTGGGGTTACCTTGAATCTGTACATTGCTTTGAGTGGGATGGCCTTTTGACAATGCCGATTCTTGTAATCATTGAAAAGGGAATATATTTCCATTTCTTTGCATTTTCCAGATCTTTAACTATATCTTACATTTTTCTTTGTGTGGAGCCTTCACTTCTTTTGCTAGGTTTGCTCTTAGGTTCTTTTTTTTATTTATGTATTTATTTATACAAGAACCGGGGTTACGGGCCAGATGAGTGGGAGTGTGAGAGGAGTCACCAGAGACAGAGCGGGGAACAGACCAGGCAGACTGACTAAAGTACACTGCTGAGGGGAGCAGCGGGGAGACAGGAGAGGTCTGTCGTGCCATGTGGGACACTTGGCGGCTGGCTGGGATCAAACCTGTGCTGCAGAGGCTGTGGACAGCTTCAAAGCACGGCGCTCAACTGCCTGCACCACCAGGGGAGGCCCTGCTCCTAGGTGCTTAATTTTGTGACTGCAATAGGACTGTTTTCTTAATTATTTCCTCTTCTGCCTCATTTTATTGTGTGTGTGTGTGTGTGTGTATAGGAAGGTAATTGATTTTCATGTTTTGATTTTGTAACCTTCCAACTTAACTGAAATGGTTTATTGTTTTAATTAGTTTTTGCATGGAAATATGAGATACTGATCTAGTTTGACACAATTAATCCTGAGAAAGGAGCCAGAAATTTACACTGGAGCAAGTGAAGAGCCTTCAATAAGTGGGGTTGGGAGAACTGGGCAGTCACATTCAAAAGAATGAAACCAGATATATTGAGAGATCTTAGAGTATATTATCATGCTATCCATAATAGTTTTAATTGTGAGTAAATGGGTATGAATTTGAATTCATACAATGTTGAGACAGTTAATGTTTGATAAATATTTTATTATGTCATACAATCATGGCAAAAATGTTGGCAATGTATTTTCTCAGTATAAGGTTATAATGGTTTAATTCAGTTTCATAATTCAGTATGCATATTTAATTCCCATTGCATCCCATAACTCTTATTGACCAGTAAACTATAACAGAGTCAAGGATTAATATTCACAAAATTATATATGGGCAAAAAAAAAATAAAGTTAATAATGCCAGTCATTTACAAGTTGTCAACCCAGAAGTTCAAATATCAAGATTTTGCCATTTATTTTAACCGTTCCTGGCTGCCTCCAAATTTATATTGTGCCCACCTGGAACTCACCTGGGCCAAAGGCAAGATCAGCCTGACTTGCTTCTCACAGGGTGAATGTCTGAGAATGAATTGAATGTCTGATATCCAATTGGAACTATATTTTAACATGAAATTTTTGGTGTGAAATTTTGAAATATTGGACATCACAGCTGGGAAAGGTCGATGGAGTCAGCAGAGAGGGTCTGTAGCCAGACAGCCTGCGACACACACTGGGCATTTTATCTTCCCAAATTTAAATCTTCTTAATATTATTTGATTTATTTCTTCATTTATACAAGCACTGGGGACAGTCAGAAGTGCGGGAGGGTGAGAGGATTCACCAGAGCCAGAGCAGGGAGCAGAACGGGCAGACTGATGAAGTACACTGCTGAGGGGAGCAGCGGGCGGCAGGAGGGGTCTGCGGGCCATGTGGGACACTCGCCGCAGGCCGGGGATCAAACTGACACTGTAGAGGCTGTGGGCAGCTTTGTAGCCCAGCGCTCAACCTCTGCACCACGGGGAGGCCCTTCTTAATATTCTTTGCATGTCTTTATGTCTACACTAAATTATAGTATTACATTAATGTACTCAAATCCCTTAATTTTGTCAATTCAACCCGTGCTAGGAAACTCTGGCCCTCTGGGTGAGAGTCCCACGGCGAGGTGCCCTCGGGACACTGTTCCGAATCTCCGCAGCCCTGAAGAAAATAAGCAGATGGGGACAAACACTGTAGGTGTGGGGCGAGGCTGTGGTGCCACTCCTTGGTGATTTCTGGAAATACTAGACTACGAGGAGGCTGGTATTTCTGCTTTTGCTATTATAACTACAAACTTACATCCTCTTATTTGTGCCCAAAAATTCCACCTAATACATTTTTGCAAATTTTTCGTCATCCTGCTGTCCATGCAGTGAACAGCTTTCACAGCCGCTCCTCTGTGACGCTTCTGAGCAGAATTAGTGTTTCATTCCCTGCGGGTCTGGAGCATCGACGGCACCGCACCGGCAGAGCAAGGGAAGCGCGGCCGCAGCAGCAGCAGCAGCAGCAGCAGCAGCAGCAGCAGCAGCAGCAGCAGCAGGGGGCAGCAGCCATTTGGGAGGGCGGGGGTGCGGTGGACCCTCCAGTCACCCACGGGGACCCGAGGGCACCTCACAGCATGCGCGGGGACAGCGCACTGACAGCAGCCTGGCCTCGGACACACGGGCAGGAGTGCGACCCGCCCCCACCCCTAGTGCGATGCGCCCCACCCCGCGTGCGACCCGCCCCCACCTGAGTGTGACCAGACCCAAGCCCGCGGGCAGGTGTGCCTCAGCCCTGCGGCTGCCTCGCTGAGGCAAGAAAGCGCTGTAGGTGCGGGAAAAGCAGGCGTCCTCCGCGGTCAGGTGCTGCCCGCGCTCAGCTTCTGCACACCCGCCTCGTGAGCTGGTTTCGCGGCTGCAGACCACAGGTCCAGGGAGGGGCAGCCACACTCAGAATGCAGATAGGACACGGTCCTCGACGGCGGGCCCCAAACAGCTCCAGGTCAGCCAGGAGCGCGGGAGGGGTGACCTGACAGTGCCAGGGGCAGGCGCAGGTCGCGGCCTGGCAGGGCCTGGAGCGGCCCCCCTACGGGCGAGCGGGGCTGCAGAGGCTGCGGGAGAGGCCTGGGCCATGTGTGGTTGGGGTGTCTCTTTCTGTGCTCGGTTTGTAGGTTTTGCGTGTTTTGGACACTCGCCTTTGTCAGGCTTGTGATGTGCACAATCATCTCCCAGTGCAAGGGCCTATTTTGGGGATTGCTTCTTCTGAGGCACAGAAGCTCTCTGTGTGGGGGGTGGCACTTGTTCCTACGTGCTCTTCTTCCCTGGTCCTTGGTGTGTGTCCCCAAGTTCATCTGTGGAGTAGATGTGCAGTGGGCAGCACCTGTGTGTTCCTTCTGGTATCTTAAGGCTTCATCTAATGCACATTTTTAATCCATTCCAAATTATTCAACCACACTAATAAGGAAAATAGAAATCCAAACTGTAATGAGTTGTCACCTGTGAGAAGGGAAGGAAATAAAAGGCCTCTCACCTCTGATGCCGAATGGCATGGAGATGTCTTCAGACGGTGAAAACAGAGCTCCCACAGTTTGGACCAACCTCTGCCAGGTATTATCCCAGATGCGCAGACTCTACAGTGCAGACCATGTACACCTGTGTTCACAGTGCACTGACCACTGTTGCTGGCCATGGCCCCAACCCAAGTGCAGTGCATAGAAGAGTGAACAAACAATGTGGGTCCACACTCAGTAGAATACTACTCAGCTATTAAAAAGATGAGCCCATGCATCATGAGGGGGCCTCCCCTGGTGGCACAGTGGTTGAGTGCTGGGCCCTGAAGCTACCTGCAGCCTCTGTAACACCGGTTCGATCCCTTTCGGCCGGCGAGGGTCCAACATTGCGCACAGACCTCTCCTGCCACCCGCTGCTCCCCTCAGCAGTGTACTTCGTCGGTCTGCCTGTTCTGTTCCCAGCTCTGGCTCTGGTGAATTCTCTCACCCTCCTGCCCTTCTGACTGTACCCAGTGCTTATATAAATAAAAAAATAAACAAACAAGCAAACAAATAAATAAATCTTTAAAAAAAAACTTGAGAGGCCAAGTTCATCAGCATTTAAAAAAAAAAAAATGTTGTGTTGGTGGGGGGCACTCTCTGTCTCCCCTCCACTCCACAAAGATGGGCCTCTCAGTGGAGACACACACGGCTGTGGGAACCGAGTGCCCAGGAATGGGATCTCGTGACCATGCGCTCTCAAGGACTATCCCTTTTACCATTGCATCATTTTTGTAAAGTAAATGATGCCTGAGTTCTAGAATATTCTTTCTACAACAAATGCATGTTTTTAACCATAAGCTGGTTTCAGTCTATGCATACCATGTACGGAGGGGTTGGGGAAAGGATTGTAGTATTTTAGGAAACAGGAGTTTATGGAAGAATATGAGAATATAAATTTCTGGAAAAGGAAAAATTCTAATGCAAGAAGCCTATGCTGTATAAATGATGGCATTTAAAAGTTAGAGGGGAAAAGCTGAATTAATGAGGAGTTATAATATTACATTATGAAATCTCACATCTTAGAGTATTTGCCATTTATCAGTCTCCCCACAGCCATCTTCAAGGCTTGGTTCTTCAGACTGTATATGACGGGATTAAAGGTGGGGGGCACCACCGTGTAGAACATAGAAATGACTAGGTCAGACGTAGATGGGGTCCCTGAGGTTGGCTTCAGATAAGCAAAGCATGCAGTGGAGAGAAACAGCACCACAACCAGCAGGTGGGGAAGGCAGATGGAATAGACTTTGGCCTTCCCTTCTGTGGATGGGATCTTCCTGACAGCAGAGAAGATGTGGACATAGGAAATGATGATGAAAATAAAACAGCAGATACCCAAAACCACACTAATGAGAATGCAGACAAGTTCGTTCATCAGATTTCCTGAGCAGGAAATAGCCAATAACTGGGGGATGTCACAGAAGAACTGGTGGACCATGTTGGAACCACAGTAAGACAAGGAGAAGGTTCCAGCTGTGTGCATCACAGCATAGAGACCCCCAGCCAGCCAGGACAAAGCTGTCAGCTGCACACACCTGTCCCTGCTCATCATGATGTCATAGGGCAGGGGGTGGCAGATGGTACCAAAACGGTCAAGGCTCATCACCATGAGCAGGGTCAGCTCTTTAGCTCCTGAAACCACCACCATGAAGACCTGGAGGACACAGCCTGGGAAGGAGATGGAGCTGCTGTGCCTCAGAGAGTTGGCAATGGACTTGGGGACTGTGGTTGTGATGAGGCAGAGGTCCGAGAAGGACAGATTCCTCAGGAATAAGTACATGGGGATGTGGAGGTGCTGGTCCAGGGTGGTGATGAGGACGATGAGCCCGTTCCCCAGCAGGGAGCACAGGTAGACCAGGGCGAAGAGCAGCGGGTGCAAGAAGCCCATGGTCCCCTGGGTTGGGAACCCCAGTAGGATGAATTCTGTCACAGCTGTAAGATTTGTCCCCTCTGGAGACGTCATCTGTATGAAAGAGATGAGCAAGAATTGTCAAATCTTCAAGTATTGAGCATAAGATGAGTTATAAGTATAGGGTAATGATTCAATCTATTTACCAGGTAATTACTGCTTCTAGGTGCTATGGAGTCTCATATCCTCCTCAGTGTGTCCTGCTAAATCAACCTTTTAGTTCCATCTCATGTGTCATTATTATGTTTTCCAAATTGTTTCTGAAATTTGCTAAAGACCAGAAAATCTCAACTCTCCCCTACTAACTTGAAAAAATTAGAATATCACATGTGTCAATAAACCCAAGTAAATGCCCCTCCCAGGCCCGAGGCTCCCCTCCTGCCAGGTCCCAGCATCTCTGCCCAGCACACCTCCCAGAGGTTGTCCAGGGCACAGTCCCAGAGGACACGTGACCATGCCCAGCCCCTCCCCACCCTGGAGAGCCTGTCCCTGCTCCTCCAGCACAGCCCTGGTCTGGGGAGGACCCACAGAGACGGGTGCACAGGGAGATGGGGTGTGTGGGTCCCTGTTCCTGCTCCCCAGGACCCGACACTGTCCTGGATCTGAATGATCTGGGCTCGGCGTCCCTGTGCGGTGTGCCCTGACACCTCCTCTGTGAGATTCCTGACTCTGTGGCCTCACTGCTTCCTCCTGGTCCGTTCCCTCAACTCCTCATCTCCCTGTCCCTGACTCCCCACATCTGAGGACCCAGAGACCACGTTTACTGCAGAGTCTCCTCCTGGGTCACACGCACATGTCCCTCCTGCAGGATGGACTCATCCACTCCGGGTCCCTCCCAGCCCCTCTGTCCCCCTCAGACTCAGGCACATCTGTGCAGGGAGGAGGCTCCTCCATGGCTGAGCCAGACGGTCTGTGCGTGTGGCTGTCCCTGCCGGTTCCAGGGCCCCGGGTCCCCTGTGTGCGGGTTTTTTCCTCCCCCCAGGCCCGTGCGTGAGTGGGGACGTCTGGACACGAGGCAGTCCTGCCCTCTCTCCTCCCCCACAAGTTCACCTCCCCCCCCTCTGTGGGGAGATGGAGGGGCAGGCCCTGCGGAGGCAGGACTTTTAAGGAGAATGTGGGAAATAAACTTTTAGTTATATTGTAGTTTGAACTTTTAAAAGTACTTTAATAAAATAATATTATCAATAAAGGCACAAAATATTCTAGATGTCAAATATTTTCATTGATTTAAATATCTATAATAATAAGATAAATTTTGACATATAATTCTGTTAAAATACTGTCACTTCTTCATTTTACAATATTGCTAACAATCTGTAAGTGCCGGAGTTTTGGAAAAATCACAAGTTCATGTCCATAATTAGACATCCCTGCCAGGCTCACATTAGTGTCAGAGCCATGAAACCATCAACAGTTGTTGCTTAAAATGTTTTTGAATTTCTGCTTGACACCTATGTGTTGTAAATTTTGGGAAAAAAAGGCATAATGCTCCGAATTTTAGCAATAAGTATCTTAAATTTCATCTTATATTTCTATTTTTTCATCTTATATTTCTTTATCATTATAATTCCACTACTAGTGATTTTATTTAATACTTGATATTCACTCACTGTGCTGAAAGCTAACATCAGTTATTAAACAATATTGTCATCGGCCACAATTCAAAACATTCTCTATGATAAATGTATTGAATGTCACAGACTTTGGAAGAGTTAATGAAAAAGTCAATTTCTCTCATTGAAACTTATCCCATATAAAATATTGTGGTGTGAAACGGAACTATTTGGGAACCTTGAGAATATGCAGTTCTATTCTGAATGAATATTTTAACTACAGTGCTTTCTGAGATGTGAAATGAAGCTTGAAATCTGAAATATTTCAATCTGAATGGATCCTCCTTGAAAACTGTTTAAGAGCTAAATACCTACAGTCTGGGGGGAAAGATTCCGCTGTCGTGTCGAGTCTCTCTCCTGAGGTTGTCCCCGTGGTGTGGACAGAGGGCATCCCGGCCTCTCACTCCATGGTGGGGGCTCGTGGGGAGCCTCTGAGCACTCACAGGATGTTGCATCCCGTCCTGCTGCCACCTCATGGACAGAGCAGGGCCTCAGGGCTGGACTATTTGAGCTCTGGAGCTGGCGTCCGCCTGTTGGACACTGTCCAGATTCTAGCCTTCAGGGACCTTATTCCAGAGGGACACGTGTGTTTTTTGTTGTTTTTGAATGTCTTAATTGGCGTCGTCCTGCAGCACATCCCAGTGATAATTATTGCACTGAGGGTGCCAGAGGCAGTTCTGTTAGTCTTGACTACTGTGAGTACTGAGCTGTGGTTCCTCCTCCTCAGACTCCATCAGCCTCCATTGATCTGCCGTGGGGACCAGGAGCTGGTACCTTTATTAAAGACAGTGTGGGTCCACATGGTGGGTGTGCCCAGCTCAGGATCCATGGGGTCCATGAGCCATGATTACCTCCCCAGACTCGAGGGCACAGAGCTTTGACCTCAGCTTCTGGCATGTGGTCGCTGAGGAGAGGCCCTCCTTCCAGGCCTGCAATTCCCCCCCTGTCCACCAGAGGTTGTCCCCCAGCTCCCTACCTGGGGCTGGGCCTGGGAGGCTCCTGCCAGCAGGGAGGGAGTCCCCTGCACACTCTGTGGGCGGGTACCCTCTGGGGAGAGGACACCCCCTTTATTCCTACTCAGCAGAGGATATGACTGCGGGAACAGGGACAGGAGATAATGCTGATCTGGGGTCTGTATAGGGGTTCAAGGAGAAGGTTGCGGGGTACCTGGGGGAGGGGCAACTGGGGCTGCTTCCCCCTGATATCATGGGGTAATCTGTGTCATCTGAATGTTCTGTTCATGACTTGAGAAAAAGTATAGTTAGTCCTTTCTGCTAATCTCGGCTGAGAAAATCTTCTTGGCATCCAGAAGCACATTCCCCACATTTAAGTCTCTCAGAAAATAGACTCGGACCACGTGGATTTGGGTGTCCAGCACACTCTGTGAGGGGAAAGTGACATGATGGAAAGTGTGGGCTGAGTGTGAGGAGCTGAAGCATCATCATCGGCAGCTCTCAGAGGTCCCCGGAAGCAGCAGGACAGAGACTGCCCAGCTTATCAGACATTAACGCTGAATAATGACACAATCACACCCTGGACTCCGCTGGCCCCGCTGGATGAGCCCATCCCAGGATGTGAACAAACACATTCGTGTGGGGTCAAGATGCGCCAGCGAGCTCGGAGCAGGGTCTGGAGCTGAATCCAACTGCCCGCGACTCTGCAGGCACCGGGGCATCCTCCTTAGAGACTGTCCACCTAGGCCTTGGCCCGGGTCTCGATTGGGGTGCTGTTTCCTGTTGTGGTGGGGACACACGTGGGTGGATGGACACTTGCCCTTGCCAGGAGTGTGGGGTGCCCATGGCTTCTCCCTGCACAGGGCTTGTGCTCACAGCGGTTTCTGAGGCCCAGGAGTGCTCTAGTGTGAGGGAGCCACTTGATCCTACGTGCTCTTGTTCCTCTCCTTGGACTTGTGTCCCTGTAAACATTCTGGGGTCTGTGTCCACTAGGACATCACCCCATGTTTTCTTTCTGCTATTTTATGGTTTTGGGTCCTATTGTGATTTTAATCCACACAATATTGTTCAACAGCACTAAGGGTGAGAGAACACAAGTTAAACTGCAGTGACTTGTCACTCTCCCCTGCAAGCAGGGACCAATCAAGAGACTGGACACAATAGGAGGTGAGGGAGGGAGAGAAAGGTCCTCTCACCTCTTTTTGGAAAATGGCTTGGAGATTTCTTCAGACAACCATAGGATGGAGCAACCTCTGCTAGGTATTTGTCCCAGATGCCCAGACACTACAAGGCATACCACGTACACCTGTGTTCACAAGCACGCTGTCCACCGTTGCTGTTCATGGCCCCAAACCAAGTGCCATGCACCGAGGAAGTAATAAATAATGTAGGTCCACACTCAATGGAATACTATACAGCTATTAAAAACATGAAATCATGTATATGGATCAACATGGATGGACCTTGTGGTGATTTTATAAAGTGAAATAACAGACAGCAAGAGAAAGATAGTGGATGGCCTCACACATCTGGGAATAGAAAATACAGAAATCCTATAGTACAAAATGCGGCAAAAGCAAAACTTGGACTTGGGAAAACATGTAGTTACCAGAGGTAACATGGGGTGGAGGGTGGGCATGGAAGTAGATGAGGTAGTAATGGGTGTTTTGTGGAGTGCAGGGGCCCTGTGAATACAGAGTGGGAAACTAACCCCCAAAAGAAAGCCACCAAAACCCGTGAATAAAGCATTTATTTGATGGCGGCAAGTTATAACTTCACATGACTTCATATTATGTCACTCATGAACTCAAATCCCCATCTCAAAAGACAGAAGTTTTGTCCAAGTAAAGAATTGAAAATATTTTAAAAAACAGAGGAGACTGAAATAAGGATCCCAAGGGGATAGATCTTTGCTCAAATACATTCATTGAAATGAATGCTTATTTGAGTGATTTTCTAGCACATGTTAGTGCTAGAAATCCAAAATCTGAATGTACTTGGTCTGGTGGTTCCCGTATATATTTTTAGAAGAAATGTTTTCTGGACTGAGTATGTAATGATCAGTCAGGAGAGTGTGGAGACACAGTGACCTGCTCCCTGAAAATACTCTTGAGGGAAGAACATCAACCCAGATCATGGTCTCAGTAGAAGGAAGACAATAATGAGAAGCTGAGTATTTAGGGTACAAATGATGTACAAGAATAAATTTTTACAAATAGTGTCATGCTGCCCTTTACGTAATGTTCTTTACATAGTATAATAAATAGCTATTTCCAAAGTAGAAGAAAAGGGAAGTGAATGCCATCTACCAGAGTCAACAAGAAGTCCTGGCGTAAGACTCAAAATACAATTTCAAAAGCTAAGGGAACCCAAAAATAAACCCTTTATTTGATGTGTATAAAAAATGGTGTGTATAAAAAAACATATATTTGAAAAGTTAAAATGTAGTTCCTCAATAATTATCACATACTTTTAACTTTTATTGTAGTACTTAAACAGTGTAGTCCTGTTACAATCACATCAGACATCATGAAAATTAATCTTCACACC
This sequence comes from Talpa occidentalis, assembly GCF_014898055.3. Classification (NCBI taxonomy): domain Eukaryota; kingdom Metazoa; phylum Chordata; class Mammalia; order Eulipotyphla; family Talpidae; genus Talpa; species Talpa occidentalis. The sequence goes on along the minus strand of NW_023601851.1, from coordinate 14,920,103 downwards.
AGGTGTAGGGTTTAGCATAGACTCCAATTCCCCAAGGAAGCTTCCATCCTTCCATTTCTGGCAGAGTCAACTGTGGTTTCCATTTGTCTTTTGAACAGAAACATGAATGTCTCTTAGAGGAAGAGGCCCCATTATAAGTGTAAGGGGTGGGAGACCCCACTCAGCTGTCTCCCCTCCCCTCCACAGGATGTGAGAGTTCTAGAGTATCCTCTCAATGCCATTCTTTCTATGTTTACAAACATAAGTGGGAATTCAGTTTATGAACATCACATAATTAGAGATTTGGCAAATGATAGAAGTAATTAGGAAACCACAGCTTATGGAAGAATATGAGAATATAAATTTCTGGAAACGGAAAATTCCTAATGCATGAAATCTGTACTATATAAACAATAACATGTAGAGTTAAAGGGAAAAACTGAATAAATGAGGGGCTGTAATTTTAGACTGTGATATCTCACATCTTACAGTATTGGCCCTTCAGCAGTCTCCCCACATATGACGGGACTAAAGGTGGGGGCACCGTCGTGTAGAACATAGACATGACCAAGGTCAGACACGGACGGGGTATCTGAGGTCAGCTTTAGATAAGCAAAGCTTCCAGAGCAGAGAAAAAGCACCACAACCAGCAGGTGGGGAAGGCAGGTGGAGTAGACTTTGGCCATCCCTTCTGTGGATGGGATCTTCCTGACAGCAGAGAAGATGTGGACATAGGAAAAGATGATGAAAGTAAAACAACCCAAATCCAATGTCACACTAATGAGCATGGGGACAAGTTCATTGATTAAATTTCCTGAGCAGGAAATAGCCAATAACTGGGGGACGTCACAGAAGAAATGGTGGACCACGTTGGACCCGCAGTAGGACAAGGAGAAGGTTCCAGCTGTGTTCATCTCAGCATAGAGACCCCCACCCAGCCAGGACACAGCTGTCAGCTGCACACAACTGTCCCTGCTTATGAGGACCTCATAATGCAGGGGGTGGCAGATGGCAGCATAGCAGTCAAGGCTCATCACCACAAGGATGTGAAACTCTGTAGCCCCTGAAAGAATCATCATGAAGACCTGGAGGACACAGCCTGGGAAGGAGATGGAGCTGCTGTGCCTCAGAGAGTTGACAATGGACTTGGGGACCATGGCTGAGATGAGGCAGAGGTCTGTGAGGGACAGACCCCTCAGGAAGAAGTACATGGGGGTGTGGAGGTTCCGGTCCAGGGTGGTGATGAGGATGTTGAGCCCATTCCCCAGCATGGTGCACAGGTATACCAGGGAGAAGAGCAGCGGGTGCAAGAAGCACATGGTCCCCTGGATGGAGAACCCCAGGAGGATGAATTCTGTCGTGGCTGTGAGATTGGTCACCCCTGGAGCTATCCTCTGCATAAAAACATTGAGCAAAATAAAACATGATACCTGCAAGGACAGTCACAGGTGTTCCCCAGGGGTCACTCTCATGGTGTGGTGTCTATCAGCTCCGTGTCTCTCGCTCTCTGTTGAGCCTTTTGTGTTCAGCTCCAGAAACACACCTTCATCACACAGGATCTGGGATAGGGAAATGAGGGACATTTCAGCTGATCTTAGGGTTCTGCTCTGGTTGAAACTCATAGTCGTCTGACAGCCCCTCCCTATGGCCCCAGCCCCTCTGCTCCCCCTTTTGTGCAGGTTGTTCAGGACTGTGTGTGACTGGGGACTTCTGGACACGGGGCAGCCCTGTCTTCTTCAGGCACCATGAGAGGAAGACAAGGACTCCGCGGAGAGACCTACAAATAGCCCAAGGCCAGCTGGTAAGATTGTGCATAAAAATGACGCACGCTGGAAAAGCACACATGTATCAGGCCTCCCCTGATGGCGCAGGTGGTTGAGTGCAGCACTGTCTTGCTGAACACAGCCTCTGCAGCGCGGGTTCCTTCCCGGCGGGCAGGCGAGGGTCCCACATGGTGCAGCAGACCTCTCTTGCTGCTCCCACTGCTCCCCTCAGCAGTGTATTTCGTCAGTCTGCCTGTTCTGTTCCCTATTCTGTCCTGGTGATTCCTCTCACCCTCCCATGCATCTGGTCTGTACCCCAGTTCTTTTATAAATAAATAAATCTTAAAAAAAATATGTGTATCACATTGCCCAAGTCCACGTGCCCACAACCTAGGTTTGTGGGGAGATGCACTGGAGCTGTCACTGAGGTGAATGTCCCTCACTGAGTAATCAGAAACCAGGCACCCAGACACAGGAGTGGGGTGCAAAAGGCACCATTTCTACGGACACTGAATTGGGCTACCGCCTGCGGCCTTTATCTGAGGGCTTCGAAACTGAGAACTGGGACATGAAATTCAGGGTGTGAGATCCCTACAAGGGTGGGGCACAGGGAAGACATGGCACCCACACGCTGCTGAGGTGCTCCACGACACCCCCACTCTTCCCCAGAACCAAGGACACTGGGAAAGCTCTCTGCTGCTGCCTAGCGCCCAGAGAAAAATCACCAACATCCTGATAGTTGGAAACCAGGGATCCCAAAAACACACTCAGGCTCTGAGAAAGGATGGGCCATGTAAATGGGGCTAAGAAGGGAAATAAGACGTGGAGCAATACACCCATTCTGGAACTGAGAGCTAGGTGCAGGATCCAGGATGTGGGACGCACCATAGCAGCAGGCACTGCAGAGTGACAGCCAGCGTTTTGGATCTGATAGCCCTGGAACGGAGAGCAACAGCACAGAATTCAGAGCACAGGGTCCATATAGTTGTGGGCACAGCACCTGGTGAACATGGGGCAGACAGAACACCCAGCTTGAATAAGAGTCTCTGTGTTGAGTTGCTCCCCTCCGCCCCTCCTCCATTTCTGAGAACCACTGGGAAAATGCACAGGTCAGCAAGGATGGTCTCTGAGGCAGTAATCAAAGCACTCCCCAAAGACAAAAGCCCAGCCCCAGACAGCTTCACAAATGAATTCCACCAAATGTTCAGCAGTGAATTAGTGACTATCCTACACAAACTATTTCAAAAAATTGAAAAAGAAGGAATACTACCAAATATGTTCTACGAAGCCAACATTGTACTAATACCAAAACCAAACAAAGACAGCACAAAAAAAGAATATTACAGGCCAATCTCCCTAATGAACACTGATGCAAAATTCCTCAACAAAATCCTGCCAACAGCATCCAGCAACGCATCAAAGTGATAGTACACCACGATCAAGTGGGATTCAGTCCAGGCACACAAGGATGGTTCAACATATGAAAATAAGTGTAATCCAACAAAGCAAGAGATCGGTGTAAAAATAATAATAACAGTACAAAACAAAACAATGTGGGCCTCCCCTGGTGGTGCAGCAGTTGAGCGCTGGGTCGTGAAGTTGCCCACAGCCTCTGCAGCACCGGTTCGATCCCCAGCCGCCAGCGAGGGTCCCACATGGTGCGCATAACTCTCCTGCCACGCCCGCTGCTCCCCTCAGCAGTGTACTTCGGTCCTTCTGCCTGCTCTGCTCCCCACTCTGGCTCTGGTGAATTTTCTCACCCTCCCACGCTTCTAACTGTACCCAGTGCTTGTATAAATAAATAAACAATACTTTAAAAAAAGCAAAATTAGACAATTATAAATCAGAGATATCCTGCAGGGGAGGAGGAGGGAGAGGGATCAGAGGGAGGGAGGAAGGAGCACAGGGGACTGAGGTGATGGTGTACGGTGCCTTGGGAAAGGAAATTCTATGAGGACTCAACCTGAGGGGGTGGGGGAAAGCAAATATTGTTTAAAAATAAAAAAAATATTTATTGTAAAATGTTAGTGCAAAAAAAAAAAAAACAGATAACAAGAAAAAGTCATGAATTTCTGTCTGACTCCCTTTATTGTCATAGTATTTTAGGGATAAGGATGTGTACCTTCCCTTTTTAAACAATTAGCAGTATTTTAAATTTCCTTTCATATTTTCCCCACTGCCCTCTAAATACTTCCATTAAATGTGAGTTCATGTAACATTATATGCTTTCAATTCAGAGTGCTAAATGTTAAAAAATTAGTTATGAAACAATAATTGCCCTATATGCCCTAGGTCAGAATATTATAAAATAATAAATGCATGAAAGATAATAATCTGTGGAACACCTTAAATTAAGATTATCCCAAAACAACATGGTGTTCTGAAACTGAACTATATCCACCTTTATAATTTATTAGTTTTCAATAATAAGATGAATACTCTAGCTACTGTTCTCCTGAAATACAATATGCATTTTGAAGTGATACTGTGTTGTAAAACAGTGTTACCTCAATAAAGAAACAAAGTCACCATTGGAAACACACACAATAACATAAATATTTCATGTTGAAATGCCAACATTTTGATGTATAGGTTAAATTAAATATGTCAGTAAATTAAAAATTTAAGATTTAAAAAACTTACTTTTTAAAATTATTTGGCAGACACCTCAGTCTGTTATGATGTGCCCGCTGTCCCAGAAGTTTGCTTCCCACAAAATTCTTGCCCTCACAGAGACAGGAGGAAAAGCAAACCTCACTTGATGTCCCTGTCACCCGCTGTCCTCTGCTGTGCTGGCCTCTAGTGTCTGGGGTCCAGGCCTCTGGCTCACAGACTCCAGAAGACAGGCCACAGGGCTCACTATCTCCTTCTCCTACTGCCCCAAGCCCTGACACCATCCCCAGGTCCCCTTCCTCAGGGACCGCACCCTGAGGGGACCAGGTGTCCCTTGTCCCTGTGGGCTTCTTAATGGTGCCCCCAGTAATGAGCCTCCTGAGTCATCAGCACAGCCAGGGGGTCACAGGAGACTCCACAAGCAGGACTGTGGTTCCCCCTCTTCAGGCTCCATCAGCCTCCAGTGAGTGGCCATGGGAACCCAGGTATGGCCCTGTTATCAGAGCCACGTCCACAGGGAACTGCAAAGTCACCATCATCCCCTGTGCTCCCTCCATGGGGAAACCTGCAGAGGCGGTTTTGAAGAGGTTGGGGAAGGAGGAAGGGAAATAAAGTAGGATGGGACTAAAGGAGAAAGGAAAGCGGGAAGGAAGACAAAAAGAAATTCAACTTAACTGAGCGATAGAGGGGAAGAAAACAATCTTCTGAAGTAGAAATGGTTCATGTCATCACAAAGTTACCATATGTGTGCTTTGGTTTATTTTTTGATGGTGCGTTCTCAGCATCTACAAGTCTTCTTTGAATCTGAATCACTACTGCTGGTGAGTGTGTCCTTTATCTTCACAAGGAGAGGGGCCATTGCAGTTGGAGTGGTTCTAGTGGATGGTTCTTCATGGTTTGAGATTCCTGGGGTTTGATGTCATGGCTATTGTGTCTTCAAATATATGGTATATGGCCTTTTGTGGGTGGCCTTCACTGTGTGAAATGATTTGGAATTCAGAGTGATGCTGCCCTTATACCGCCTCATCCCTTGGTTTACATATGCACATTCCCAAAATTCTCTGGGCCCGGAAGTCCACACTCACATGCCAGCCACAGAGGCTAATGACAGGAAGGGGCAAAAAGCCTGACTTTTACCTCATATACCCTACAATCCACCCCTTCAGGATTTTTTCACCTCTCCCTAGTGCCTGGCACAGCCACCCTGTGGCCCTGGGAGTGTCAGGCAGCATATTAGCTTGCTTTAAGCCACCAAGGATGACAGGCTCATCCTTTGCTCTTCATCTCCTGTGGTGGGCAAATTTTTCTGTCCAACCCAGGTCCCAAAGTTCTCCGCCTTCTGGCAGGATTGTTTGTGCAAGTCAGTCAGTGTCATCTTTGTCACTGGGCAAGCTACGGATGATGGATGGGGTCCCCTTTTTTTTCCTGACAAGTCTGCTTCCTCAGGGGTATGGTGGACTGGGCCTTGCAGGGTTTTCTTCTCCTCCCCACATGGTCCGAGATGTTCCCCAGTGCTTGTCCTCCATCTCCCAGACCTTGTCCACCTTCTTTGCTCCTGCAGCATCTTTAGCTCTTCTTGGACTTGGGCCACCACCTGTCTCCAGCAACTCTGATGTTGTCTTTCACTCCATTTGTAGATTCCACTTGGTATGTCTGCTCTCGCAGTCATATCTTGCCAACTATGCCAATTTTTTTTTTTTCAAACATCCAAAGCCAGGTAGGTTCGTTGTCATCTCTCACAGACACAAAGAAAATTTTGGAGACTTCAGTAGATATTTACAGAGCTTTCATGCTGTATCAGGGAACAAACTCAGGTGTACATGTACAATCTTTGAAGATAAAATGAAAATGTTGTAAAGTATATATTAGATAGCATGAATTAAAACACCATAATTTGCATCACCCAAAATCACAAGGAAAGAGTATGACAGAACTAATCCATCATTATTAGTTTATATTATATAATTATAAAATTATGAACTAGACTACAGCTATTCCATGTAAGATGTGTTAATCTCCCGGGATTTAACAAAACGCATTTGACGTCAGCCAGTGTCAGGTCATGCAGGCAAATTTCAGGAGCAGGCATGGTTTAGAAGCCCAATAACATCTGCCGACAAGTCTGCAGGGAAACTGGGTGTCCTCCTTGGAAATGTCCATGTTGGTTTCTTACCCACTTCTTGATTGGGGTGTCTGCTTTTTGTTGTTGGGCTGTGACATACCTTATATGAATGGAAACCAGCCCCATGTCAGATGCATGATGTGCGCATATTTTCTCCCAGTGCAGGGGCCTGTTTTTATAGTGGTTTATGAACTCTCTAGTGTGGTGGGGCGCATTTGTTCCTACATTTTCATTTATCTTGTCCTTCGGGCCTTGGACATGTGTCCCCAAGTTCATCTGTGGGGTGGATGTGCAGTAGGGTGGCATATTTCCTCAAGTATTTATGGCTTTGTCACATCCAAATCTTTAATCCAAATAATATTGTTCAGTAGCTCTAATTATAAGAGGAACACAAACTAAAACTGCAATGACTTGTTACCCACCCCTATGAGAATGGGCCAATCAAAAAGACTGAAAACAACTGATGTGTGGATGTGGAGAGAAAGGAACTCTCACCTCTGTTGGTGGGAATGTAATTAGGTAAAGACTCTAGGAAAATGGTTTGGAGATGTCCTAAGTAAATAAAAATGGGCATCCCATAGGAACTAGCAATCCCTTTGCTAAGTTTTTATCCCAGAATGTGAAAACTCTACAATACAGAGATAATCATGTGCACCGGTGTCACAACAGCACCGTGCACCATTGTAGAACCAGCCCAAGGACTTTCAATAGAGGAGTGAATAAAGTAATTGTGGGACCATAGTCAGTGGAATTGTACACAGTGATTAAAAAAATCAAATCATATGTTTGGGACAAGGTGAGTAGAACTTTAATTTATCTTGTTAAGTGAAAAAAAAAAAAAACAGATAGTGAAAGACAGAAGATGGTCTCACTCATCTGTGGGATAGAAAATACAGAAAACCAGGCCTCACTGGTAGCCCAAGGGGTTAAGATGCAACCTATGAAGCTAGCCACAGCCACTGCAGCATGAGTTCGATACCTGGCCAGGGAGTTATCCCATGTGGCACAGCAGACCTCTCCTGCTTTGTCTGCTGCTCCCCTCATCAGTGTATTTCACTCAGTGCACCTGTTCTGTTCTCCACTCTGTCTCTGATGAATCATCTCACCCCTCACAACATTGGCCTGTGCCCCAGTTCTTGTATGCATAAATCAATCTTTTAAAAAAAGAAAGTACAGAAAACTGACATTACAAAATACAGCAAAACCTATTTGCACTAGTGAATAAATTCACTGTTACCAGTCGAGACTGGGGATAGGAGAGAGATAAGGAGTAGAAACAAATGGGTATTCATGTGTGTGTTCCCCGGAGTGTGAGGGGAGACACACACACACACAGAGGGGCAGATATGCATCCTGCAGTAAGAGAACAGAGATGTGACAATGAGTATTTCCTTTAAGTGGCAATTGTTAATTAATATGACTCCATGTTACCCCACTCCTGAAGTCAGATCCTCTTCTCAACAGAGTTCAGAGTTTTCTTCAAAGGAAAGACAGAAAGTATGTAAAGGATGTGAGCAGAGAGTGATGAAGTCCCGGGAGGAGAAACAGAAGATCAAGGTCTTTCACTGGAAAGATTATTAACCTGAGAGATTTTCCGACACAGATTTTATTCTGAAATCTGAATGGAGTCAGTCTAGTCATTAACATACATTTTTTTAAAAGAAGTATTTTCTGGAGGGAGTATGTTATGATCCCTCAGGAGCATTTATTTATGCAAGCATTGGGTACAGTCAGAAGTGCGGGGAGGGTGAGAGAATTCACCAGAGCCAGAGCGGGGAGCAGAGCAGGTAGAAGGACTGAAGCACACTGCTGAGGGGAGCAGTGGGTGACAGGAGAGGTCTGCGCGCCATGTGGGACCCTCCTCAGGTGGCTGGGGAGTGGCTGGGGATCAAACTGACGCTGCAGTGGCTGCGGGCAGCTTTGCAACCCAGCGCTCTACCGCTGCGCCACTGGGGAGGCCCATCATCAAATGTCTTAACATTAAATTTTGAAGCAGAAATACACTGACTCAAAAATAATTCATCTACTTTAAAAAATGAACACTGCATCACAGGAGTACATTGTGATAGGATCAAGTCACACGTCACAGAAAGTAACAGTCATGTCCATGACAGATTTCAGCCCCAGACTCTGATTCCCTTGTAATCCGTCCAACTCCCACCTCAGGCAGATTCATGGCGAGTGTAGTTGCTACGTGACCTTTGAGCAGAAACATGAATACCTCTTACAGGAAGACACCCCATTAGGAATTGTGAGTGTGGGAGCACGCATGGAGCTGTCCCCCCCAATACCAGAAGGATGGGCCTCAGTGGAGACACACGCTGAGGGGGAACTGAATGCCCAGGTCCCGTGACCGATGCTCCTGGGAGAAAATAAATTCCATCTTGTCACTGTTAGTAACTGTTGGTGACCTCTGAGTTCTGACTTCTTTCTGAGTCAGAAACGTGTGACTTCTTGCAAACTTTATCACATTTTTTTAAGATTTATTTGTTTATTTATACAAGCACTGGGTACAGTGAGAAGTTCCAAAAGGTGAGAGGATTCACCAGAGCCAGAGCGGGGAGCAGAGGAAGGCGACTGATGAAGTGCACTGCTAAGGGGAGCAGCGGGAGGCAGGAGAGGTCTGTGCTCCATGTGGGACCCTCCTCCAGTGGCCGGGGAGCAGCAGGGGACGGAAATGGTGCTGCAGAGGCCGCGGGCAGCTTCCCAGCCCAGCGTTCAACCGCTGTGCCACCAGGGGAGGCCCTTCATCACATTTTTTAACATGGCATAGATTTCAGGCTATGAGCTTCACTTGGGGAAGGGTTTTGTAAAAGTCTGTATTAACTTACAGAACAAACTTCAAGGAAAAATATGAGAATATAAGTTTCTGGCAAAGCAATAACGTTAAGAGAAAAGTCTACTTGGAAGTGAGGACATGTGAGAGTTAGAGGGAAACCTGAGTAAAGCAGGGGTTGTAACTGAGACTGTGATCTCTCACCCGTCAGTGTGTTGGCCTGGGCCGGAGCCAGAACGGCAGAAGCCGGATCCCCGAGCGCAAGTTGGGGGGTCCAGACACCTCTCCCTGTCCCGACCTCCCGCCGGCCCCTCCGGTGCCTGTGAGTCTGAATTGCTGCTGACTCCGTGGACGTCGACTTCACGGGGACAGTCCTGCCCAGGGGTGGACACGGCTGGGCCGGGGTCCCCTGGCCAGGCCCGAGGGCGTGGCCCTGGGAGCAGGGGGTCGGGGTCCACTGGGTCGACCAGGTCCCGCCTCGGCCGCCCAAGCCCGGGTCGGCAGCCGGGGGGAGGGGCCGGCCGCGGAGTGGGACAAGGTTCCCGGGGCCGCCTCGCCAACCCCGGGCCAGGGGCGTCCCCCTGACAGGCCGCCGGGTCCCCTGCGACATCCCCAGCGGCCGGGCAGGGGTCAGCACGCGGCGCTGGCCGCCCAGGGGTGGCGGCGCCAACCGTGAGGCCTGGGGCGACGCGGCGTGAGCGAAGTCCGCGTCCTCCCTGACGGGGCGACCCCTTCATGTGCGGTCCCAGGTGGGCCCCTGGCCGGGAGGTCACGCAGGACAGTCCGGAACCCCCCATCTTGTGCGCCTTTGGCTGAAACGTGGGTATTTGAGCCCCAACGGCTCCGGAGGCGGACGCGGCCCCAAGGGCAGGCGGGGGGTCAGAGGGTGTGAGGGGAGCCCGGGGCTGGCCGAGGCCGCGGGGGGGACACGCGCTGCCCAGCGGGACGGGCCGAGGCCGCAGCCAGGATGGCGCCTGGCGCTTCTCCCAACTCCGAGGATCCCCGTGGGCGTGTTTGGGGGACGGACGCTGTGACCCCTTCTGCACTCGGCCTGGAGCATGACCCTGCCCTGCCCGGGGGGCCCGGCCAGCAGGGCAGGATTTGGGGCGCTGCTCGGGGGTCTCGGGGACCCCGCGTGGCCGCAGAGACTGGGTTGCGTCTCGGCCAACGAGGGTGTGTCCGTCCCTCCCGCCGTCCCGGCGCGCAGCGTCCACCCCGGCGCCCGCGGGTGCGGCTCAGAGCACAGACTCAGGTGCGCGTCACCCCGCAGGCCCTGGGGGGGGCAGGGCGCAGCGGGCGGGCGGGACGGAAAGGACCAGTTTGCCACCATCAGAGCCGCAGGAAATGACCGGCAGGACTAATTTGGGATCGATTATACTCGCATGATGAAATGATAAAGAAGCACAGAGGAGGTGAGAGATTGAAAGCCGCGCACACCAACACCTGTGCCTTCGTGGAAGCATGTTCACATCACTTCAGACATGAAGACAAGCTCCGGAGCAGGGAAGGTTTAGACCCTGAATAAAATCTACAAATGACTCTGCAGGTCCATGGAGCGTTTCTTCTAGAAAATGTCTCTGGGGGTCTGAGGCCATGCTGGATTGGGGTGTCTCTTTCTGTGCTGGGTTTGTAGGTTTTGTGTACTTTGGACACTCGCCTTGTCAGGTGTGTGATGTGCACAGTATTCTCCAAGCGCAGGGGCCCATTTTGTGGATGCCTTTTCTGAGGCACAGAAACTCTCTAGTGTGTGTGGGGGCACTTGGTCCTACATGCCCTTGTTCCCTGGTCCTTGGTGATGTGTCCCCAAGTTCATCTGTGGGGTGAGTGTGCAGTGGGCAGCACCCAGGTGTTCTTTCTGGTATTTTAAGCCCTTGTCAATGCAGATTTTAATCCATTCCAAATTGTTCAACTGCAGTAATGATAAGGAAAATAGAAATCCAAACTGTAATGTATTGTCACCTGTGAGAAGGGACCAAGCTGGAGACTGGACACAGCAAGGAGGTGAGGGAGAGAGAGAAGGGGCCTCTCACCTCTGCTGGGAAAACAGCTGGGAGATGTCTTCAGACAATGAAAACAGAACCACCACAGGTTGGACCAACCTCTGCAGGTATTTGTCCCAGATGTGAAGACTCTCTGATGCACCATGCACACCTGTGTTCACAGCAGCACTGACCACTCTTGCTGGCCATGGCCTCAACACAATTGCTATGCACAGTGGAGTGAATGAATAAAAAACGTGGGTCCACACACAATGGAATACTACACAGCTATTAAAAAGGTGAACCAGTGCCCTTAGGGACCAAAGGTGGACCTTGAGGTGCTTTTGCGAGTGAAATAAGTCAAAAAGTGAAAGACGGGCCTCCCCGGTGGCACATCGGTTGAGCACTGCGTTGTGAAGCTGTCTGCTGTCTCTGCGGCGCAGGTTTCATCCCCGGCTGCTCCCCGGCCACCAGAGGAGGGTCCCACAAGGCTCGCAGACCTCTCTTGCTGCCCGCTGCTCCCCTCAGCAGTGTACTTCGGTCCTTCTGCCTGCTCTCCTCCCCGCTCTGTCTCTGGTGGGATCTCTCACCCTCCCGCGCTTCTGATGTACCCAGTGCATGTATAAACAAACAAATAAATAAATAAATAAATCAAAACATGCCTCTAGATTAAAAAAAAAAAAAGGTTTTAAAAAAGTGAAAGATATTGGCTGGTCTCACCCATCTGTGGAGTATAATATAAAAAGGCCAATAACTGAGAAAATATAGTGGTAAACAGCAAAAGGAAATGTTGGACTGATTGCAAGCTTTGCTCATTATCAGAGGGAACAGGGAGAGGGAATGGGGAGGAGATAGGAGTGTGGATGGACAGGGCGGGCACTGCAAGGCACTTAGTAGATTCTGAGTGGACACTTGTGCAGGTGGGGGAGTGAAAAGTGACCCACAGTAAACAGTGAAAACAGTAAAAAGTGTAAATGTGTGTCCTCCTTTTATAAGAACAAATAACAAATTAACGTGACAGTGTGATGAAACACTCATGGTAAAGATCCCTTCTCAGCAGACACTCACTGCATTTGTTCAAAGGAGAACTAGAAAATTAACAGGAATCTGACCAGGGAATGACGTCATATCCAAGGGGTGGGGGCTGTGCTCTCATGCTATCACTGAAATGACTATTACTGTGAGTGATTTTCGAGCGCAGGTTTCATTTTGAAATTTGAATGGACGAGTCATGTCTTGTGATTAAGGACATTTTATTATCATAAATAGTTTCATGGACAAAATGTGCTCATCGGCCAGGAGGGTTTGGAGACACAGTGACCTGCTCCAGAGAGGAGGGACATCGCCCCAGCTCACGTTCTAGTGTTAGGGAACAATGTGAGAACCTCCGTATGTGCTGTGCAGATGTGTGGAATATATAAAAAAAAAAATGAGCAAATAATGCCAGGCTTTAGTTTGCATGATGCTTTACATAATTTAAAAAAACATAGTTCCCAAGTATAAAAAAAGTGAACTTAAGTGTAATCTGTAAGAAAATTCAGAAGAAGACCTAGTATAGGATCAAGATACAATATGGAAAACTAAAGGAACCTAAACAAATTAACAAATAAAAATTACAAATTTTTAAGTAAAAATGTAGTTCTTCAAAAGTAATTCAAATTACTTTACTTTTGGAAACACCACATCGAGGGATGCAGTCACAATGACATCAAAACAGGCATCATAGAAATTGATATTCCATCCATTCCAGGTTTCAGTCATAGATTCCTACGAACCAAGGAAGGTTCCATCCTTCCACCTCTGGCAGAGTCAAGTGTGGTTTCCCTTTGTCCTGTGAGCAGAAACATGACCTTCTTCTAGAGGAAGATGCCCCATTAGGAATCGTTAGGGATAGGGGTCCAACACAAAACTGTGCTCCCCTCCCTCCACAGGGACGCGACCCCATAATGGAGACACAAGCAGGCTGTGGGGACTGAGTGCCCAGGACTGGGGTCCCATGACCTTGTGCTCCCAAGAACAGACCCCCATTTACACTGCTTCATTTCATGTAAAGTTTGGTGATATGTGAGATCCGGAACATTCTTTCCACAGCAAATTCATGTCTTTAACCATGAGCTGGATTCAGTTTATGAACAAATCACAGGGAGATGGTTGGCAAAGGATTTCAGGAAATTTTAGGAAACAGGGTTTATTGAAGAATATGAGAATATGAATTTGGGACAAAGGAATAATCCTAATTCAAAAAATGTATTCTATATGAATAACATGTTAAGAGTGAGGGGGAAAAAGCTGAATTAATGAGAGGTTATAATTTTAGACTTCGATATCTCACATCTTGGAGTACTGGCCATTGATCAGTCTCCCCACAGGCATCTTCAAGGCTTGGTTCCTCAGACTGTATATGATGGTATTAAAGGTGGGGGGCACCATCGTGTCGAACATAGAAATGACCAGGTCAGACGTGGACGGGGTCCCTGAGGTCGGCTTCAGATAAGCAAAGCATCCAGTGGAGAGAAACAGCACCACAACCAGCAGGTGGGGAAGGCAGGTGGAGCAGACTTTGGGCTTCCCTTCTGTGGATGGGATCTTCCTGACAGCAGAGAAGATGTGGACATAGGAAATGACGATGAAAATAAGACATCAGATACTCCAGACCACACTAATGAGAATGGGAACAAATTTGCTAATCAAATTTCCTGGGCAGGAAATAGGCATTAACTGGGGGACGTCACAGAAGAACTGGTGGACCATGTTGGACCCACAGAAGGACAAGGAGAAGGTTCCAGCTGTGTGCATCACAGCATGGAGACCCCCACCCAGCCAGGACACAGCTGTCAGCTGCACACACCTGTCCCTGCTCATGATGACCTCATAGTTCAGGGGGTGGCAGATGGCAGCATAGCGGTGAAGGTTCATCACTGTGAGCAGGTGCATCTCTGTAGCTGCTGACATAACCATCATGAAGACCTGGAGGACACAGCCCGGGAACGAGATGGAGCTGCTGTGACTCAGAGAGTTGGCAAATGGACTTGGGGACCGTGGCTGAGATGAGGCAGAGGTCCATGAAGGACAGACCCCTCAGGGAGAAGTACATGGGGCTGTGGAGGTGCCGGTCCAGGGTGGTGATGAGGACGATATGCCCATTCCCCAGCAGGGTTGCACAGGTAGACCAGGGAGAAGGGCAGCGGGTACAAGAAGCCCATGGTCCCCTGGGTGGGGAACCCCAGGAGGATGAATTCTGTCATGATGGTCAGATTGGTCACCACTGGAACATCACTGTATAAAAATGTGGGGAGGAAGAAATCAGTGTTGCCAACTCTCCCCAGACTGAGTGTAACTGGGTGCCTCATACAACAATCACAGCAGCTTCTCACCACCCACACTCCTGGTCCTCCCGGGTCTCATCCCTAGTCATTCTCCAAGTAGCTTCATCCTGTCAAAGAATTGCATTTTCACCCTGAATGTGCCCTGTTACATTTTCCAAGCTTTTCATTTAAAAGACACAAAGATTTGAAATTTCAACTTACACTAACAAGAGCTGGAAAACCCTCACATATTTTCCAGTCAATGGAAAGAACGACCAGTGGACCAGGCCCGCCTGTGTCTGTGCCTTCCTCCTGGGCCCTGCCAAGCCAGCCTGTGTGCCCACCATCCGGGAATCCAATGTCAGTAAGGCCTGGCGAGTAGCACCCTGTGCCACAACATGCTCTACCCAACCCATGTGACAGGTCTCCACTTTCTGTCTACAAAACCCCCATGCAGGGGGCTCTACCGTCTGGGCTTTTGCTAGGAGATTAAGGAGACACTGACCTGGCTGTGCTCGACACATTCACAGAGTCAATATTCACCACAACATGAAAGGTCTCAACTCATCAGGCATTGCCTCCACGCTCCTGAATTTCCATCCGAATCAGATATGCCATTGATCAACTGGGCACAGGGAAGGACAGTGTTAGCGTTTTAGCTTTAGCCTTGTTTGTTCGGTTTCACTAAGTTTAATGTCTTGTCATTCATTCTTAAGATTTCACTTAGAGGGCCTCCCTGGTGGCAAAGCGGTTGAGCGCTGGGTTGTGAAGCTGCCCGTGGCCTCTGCAGCGCCGGTTCGATCCCCGGCTGCTCCCCGGCCACTGGAGGAGGGTCCCACATGGCGCGCAGACCTCTCCTGCCGCCCGCTGCTCCCCTCAGCAGTGTACTTCGGTCCTTCTGCCTGCTCTGCTCCCCGCTCTGGCTCTGGTGAATTCTCTCACCCTCCCGCGCTTCTGACTGTACCCAGTGCATGAAATAAAAAAACATGCCTCTCTAAAAAAAAAAAAAAAAAAAAAATTTCACTTAGAATTGAACACAAAGTCCCTTAGTGTGCTCATGGGCTGCCCACATAGTGGGCAGCCCTGGAACCAGATAGTTGTCACATGTAGCAGGAAAGGGGCAAATCTATTAAAACCACAATCAGAGCTACACCTTCAATTAAAGGAAAAAAAACATTTTCTCCACTGAAACTGCTCCCGACATTTGCCTTTGAAAACTGCACAATTCCTGCACCAGGCAATAAAATACCCCTTTTGCTATCACTACTTTTATCATGAAATGAACAATTCCTACTTTGTTCTCAAATCTAGATTTTTTAAAATCTATGCATTTTTTTAAAATTGTGGTCTTTTCATCGTTGAGGTAGCATTGCATGACGGGGTGCACACAACCTAGGGGGTAGCCCCCCAGCCGCAGTGTCTCCACACCCACCACCCCGGCATCAAAGACCTCACCCACCTCGGCCGCCGCCCCGTGCCCTGAGCCTGTGGTCCTGCCTGGCACATAGGTGACTGGGTCAGCTCCGCGTTCGGATCCGGGCCGCCCCAGAGGGCCTCTGGGTCTCTTTCAACTCTGGCTTCTGTGACTTAGCACGATCACTTTAACCCAAGTAACTCTCCCGGACACATGCCAGCACAGCTCCCCCAGACTGCGAGGCAAGTTGTCTTTTAAATTTTGCTTCCTGCGAAGCCAGCAAGTGGCGTCCACTGAGGAGATGCCAGATCCCAGCTGTGCGGCCGTGACACCGGCTCTGAGGCCTCAGAAAACTTGGGGCAGGCACGAGTCTGACTCCAGGGCAGGTGCCTGAGGAGCTTTGACCTTCCTGCTGGTCCTCCGGGTGCTCTCTGTCTGCCAGCCCCACCCAGGTCATCCCTGGGGAGGAGGGCCGTGCTCTCTCCCAATCTGTGCTTAACTGGCCTCAACCTCAAATAACCACCACTGAGCAATTAGGGCACCGAGTGTGCCAGAGGCGATTTCCTTAGTTTTTACCCAGGGAGGACTGGACCTGGTCACCCCTCAGGCCCCATCCCCTCCCCTGACCACCATGGGGACAGGTGTGGCCTGTGGTCAGAGCCACGGATGAGCCACGTCCACAGGGAGCTGGAAAGTCACCGTCACCCCCTGTGCACCCTTCATGCGGAAGGTGGGAGGTGGGTCAGGAGGATGGGGCAGTGGTGGAGGCAGGAGAGGGAGGAGGGAGGAAAATACGGAAGAAATTCCCCAGGAGTGAGAAGGGGAAGCCCCTGGATCTTGGGCACGAGAATTTGTTCTTGTCTCAGAATTTGTTTATTTAAAAACACCATTTGTTTTCGGCACCTATAAATCTGTCACTGTATTTGAACTGTTGTGTTTGTGACAGAAGCTTGTGTTTATCTTCCAGTGCGGGTCCGTCCTGAGGGGCGTCTCTGGCGTGTCCACGGGGTGGTCTGAAAGAGCAGAGTGGGGGGACCCTCTCCCGGGTGTGGCACTACATGCTTGCTCACAGGCCTAACCAGTTCAGGTGCACACAACGGGGTGTATAGGTGAAGGAGAGGCAGGACAGTCCCAGGGCCCACCCACTGTTCTGCCAGTCTCTGTAGCGTGCGCCAGGCCATGCCAACAACTTCCCAGCAATATGGCCCCATCCTGAGGGAAGTGGAGCTGAAGCCCCTGGGTAGGCAGGTTGGGGGGCCCATCCAGGCTTGGGGGTGCTCGGGGGCACTGCTCCTGAGGCCCCACCGCAGACCCTGCCCCTGGACCCTCTGACAGCCTCACCCTCTTCCAGGCCCGCCCTCCGTTAGGTCACACACCAAAAGCAGTTTCCCGAAGGGGTGTGCACTCACACCAATGAGGGCCCTGGGGTCGACCTGGGCTGATTCCAACCCAGTCGAGGTTGAAGCGTCCACCCCAGTCCTGTGTCTGTTGAAGAGGGTGGGCAGCACCAATGTGTGCGAGGCTGAGAGTAGACCTGCCTGACCCGTGTCCCAGACCTCCCTGACTGTTCTTTCTTGTTCCTTAAAACCACAACAAGCTGTACCAGAGTGCCTGGGACACAGCTTCTGTGTGGCGACAGGCCAGGCTGCTCAGCCGGGCCCTGGGCCATCAAGAAAGCCACAGTCCAGGCCACAGTCACTCATCCAGGTCTGATGATGACCCCCCTGGGATTTGGACAAGGGATAGTTAGTGCTTGACCCAGACAGGCCACCCAGGACATCAGACCTCCACCCTGCCTGGACCGGGCTGCCAGTGGGAAAGGTGGCTCTCTTAGTAGAATCCTGAGTTTATGGGGTAACAAGTTGACCCACTGCACACAGGAGACAGACAGGTGGATTGAGATAAGGAGACACCCTTCACCCAGGACAGAGTCCTGTGAAAGGAGAGGGTGTGAAAAATAAACGCAGCAAAGCAGGTTAGACATGGACAAACACAAGGGGGTGGAGGGGGTGCGGGGAAAGAGAACAGGCATTTGAGAAGGGAAACACATTAATAGTCTTGGGGAACAACCTCCTGAGGGCTCTGAGAAGGGAGGTGAGGGGACAGGGGACAAAGAGGGGCTGGTGTCCCAGTGGCACAAACACAAGTGTCTGGCCGCAGGACACGGGCGTGTACTTGTACACAGTCTCTGTGGCTGAGGAAAAGAAGGGTGAGCTTGGGCCTCCCCTGGTGGCGCAGCTGTTGAGCGCTGGGCTTCAAAGGTACCCGCAGCCTCTGCAGTGCCAGTTCGATGTCTGGCCACCAGAGAGGATCACACAGGGCGCTACAGACATCTCCTACATTGCCCGCTACACCCCTCAGCAGTGTATTTTGTCAGTCTGCCTGTTCTGTTCCCCGCTCTGGCTCTGGTGAATCCTCTCAACCTCCCACGCTTCTGACTGTACCCAGTGCTTGTATAAATAAATCAATTTAAAAAAGGGCAAGTTTTACTTGCTGGTGAAATAGCCCTTCATCAGTCTCCCCACAGCCATCTTCATGGCTTGGTTCCTCAGACTGTATATGACAGGATTAAAGGTGGGGGGCACCACCGTGTAAAACAAAGAAATGACCATGTCAGACATGGATGGGGTCCCTGAAGTTGACTTCAGATAAGCAAAGAATGCAGTGGAGACAAACAGCACCAAACTAGCAGGTGGGGAAGGCAGGTGGAGTAGGCCTTGGCCTTCCCTTCTGTGGATGGGATCTTCCTGACAGCAGAGAAGATGTGGACATAGGAAATGACAATGAAAATAAAGCAGCAGCAGGAATCCAACACCGTAGTTATGAGCATGGGGACAAGTTCGTTCATTAAATTTCCTGAGAAGGAAATAGCCAGTAATTGGGGGATGTCACAGAAGAACTGGTGGACCACGTTGGACCCGCAGTAGGTCAAGGAGAAGGTTCCAGCTGTGTACATCACAGCATAGAGACCCCCACACAGCCAGGACACAGCCATCAGCTGCACACACCTGTCCCTGCTCATGATGATGTCATAGTGCAGGTGGTGGCAGATGGCGGCATAGCGGTCAAGGCTCATCACCGTGAGCAGATGAAGTTCTGCACCTGCTGACATAATCATCATGAAGACGTGGACGACACAGCCCGAGAAGGAGATGGAGCTGCTGTGCCACAGAGAGTTGGCTATTAGACTTGGGGACCGTGGCTGAGATGAGGCAGAGGTCCGAGAAAGACAGACTCCTCAAGAAGAAGTACATGGGGTTGTGGAGGTGCCGGTCCAGGGTGGTGGTGAGGACGATGAGCCCGTTCCCCAGCAGGGCGCACAGGTAGACCAGGGAGAAGAGCAGCGGGTGCAAAAAGCCCATGGTCCCCTGGGTGGGAAACCCTAGAAGCACGAATTCTGTCATGACCGAGAGATTCATCCCTCCTGGAACTATCATTTGCATGAAAGTCTGGAGGAATCAAATGCTGGGAACATCTGCTGTTGCTGGACCCTCGGTGTCTCTCTGCAGGATACCAGCGCTGTCATTCCCCACTGACCTCTCTCTGTGCCCAGGCCAGCGTCCCCCACAGGGATCTCAGCTCCTGCTCTGCTTGGCCTCTCCAGCTTCAGTGACCCGCAGGTGCTGCCACTGTCCATGCCACCTGTGTAAGATGCCGAAGGGCAGAGAGTTCAACTGACCTCAGCTCCCTGAGCAGTCTCCTCCCATCTCACCATGTCCATGCATGGGCACCCCTGAAACCCTGACCTCGGCCCTTCCTCGCCATTCCCATGCCCCAGTCCATGTACCTCCCAGAAGCGGGACCCCCAAGTAGCCTAAGTAACATGATGGTCAAAGACGCCCCAAATCAAGCCTGTGGTGTCTCAGCCACCACGCCCCTGCAAACACTGGCTAGGGCAGCTCCAGATGCACCTTTTTGACCAAGTGGACACTAGGCCAAGTGGACACTTGGCCCCGAGTTGGCTCCTGGTCGGTGCCGTCATTACTGCAGTTGGGGGGGGGGTGTCCCAAACCTGTGTCGCTGTCTGACGGCCATCTGCCCCTCGCCCCTGTGTCCAATTTACTGAGATGGTGACCTTCCGCTCCTGCCCATCCTGGGCATTGTCCTTCCCCTTCCCTTCCCCGAGGAGCCAAGGTAGTTTCTCCTGCAGCTACTTCCCATGGTCACACCCACTTGCCCCTGCTGTAGAATGGGCTCGTCCACCCCCGGGTCCCTCCCAACCCCTCTGTCCCCCTCAGACTCTTGCACATCTGTGCAGGGAGGAGGCCGCCCCAGGGCCGAGCCGGACGGTCTGTGCTTGTGGCTGTCCCTGCCGGTCCCAAGGCCCCGGGTCCCCTGGGTGCGGGTTTGTTACTCCCCAGGCTCATGTGTGAGTGGGGGCGTCTGGACATGGGGCAGCTCTGCTCTCTCCTCCCCATCCCCAATCTCATAATCTCCTCTCCCAGTGGGATGATGGAGGGGCAGGCCATGGTGAGGCAGGATTTTTGGGAGAATGTGGTGATATAAAATATTTGCAATAAGTTGGTGGGAATAATGCCAAATAATTTAATAAAAACAAAGATATAAATCAGGATACATGGTGGTCAATAATGTTGACATATGTTGAGTGATACATAAAATTTAAAATGATAATATAGCTTTTGACATGTATCTCCTGCAGGCCGTTTAAATACAGTGACTTTATTTTACAACATCACTAACAATCCCTGAGTGATGGACTTGGCGAAAGATCCCAAGTCTGCGTCCATGAATAGTCACATGCCCCTGCCAGCCTCACACTATCATTAGAGCCATGAAGCGGTCAACATGTTGCTGTAAGAGTTTTTGATTTTATACTTGACACATATCTATCATAGTGTTAGGACAAAAAAGATAATACTCTGAATTTAACAATAAATATCATTTTTAATTTGCTCTGAAATTTCATCAATACCATTTTATTGCATTAACTTTCTGATTTAGTTTACTATCTGAAACACACTGAGTGTGGTGATGCTACAATCTCATACGAAGCAATAATCGTCACATCTCCCATAAGTCAAAATCTTCTAGTATGATCAATGTATTAAAAGTTGATATCTTTGAACATCTTAAACTACAAGTGATTATGTTTTCTCTCACCGAGTCTCACCCAGGCTGACAAGGCAGTGGGACATGACAACTTGGGCCCCGTCAGAGTTAGTTGTCATGATTTACAAAGTGAATAGTTTAACTGTGGCACATTCTCAAGTCTAAAACAGACCTTGAATCTGAAAATTTTCAGGTGTGAGTGGATTCTCCCTGGCAAACGGCTGGGGGCAGATACCTGCAGTCTGGGGGGAAAGTGTCCGCTGCCGTGTCGAGTCTCTCTCCTGAGGTTGTCCCTGTGGTGGGAAAGAGGGCGTCCTGGCCTCTCACTCCATGGTGGGGGCTCATGGGGCCGCCACTGAGCACTCACAGGATGTTGCACCACGTGCTGTGCTGCCTCATGGACAGAGCAGGGCCTCAGGGCTGGGCTATTTGAGCTCTGGAGCTGTTGTCCTTGTGTTGGACACGGTCCAGATTCCAGCCCTCAGGAACCTTCCTCCAGAGAGAAAGTATGTGTTTACTTGACTGTGTTAATTGGAGCATCCTGCATTGCATCTTGGGGAGTAATTATCACAATCGTTGTGCAGATGTGATTTTGTGTCTGGCTCACGCCTCTATGGACGTGAATAGACAAATCCTCATGTCCAGGTTCCATTCCCCACCTGTCGTGTCCGCCGTGGTGGGCACCATCAGTCATAACAGTGCCCTGAGTCCCTGTCTAGACAGCTGGACAGTCGCCCGTCACCCCCCATGTGCCCTTCACGGAAAGGCCCTGGGAATGGGCATGAGGGGGATGTGGAAAGGCCTGGATGGGAGGGAAGGGACACAGAGAGAGGCAGGAGTGATCCCAGGGAGGAGGAGTGGGGTGGAAAGACAATGGATGTCCAGCAGAAATGAGTGACCATGGGGGTCACCAGCCCTTCGGGAAGCGAAACTTTACTTGTCTCTGAAATTGTGTATCCTGTGGTTCTTTTCCACCCCAGCACCTGTCCCTGCACTTACATTAGAATTGTCCTTTGTTGGGATAATTTGCTTTTAAACTTTAGGTAGTAGTATTTTAGGGTTTCTGCTCATGATGTCATATCCTTAGGTTTGCTGCATGACGATGGTGCCGCCACACATGGAAACAGGAGTTTATCTGCTTGAGTTTTCTCTTCTGTAGGGGGTGGGCCAGGACCTGCTTCACTCTGCTGCGTGTGTCTCTCTGCTTCTCCAGCACCATCTCCCCACTTTTCCTGCTCCAGTGCCTGCTCTGGCTCCTCTGTCGTAGAGTCACTTTCCTTCCTGATGAGGATGGGTTCCTGGGCCCTCATTATGTTCCATTGTTCTGCGTGTCTGTTTTTGTCCCAGAACCATGCTGCTTTAACTCACAGCTTTATGGTTAGATTGAAATCTGGAATGTGCTGCCGCCATTTGTCCTCATTTTTGTCAGGATGCTTTGGCTGTTGCATATACATTTCAGAATTTTTTTTAAATGTATTTGAATAATGCCATTGAAATTCTTATTGGGATTAAGTTGAATCTGAAAGTTGCTTTGGGTCAGATGGGCATTGGTAATGTTGATTCTTCCAAGCCAAGGGCATGGAATATCTTTCCATTTATCTGTCTTTTCTATTTCTTTTGACAATGTCTTACTCTTTTCTTGTATTTTCACCTCCTTTGTTATGTCTACTCCGTGATGCTTAGTCTTGTGATTGTACATGGTATTGTTTTCCTAACTTCTCTTTTAGTTCAATTTTTGCATATAAGAAGGCAATTGATTTTCTTTGTGTGTTGATTTTGTAAGCTTCCAACCACATTGAAGTGGCTTATTGTTTTAATCTATTTTTTCATTGGTTCTTTGTTTTCTTAGTGTATACTGTGTTGTGCACAACAGTTTTAATTGTGCTGAAATGTTTAAATCCATATAGTCTACAGACAGTTAATGTTTATTATTTTAAAAATTTAATTATGTTACACAAAAGTGACAAAATTTAGGCAACGAATAGTCTCAGTATATGTTCATAATAGTCTGATTCAGCTTCTTCATTCAATACGTGCATTGAATTCTCATTATATCCCATAAACTTATTCTGTTTATATCCCATAACTTTATTGACCAGTAAACTTTGAGAGTATCAATAATTAATATTAAGAAAGTTAATTATCATCAGGAAAAACTACAATGCCAATGATTTAAAAAAAAAAAAAGGAGCACGATGTTAACCCAAAACTTCAAAGATCGAGATGTTGCCACTGTTAACCATTCCTGGCTGCCTCCAAACTGACATTTTGCCCACATGGGCCTCACATAGGCTAAAGGCAAGGTCAGCCTAATTAGCACCCTCAGAGCTTGAATATCTGAGAATGAGTTAAATGTCTGATATCCAGTTGGAGCTACATTTTAACATGAAATATTTTGGCGTGAAATTTTCAAACATTGGACATCACAGACGGGACAGCAAAGGTGAATGCAGTCAGCAGAGAGGAGCTGGGCCAGACAGCAAGTGACAATCATGGGGCCACTTCATTTCCCCATTTTAAATCTCCTTCAAATTCTTTGTCTTTATGTCTACACTAAATGATAGTGTTATTTATGATATGTGAATCTGATGAGTTTTCTCATTTGACCTACTCCCCATGGAATCACAAACACTCTGAGATCCCATAATAATGTGGCCAAAAGAACGTTATCCTCAAATTCCCAGAAATTTTAGGTAATTAAATATATGGGGATAATCACATGAGGAATGTGTGGAGTGATGTTGTTGGTGCCCTTCCTCAACTATTTCTGGAAATATTAGAATATTGTATAGTCTACTAGCAATTATTTGTGTGCCATCCACCGACGGCCAGGTCAAGGCCAATTTTTTTTAGCATTTTAGCTTCCTAATTTCCTTTATGGTTTCCTGAAAAACCCTACCCACTGTATCTTAGTAAATTTTTAGTAATTATACTGCACATGAAAGTAACAGCTTTCATAGTCACTGTCTTATTTCTGGTGTTCACCGTGCACTGAGTGTGTTTACAGTAAATGCCGATGGCATCCACACATGAGCTTGCATGAGGGTCTCTACCCAGTCATGTGTGAAACTTGTCCACAGAAGGATGTGACCACTCAGTTTCCAACTTGAACCCTAAGGCCTTATTTATGCTACAAAGGCCACACTCAGCATGTAAAGGGGCCTCTGTCCTCCCCGTGGCCCTGGTCCCACAGGTGACTCAGAGGGTCAGTGACATGAAAGGGGAAGTGCCTTAGAGACTGGGGAGGCTGCCCCAGTGAGAGAAATTCTGACAACTGAGGTGAAACCCAAACATCACCTCTCTCGTGCGGGGGCACAGAAATGGAGAACAGCAGACAGATGCTGAAGTTCAGTGATCTTCATTGTACAGGAATATCAAAGTGCAACTAAGTGTTAAAAAAAGAACAATCAATTGTAATAGAGTAAATGAGCAGCAGAATATATGAAGTCATAGTAAATATATTTTAAAAATGAGCATAGATTTGTAAATTGTACAATGGAATTATATGAAATTATAAGAATATAAAGGGGACAATATGTGAAAATTTAAAATAAGGGTCTCGTAATTGAGTTATGAATTCATCTTCCCCATTATATTTTGTCGAGTCTCCCCTTCATCAGTCTCCCCACAGCCGTCTTCATAGCTTGGTTCCTCAGACTGTATATGATGGGATTAAAGGTGGGGGGCTCCACCGTGTAGAACATAGAAATGACCAGGTCAGACATGGATGGGGTCCCTGAGGTCAGCTTCAGATAAGCAAAGCATCCAGTGGAGAGAAACAGCACCACAAACAGCAGGAGGGGAAGGCAAGTTGAGTAGGCCTTGGCCTTCCCATCTGTGGATGGGATCTTCCTGACAGCAGAGAAGATGTGGACATAGGAAATGACAATGAAAATAAAGCAGCAGGAATCCAACATTGCAGTTACGAGCATGGGGACAAGTTTGTTCATTAAGTTTCCTGAGCAGGAATTAGCCAATAACTGGGGGATGTCACAGAAGAACTGGTCGACCACGTTGGACCCGCAGTAGGACAAGGAGAAGGTTCCAGCTGTGTACATCACAGCATAGAGACCCTCACACAGCCAGGTCACAGCTGTCAGCTGCACACACCTGTCCCTGCTCATGATGATGTCATAGTGCAGGGGTGGCAGATGGCAGCATAGCAGTCAAGGCTCATCACCATGAGCAGGGTCAGCTCTGCACCTGCTGACAAAACCAACATAACGACCTGTACCACACAGTCAGGGAATGAGATGGAGCTGCTGTGCCTCAGAGAGTTGGCAATGGACTTGGGGACCGAGGCTGAGACGAGGCAGAGTTCCGAGACGGACAGACTCCTCACGAAGAAGTACATGGGGGTGTGGAGGTGCCGGTCCAGGGTGGTGACGTGGACGATGAACCCATTCCCCAGCAGGGTGCACAGGTAGACCAGGGGGAAGAGCAGCGGGTGCAAAAAGCCCATGGTACCCTGGGTAGGGAACCCCAGGAGGACAAATTCTGTCACGTAAGATTCATTGCCCCTGGAGACATCATCTGCATAAAAAAATCAAAGTGGAAGAAAACTTTGTCATATCTTCCAATATTGAACACAAAATGGGTTATCAACATATAACAAGCATGCTATCTATTTGTGCTTTATTGTTATCTGAGTAATTCATGTTTTATCTCATGTGAATGTGCTAGTGATGTATTTTCCAAACATGTGTCCATAAATTGGTGAAGAAATGAAAATTTTAAATGACCATGATAAAACCTGAATATCAGGTCTCTCAGTGAATTGAGTTGACAGACCACCATGCCCAGTCATTCCCAGGCCCACGGGTCCCCCTCCTACCCCGGCCCAGCGTCTCCGCCCAGCACACCTCCCAGAGGTTGTCCAGGGCACAGCCCCAGACGACACGTGACCATGCCCAGCCCCTCTTCACCCTGGAGAGCCTGTCCCTGCTCCTCCAGCACAGCCCTGGTCTGGGGAGGTCCCACAGTGTCGAGTGTGCAGGGAGATGGGGTGTGTGGGTCCTTGTTTTCCTGCCCCCAGGACCCGACACTGTCCTGAAACTGAATGATCTGTGTTCGGTGTCCCCGTGCAGCGTGTCCTGATGCCTCCTGTCAGATTCCTGCCCCTGGGGCCTCACTGCTGCATCCTGGTCCATCCCCTCGTCTCCTCATCTCCCTGATCCTGCCTCCCCACATCTGAGGACCCAGAGACCACATTTTCTGCAGAGTCTCCTCCTGGGTCACACCCACACGTCCCTCCTGCAGAATGGGCTCGTCCACCCCGGGTCCCTCCCGGCCCCTCTGTCCCCCTCAGACTCATGCACATCTGTGCAGGGAGGAGGCTGCTCCGGGGCTGAGCCAGACGGTCTGTGCGTGTGCTGTCCCTGCTGGTCCCAGGGTCCTAGGTCCCCTGGGTGTGGGTTTGTTCCTCCCCCCAGGCCCGTGCATGAGTTGGGACTTCTGGACACGGGACAGCCCTGCCCTCCCCCTCCCCTATCTCACCGTCTCCCCCCTCTGTGGGGTGATGGAGGGGCAGGCCCTGATGAGGCAGGATCTTTAGGAGAATGTGCTGCTATAGAATTATTGTACTTGACTAGAGGAACAATTTTTGCTAATTTAATGAAAACAAGAAAATAAATGCAGAACCTGTTGATTTTGTGCCCTCTGCCAAAACATTTTCAGTGACTTAAAATAATTTTTATATTGATATAATTATATTTTATATAGCTGTGTTGCTGTGTGTAGTTAAATAAAATGTTCACATCCATGATAGACAGATTACACATATCTATCACTTTAGAGTGAAGGTAAAAAAGATCCATATGTATCAACTTAAAAATTATGAATATCTCACTCAGGATTGTGTCATATTCTGGGGATGAACACATGAAGCTTTCCCTTTTAAACTACTAGTGTAAATTTTAACTTCCTCTTTAGATTCTTCCTCACTGTTCCTAAATAGCTTTTGTACGTGTGATATTTAACATGGGATGCTCTTTCATCTCAGTGTTGTCAGTGCCGAAATACATGGTTTCGAGCAATAATTGTCAGATAGACCATAATTAAAATATTATATGATCACAGATAGATTAGAAACCATAAGCTGCAGAACTTTTTTAATGGAAGAAAAGTTAAAAAAAAAATATTTTCTCCCTCTTTCAAACTCATGCCAGAATATACGGCACTGGGAGATTGAACTGTGTAGTTTTAATTATTCACTTTCATTTATAAGGTGACTATTTTAACTACTGTTCTTTTGAAATACAAAATGCATTTTAAAATGATACTTGGTTGTAAAACGTTACCTTAAAAGAAAAAAAAATAAAATTCCCTTTTGTAGGACAACAAAATAAGGTCAGTTGTTCACAGTAAAAGTCTGACCCTGAGATGCAGTTCAGTGGAATATATACTGAACAGAAAACATTTAATTACCAGGGGAACTTCCCCACCTGACCAGACCCGCACCTCCAGGCTGACGGCACCCGCGGCCCAGCAGCGGCTCCCATGAAGCTCACCCTCCGGAGCCGGGAGGAGACACGAACCCCCGGATGGCCGGTCCCGCTGCCCCCGCGGCGCTGCCTCTGCTGTCCGGTCCGGCCTCGGCTCGCTGACCCCATGGCCCGAAGGGCGCGCTCTCCCCCCGCCGCCCCCGGACCCTGACATGTCCACGCCCTCCGCAGGGACCTCGCCGGGACCAGGTGTCCTGTCCCGGGGGGGTTCTTGGCGACGCCCGGTAATGAACCTCCCGACTCAGGGCGCGTCAGGGGACCTGGGAGGCTCCACAGGAAGGACCTGGTCCCCCCTCAGCCCCATCACCCCCGACCCCACAGGGACCGAGTGGCCCTGTCGTCAGAGCCACGGATGAGCCCGGGCACAGGGAGCTGTAAAGTCACTGCCACCCCGTGTGCCCTCCTGGGCCTGGCAGGTGGGGACAAGCATGTGGAGGCAGGAGGGGGGGAGGGAAGCCAGGACAAAATCCCCCAGGAGCGAGCGGGGGAAGCACCCGGGTCTTCTGACACAGGAATTTGTTCACCTCTCGCAGAATTATTTTATTCAAAAATGCCATTTACTCGCAGCGCCTGTGACTCTCTCATCACATTTGAACTGTTGTCGTGTGTGAGGGGGAGAGGCTGTCCTGAGCAGACTCCATACAGGCTGTGTGGACGCAGCCCAGGCCATCAAGACACCGGGAACTTCCAATCCCAGGATCCCCAAAGGGAAGTCGCGGGGACCTGCGGGCCAAGTCAGGCAGCCATTTTCTCTGTCTGTAAATAACTCCAGCCCTGTGAGTGGGGTCTGGGGGACAACTTGGCTCCTGCTCTCGGCCAGGCAGGTTTGATCTCGGTGGGTCATTCGGGATACCAGGTAAGCAGAACGGGTAGGACGCATGTAAGACTTTGGCTCCCTCATTTCTCCCTGAGTGCTCCATGTCCTCATCCCCTCCCCTTCTCAATAAACCTTTGTTAACTGTGCTGTGTGCCTGCAGTGTGGCCCTTTTAAGGGCACAGGTGAGGACCCACAGTCACACAACCTGTTTCAGAGCAGGGGTGCCCTGTGACAATGTGTGAGGGAGGCTTGTGTTTACCTTCCAATGTGGGTCAGTCCCGCGGCGGCGCTGCCCGGCGAGTCCGCAGGGTGGTCTGTGTCTCGGGCTCTGACACAGCAGAGTGGGGGACCCTCTCCCAGCTGTGGGTTCCCCTGCACGCTCACAGGCCCAACTGGATCAGGCACAGACAACAAGGAGGGGGGTATTGGTGGTGGGTGGACACCAGGGATGGACAGTCCCAGGCCCCGCGTGCTGTCCCACCTGTGTCCGCAACGACCCAAGCCCACAGCTGCCCAGCGAGATGGTGCCGCCCTGAGGGAGGCGGAGCTGGAGGACAGGGTTGGGCAGGGTTGGGGGCCCATCCAGGCTTGAGGGTGCACATGGACACCGACTCGAGGCCCTCCAGTAGCCTCGGTTCCTGGACCCCCTGACGGCCTGTCACCCCCTTTTGGGCTTGCCCGCCCTGAGTCCATGTGCCACCCAGCGCTTCCCGAGGGGAGTGAACCCGCGCCCGTGGGGGCCTGGGGTCGGCCTGGGTCCCACTCAGACCAGCGTGGGATGCAGCGTCACCCCAGCCCTGTGCCCACTGCCAGCCGGCTGGCAGCTCCACTGTGTCTGTGAGGCTGACGCTGGGCCTGCCTGACCTGCATTCAGAGCTGCCCAGACCTTTCTCTCCTTTCCCTGAAACCTCAGCCAGTGGCGCCAGAATCCCCAGGACCAGCTCCCCAGGGGGGAAAGGGTGGGCTTCTCAGCTGGGCCCGGGACTGTTGGAGAAGCCAGAGCCCAAGCCACCATCACTACACCAGGTGTGATGATGCCCCTGGCGTTTGGGCAAAGGACAGTGCTTGGCCTGGACAGGACCCCTGCTCCCTGCCCTGGCTGGGCCCAGCTGCCCGTGGGAGGGGCAGCTCCCTCCTGCAGGACCCTGAGTCTGTAGGATAACAAGCTGCCCCACTGCTCACAGGAGACAGGCGGGTGGAGACAAGGAGACACCCCTCACCCAGGACAACGGCCATGTCCCAGGGGCCCAAGGCACTAGAGGGTGTGGAGAAAGGGCCCTGTCGCACTGCTGGGGGGACAGAGAGAGTGAAATTCCATGAGAGCAACCTGCCTTTGCTTAAAAAATCCAGGACAGATTCCAGCAGCAGGTCACACGCAGGCACGGGCAGAGCAGGACTCTCCACGAACCCACAGCTCTGCGATCATCACGGCGGCATCATTCACAGCATCCCACTCGCCCCACGGGACAAGGACCAGATGGAAGTGCATCCACACCAAGGTGACATGGACAGTGCGAGGGCAGCACCCCGCAAAAGGAGGGGGTTTGAGAAATGCACGCAGCAAAGCAGGTCAGACATGGACACAAACACTGGGCGGCAGAGAGCATGCATTTGAGAGGGAAAACACTTGAAAAGTCTTGTGAAACAATCTCCTGAGGGCTCTGAGAAGGTGAGGAGGGACTGGGGACAAAGGAGGGGCTGGTGTCCCTGTGACACAGACACCTGTGACTGTCTGGTTGGAGGAAACGGTATGCATTTGTAGATGGTCTGTGTGGCTGAGGGAAAGAAGGGCAAGCTTTACTTGTTGGTATAACGGCCCTTCATCAGTCTCCCCACAGCCGACATCAAGGCTTGGTTCCTCAGACTGTAGATGATGGGATTAAATGTGGGGGGCACCACTGTGTAGAACATAGAAATGACCAGGTCAGACATGGACGGGGTCCCTGAGGTCGGCTTCAGATAAGCAAAGAATCCAGTGGAGAGAAACAACACCACAACCAGCAGGTGGGGAAGGCAGGTGGAGTAAGCCTTGGCCTTCCCTTCTGTGGATGGTATCTTCCGGACAGCAGAGAAGATGTGGATATAGGAAACAACGATGAAAATAAAGCAACCCACATCCAATGTCACACCAATGAGAATGGGGACAATTTCGCTCATTAGATTTTCTGAGCAGGAAATAGCCAATAACTGGGGGATGTCACAGAAGAACTGGTGGACCACGTTGGACCCACAGAAGGACAAGGAGAAGATTCCAGCTGTGAACATCACAGCGTAGAGACCCCCACCCAGCCAGGACACAGCTGTCAGCTGCACACATCTGTCCCTGATCATGATGACCTCATAGTGCAATGGGTGGCAGATGGCAGCATAGCGGTCAAGGCTCATCACCGTGAGCAGGTGCATCTCTGTAGCTCCTGAAACAACAAGCATGAAGACCTGGAAGACACAGCCCAGGAAGGAGATGGAGCTGCTGTGCCTCAGAGCGTTGACAATGGACTTGGGGACCATGGCTGAGATGAGGCAGAGGTCCGTGAAGGACAGACTCCTCAGGAAGAAGTACATGGGGGTGTGGAGGTGCCGGTCCAGGGTGGTGATGAGGATGGTGAGCCCGTTCCCCAGCAGGGCACAAAGGTAGACCAGGGAGAAAAGCAGTGGGTGCAAGAAGCCCATGGTCCCCTGTGTGGGGAACCCCAGGAGGACGAATTCTGTCACGGCCGTGAGATTCGTCACCACTGGAGCCGTCATCTGTATAAAAATATCAATCAGAATAAGCCATCAATGAAGCCTTCCAGTCTGAGTGTAGATGACACCTACAAGGACAGTAACAGGTGTGCCCCAGAGGTCACTCTCATGGTGTGGAGTGGAGGAGCTCTGTGTCTCTCGCTCTCTGTTGAGCCTTTTGTGTTCAGCTCTAGAAACACCACCTTTATCACACAGGATCTGGGATCAGGATGGAGGAACATTATAGCAGATCGTAGGATTCTGCTCTGGTTGATCTCATAACCTGACTGACACCCCCTCCCTAAAGCCCTAGGCCTGAGGCTCCCTCTTGCCCAGGCCCCAGGGTCTCCTCCCAGCACACCTCCTAAAGGCTGTCCAGGGTAGAGCGCCAGAGGACACTTGACCATACCCAGCCCCTCCCCCCTGGAGAGCCTGTCCCTGCTCCTTCAGCACAGCCCTGGTCTGGGGAGGCCCCACAGGGACGGGTGTGCAGGGAGATGGGGTGTGTGGGTCCCCGTTATCCTGCTCCCCAGGACTCGACACTGTCCTGGAACTGAATGATCTGGGCTCGGCGTCCCCATGTGGCGTGTCCTGATGCCTCCTCTGTCAGATTCCTGCCCCTGTGGCCTCACTGCTGCCTCCTGGTCCGTCCCCTCATCCCCTCAGCTCCCTGCACTTGACTCCCCCACATATGAGGACCCAGGGACCACGTTTCCCACAGTCTTCTCCTGGGTCACACTCACATGTCCCTCCTGCAGGACGGGCTCGTCCACCCCCGGGTCCCTCCCGGTCCCTCTGTCCCCCTCAAACTCATGCACATCTGTGCAGGGAGGAGGCCGCTCAGGGGCTGAGCCAGACGGTCTGTGCGTATGGCTGTCCCTGCCAGTCCCAGGGTCCTGGGTCACCTGGGTATGGGTTGGTTCCTCACCCCAGGCCCGTGCATGAGTGGGAATGCCTGGACATGGGGCAGCCCTGCCTTATCTCATCCTCCCCCCAATCTCGTTCTCTCCCTCTTCTGTGGGGTGATGGAGGGGCAGGCCCTGGGGAGGCAGGATTGTTTTGAGAATGTGCTGATATGAAATAACTGTAAGAAGTTAGAGAAACAAGTCAGTTGTTATAATTAAAACAGGAAAAAAATAATCTCAGAACCCTCTGTAACCTATGTAAATTTTTTTCCAGTGATTTGCATACATATTTATATTGACAAAATTAGGTTTTACGTAGCTCTGTTGCTGTTTTGAGTTAAAACACAACATGATCAGGTCCAAATTAGATATCCACATGTGTATGTCAACATAGATCATGGGAAAAGGACATGAATTTCTGTCCGATTTATTTAATTGTTGTAATATTTTGTGATTAATATATGTAGCTTTCCCTTCTAAACAATTGTATTATTTTAAATTTCTCTTGAGTTTCTTCTGTACTGCTTTCTAAATGTGTCTACTAAGTTGATTTCATTTCACATTTATGTAGTTTCAACTCAGTTTGCAAAATGCTGAAATAATGTGTTTTTTTTTTATTCTGTAGTTGCTGTAGATACCATAAATCAAAATGTTATAAAATGATAAATGCTGTGAAGATCATAATATGCGGAACACCATAAAGTAAAAAATGTATTTTCTCTATTAGAAACTCGTCCCTGCACAACAGGGCATTCTGAAATTGAACTATTTGTCTGCGTTTGTAATTTTTTTTTTGTTTTCATTTATAAGATGAATATTTTAACTGCAGAGCTTTTGAAATACAAAATGCATTTTGAAACGATACTATATGGTAAAAATATGTTACCTCAATAAAGAAAATAAAGTCACTATTGGAAACAATAACATAAGTATTTCTTGTTGAAATATCACTTTGATGTATGGGGTTAAATGAAATATGTCGGTAATTTAAAAATTAAAAATTTGAAAAATTTACTTTTTAAAAAAATATTTGAGGGCCTCCCCTGGTGGTGCAGGAAGTTGAGCGCCACACTGTGAAACTGTCCGCAGCCTCTGCAGTGCCTGTTAGATCCTGGCTGGCCGGGGAGGGTCCTTCATGATGTGTTGACCTCTCCTGTCGTGCCCGTGCCCGCTGCTCCCCTCAGCAGTGTATAATGTCGGTTTGCCTGTTCTGCTCCCCGCTCTGTCTCTGGTGAATCCTCTCAAACTCTTGCACATCTGGCCTGTACCCCAGTTCTTGTATAAATAAATAAATATTTAAAACTAAAAACTAAAAAATAAAAAATTATTTGATAGGCACGTCCAGTCTGGCATGACGTGCCCTCTGGCCCAGAAGTTGCTTCCCACAAAACTCTCACCCTCACAGACAGGAGGAAACGGAAACCTCTCTTGATGGCCCCAGTCACCTGCTGCCCTCTGCTGTGCTGCCTCTGATGTCTGGGGTCCAGGCCTCCATCTCATTGACTCTGCAGATGGGTTGTAAGTCTCGCTGTCTCATCCCCCACTCTACCCAGGCCCTGGCATGTTCACACTACCCTTCCTCAGGGACCTCACCCGAAGGGGACCAGATGACCCTCATCCCTGTGGACTTCAGTGGCATCCCCGATAATGAGCCTCCAGAGTCAGTGGCCCATTCAGGGGTCCCAGGAGACTCTGAGACCAGGACCTGTTTGCCTCTCAGGCCCATCACCTTCCCTGACCGCCATGGGGACCTGGGTGTGGCCCTGTCATCAGAGCCATGGATGAGCCCCAACCACAGGGAGATGGAAAGTCACTGTCACCTGCTGTGCCCCCTCCTGGGGGCCTGGGAGGTGGGTGGCAGACGGGGCAGGTAGAAGGGAAAATAAAGGTAGGAAGGAACTAAGGAGCAAGGCAAGAAGAGGGAGGGAGACAAAGAGCAGGGAAGGAAGAAAAGTGAATCTGATTTAAATGAAGAGGGAAATAAAACCGGGTCTTGTGAACTGCAGCCAACCCTCTGCACTTCACAGGTAGGGACCCGAGGACAGCACCCCCGTGCTGCCTCTCTCTGGCCCCTGCCAGCTGTGCTCTCCACCACAAGCCATGTTCCCCGCCTGTCCCCCAATGGATGGGTTCTTTGGCACCTGACACTCAAAATTGATAAGGCATCAACCTTGGGTGATTTGAGGAGGCCCACTGTCCTCTTCAGCATCCCCTTTGGCTGCTTCTCAAGTGCTCAGGACTTCCTGACCTTGGCACCAGTGGTTGGCCTTCTCCGAGTTGGCTTCCTGATGCATCTCCTGCCTGGCTGCAGAGACCTGGCAAGGGTGCCAAGCTCTGCCAGCCCTGGGTTGCTGTCACGCTGACCCTGCCCACACTCTCAGCCGTCCCAAGGGCTCACTGCCACGACAGGCTGAATGCACGGCAGCTCCTGCAATAGGCTATATAGGCCAGCAAGGCCCAGCGGCCGTCCTTGGATCTTCATATCCTGGGGTCTACAGATGACCCTGTCTCCCCCGGGTCCCATAATCAGCCATCAACGTGCCCAAGCCCCTGCCTTGGCAGGATTGTCTCTTGGGGTCATCAGTGTGATCTCTGCCACTGGCGAGCTCCAAATGATGGGTGGGGCCTTGCTTTCCCTGTCAAGTCTGCAGCCTCAGGGGTAGTGGGCAGGTGCTCGTCAGGCTGTCTCCTCCTCCCCGCAAGGATTTTTATTTATTCATTTATTTATACAAGCACTGGGTACAGCCAGAAGCACGGGAGGTGAGAGAATTCACCAGAGCCAGAGCAGGGAGCAGAACAGGCAGACTGATGAATACACTGCTGAGGAGAGCAGCGGGCGAGACAGGAGAGATCGACAGCGCCATGTGGGACCCTCGCTGGCCATCTGGGTTAAAACCAGCTCTGCAGAGGCTGCAAAAAGCTTCACAACAGACTCTCAACAGCCTGCACCACCAGGGAGGCCTGATAATAAAATATAATTTCAACTTGAGTTTAGTTTTTATCACAAATTAATTTAATTTTTTAAAGATTTATTTATTTATTTGTTTATTTATTTATTTATTTATTTATTTATTTATTTATTTATACAAGCACTGGGTACAGTCAGAAGCGTGGGAGGGTGAGAGAATTCACCAGAGCCAGAGCAGGGAGCAGAACAGGCAGACTGACGAAGTATACTACTGAGGGAAGCAGAGGGCAGCAGGAGAAGTCTGCGCACCATGTGGGACCCTCACTCGGCGGCCTGGGATCCAACCAGTGCTGCAGAGGCTGTGGGTAGCTTTGCAACCCAGAGCTCAACTGCTGCACCACCAGGGAGGCCCTTAATTTATTTTTTTTTTGATACTTAATACACACTGACACATTGTGCTGACGCCTAAATCACAATTATGAATCATCATATATCACATATGAAAATCTGATGCTATTGAAATTCATAGTATTTGGAAGAGTTACATTAAAAAAAACATTATTTTCTCCCATTGCAATTCATCCCAGAATATGGAATTGTGGAAATCAGCAACTTGTGCATCTTTAAAATTTTATTAGTTTTTATAATCTACAAAATGAGTACTTTAACTGTTTTCTCAAGTCAACATTGAATTTTGAAATAGAAAAAAATTCAATTCTGAATGGATTCTCCTCTATAAACAGCTGGTA
The DNA here is from genome assembly GCF_014898055.3 of Talpa occidentalis. Lineage (NCBI taxonomy): Eukaryota > Metazoa > Chordata > Mammalia > Eulipotyphla > Talpidae > Talpa > Talpa occidentalis. The sequence continues at coordinate 14,884,479 of NW_023601851.1, read as the reverse complement.
GCAGATACCTTCAGTCTGGAGGGAGAGTTCCTGCTGCCGTGTTGAGTCTCTGTCCTGAGATTGTCCCCATGGAGAGGACAGAGGGCATCCTGGCCTCTCACTCCATGGTCGGGGCTTGTGGGGAGCCTCTGAGCACTCACAGGATGTTGCACCCCATCCTGTGCCACCTCATGGACAGATCAGGGCCTCAGGGTTGGCTATTTGAGCTCTGGAGCTGGTGTCCGCATGTTGGACACTGTCCAGATTCCAGCCATCAGGGACCTTCCTCCCGAGGAACAAGTGCCCTCTATGAGTTGACCGTGTTAATGGGCATCATCCTGTACCACATCTCAGTGAGCAATTACTGCACTGAGGGTGCCAGAGGCAATTTCCTTAGTGGTTCACACCTGTGTGGACAGGACTGCATCTCCTCCTCCTCCAGGCTCCATCACCCTCCACTAACCCGTCACGGGGGACCTGGGTGTGGGGCTCGTGATGAGCCACGTCCAAAGGGCACTGGAAAGTCAGAATCACCCACTGCGTGACCTCTGTGGGGAGACCTGGGAGATGGGAGTGAGGGGGATGGAGAAATGTGGAGGCAGGAGGGGAGGGGAGGAGGAAAACCAAGAAAAATGTGAATTTGTTCATGTTACTAAATATTTTTAAATTCCATTTTATTCTCCGCACCTATAAATGTGATACAACCTGAGTCCTCGTGTTTTACTAAATCTTGTGTTTCTCTTACAATTCGGGGGAGTCCCGAGTGCTGCTGTCTTTGGCTTGTCCACTTCCTGGTCTGTGTCTTGGGCTCTGAGACAGCAGTGGGGGGACCCTCTCCCAGGGGTGTCCCCCGCATGCTCACACCCACTGGGGCAGGGTGCACGGACAAGGGGCTATTTGGGAGGAGACGGGGCAGTCCTGGGCCTCATGCACCCTCCTGCCCTGGGCCCAGTGTCCGCCAGGCCCAGCCTACGGCTGCTTCAGCAAGATGGTGCCTGTCACAGGGGGGCTGAGCTGGACACCCTGGGGTCGGGGGGAGGGAGACGCAGCCCAGGCTGGGCTGTGCTCAGAGGCGCCGCTCCAGGCCCCGCTGCCGCCGGCTCCTGACCCCCAAAGTCTCCAAGCCCGTCGAGGATCCGTCCGCCCTGGGGCCGCTGGAGACACCCGGTTCCAGACACGAGGGCCACACTCTGCCCCGTGTGCCTGGCGGGGTCAGCCTGGCCCGTCCACAGGCAGCTCGAGCTTCGGCGCCTCCTCGGCCCGCGTCCACCCGCCCCGCGGCCAGCGGCTGCTGTGCAGGCACCGGCGTCTCGCCCGATGGAGCCCAGAAGCGGGCGCTGCCCCGGGCATGCGGGCAGCTCCGGCCAGCGGTCGTGGTCACCCCCGGTCACCGCGCGGCCGGGCGACGGGTCAGGGGCGCGCGTGCGAGGTCCCTCCTGGCCCGGGGCGGCATCAGAGCCGGAGTGTCCCCCGCTCCGGGGGTCCGGACAGCGCCCGGCTCTGAGGCGTGGGCCAGGCCTCGGGCTGCCTCGGCCAGCTGGGACGCAGGACAGGACCGAGCCTGCGCCTGGACGGGCGTCGGCTTCTCCGCCCGCCCCTGTGGCGGTCGCGGCGCCTCTTCCTCTCAGCCTCTGCCTCCGGGTCCTGGACCCGGGCGACCGGTCCCCCCTCTCCTCAGAGCCCGCCCTGCTCTCCTCGCGGGTGCCCGCTCCCGCCTCAGGCCCTGCCCCGCCCCCTCCCGGGATCCTCTCCTCAGCCTCCGGGGTGGAGCCTTTGGGCCGTCCCACCCCCTAGATCCATCGGACCACGTCGCATTCCTGCGTCTGATTGGGCCAGGCCCGTCCACCCTGGCGCCTGATTGGTCCACGCCCTGCCCTGGAAGTGTTGCTCTCCATAAAAGGGCCCTGAGACATTGGGGCTGGAGCAGCTTGTGGGGGAGACCAGGAGAGCCCATGCCCGGCCTCTCATGTGGGCGGCTCCGGGATGGGGATTCAGGGGTGCTGGACGCTCCCTGATGCCCTGGGTCGGGCCAGACCCACCCGCGCCCAGGCCCAGCTCAGAGCCTGGACCTGCCTCAGCCTGTCTCCCTGCCAGGAGACCCCGGCCCTGCCCGTCTCCCCTCAGGTGAGCGTCCACGCCCCCCCTCCATGGGTGAGTGTCCACGGCCCCGCCCCTCTCTCCTCAGGTGAGTGTCCACAGCCCCCCCTCTCCATGGGTGAGTGTCCACAGCCACACCCTCTCCTTGGGTGAGTGTCCACGGCCCCGCCCCCTCTCCTCGGGGAAGTGTCCACGGCCCTGCCCCCTCTCCTCGGGGGAGGGTCCACGGCCCCGCCCTCCTCTCCTCAGGGGAGTGTCCAGGGGTCCGCCTTTCCCCTCTGTCCCCCTCAGACTCCTGCACATCTGTGCAGGGAGGAGGCCGCTCTGGGGCTGAGCCGGACGGTCTGTACATGTGGCTGTTCCTGCTGGTCCCAGGGCCCCGGGTCCCCCTGGGTGTGGGTTTGTTCTCCCCCCAGACCCGTGCTTGTGTGGGGACGCCTGGACAGGGGGCAGCCCTGCCCACCCTCCCTAAGCTCATCCTCTTCCCCCACTGCGGGGTGATGCAGGGACAGGCCCTGGGGAGGGCAGGATTTTTAAGGAGGATGTGGGATAAAACTTGTGGATATACATTAGTTTGAACAATTAAAAATACTTTAATGAAAATAATATAATCAATGAAGACACAATGTGGTCTATACATAAAAATCTTTTCAGTGATTTAAATAAATATTAATTATAATAAGATATATTTTGACATATGTTTCTGTTATACAACTGTTCCATCTGTATTTTACAATATCACTAACAATCTCCGAGTGATGGAGTTTGGGACAAATCCCAAATTCCTGTGTCTGAATAGTCACACGTCCCTGCCAGCTTCATGTTAGTGCCAAAGCCATGAAACTATCAACAATGTTGCTTAAAATATTTTTGAATTTTTACTTGACACGTGTGTGTAAATTTTGGGACAAAAAGCCATAACGCACTGAATTTTAACAATAAGTATTTTAACTTTCATCTTATATTTCTTTATCATTATTCCATTAGTTGTGATTTTATTTAATACTTAACATACGCTCACTGTGCTGAAAGCGAAAATCTGTTATTAAGCAATATTGTCGTCGGCCACAATTCCAAACATTCTCTATGATAAATGTATTGAAAGTCACAACCTTTGGAGAGATAAATGAAAAAGTTAATTTCTCTCTTTGAAACTTATCCCATAAAAATTTTGTGGTGTGAAATTGAACTATTTGGGAACCTTGAGACTATGTAGTTCTTTTCTGAATGAATATTTTGACTACGGTGCTTTCTGAGATGACAAATGAAGCTTGAAATCAGAAATCTTTCAATATGAATGGATTCTCCTTGAAAACTGTTTAAGAGCTAAATACCTGCAGTCTGGGGGGAAGTTCCCGCTGCTGTGTCGAGTCTCTCTCCTGAGGTTGTCCCCTTGGCGTGGACAGAGGGCATCCCGGCCTCTCACTCCATGGTCGGGGCTCATGGGGAGCCACTGAGCACTCACAGGATGTTGCAACCTGTCCTGCACCGCCTCATGGACAGAGCAGGGTCTCAGGGCTGGGCTATTTGAGCTCTGGAGCTGGTGTCTGCGTGTTGGACACTGTCCAGATTCCAACCTTCAGGGACCTTCCTCCAGAGGGACAAGTGCATATTTTTGTTGTTGTTGACAGTCTTAATTTGCTTCATCCTGAAGCACATTCAGTGATAATTAGTGCACTGAGTGTGCCAGAGGCAGTTCTGTTAGTTTTGACCCCTGTGAGGACTGGACTCTGGTTCCTCCTCCTCAGACTCCATCAGCCTCCACTGACTGAGGGGGACCTGGGTGCTGGTCTCATCATTAAAGCCAGTGGTGGGTCTGCATGGTGGGTGGGGACCAGCTCAGGGATCATTCGGGCCATGACCTGGGATGACCCACCTCCCAGACTCAAGGGGACAGATATTTGACATCAGCTTCTGGTATGTGGTCACTGATGAGAGGCCCTCGTTCAGCCCGGGGGACCACATGTCCACTGGATGTCTTCCCCCAGCACCCCACCTGGAGGTAGGGCCTGGCTCTCCCCGCCTAATCTGGGAGGCTCCTTCTTGCAGCAAGAGGGGGCTCTGTATGCACAGTTGGGCTGGAGACCCTCGGGGTACGTGACACCACTTTGCCTCTGTTCAGTGGAGGTTACAACTGTGGGGACATGGCCAGGAGACAGCTCCAGGCAGGTGTCTGTTTAGGGGTTCAGGGAGTAGGTTGTGGGATACACCGGGGAGGAGTAACTGACACACTGCTCCCATGTATCATGGGTAACCTGTGTTGTCACTAAAAATTTTATGTTCATAACTTGAGAAAAAGTATAGGTAGTCCGTCCTGCTAATCTTAGGTGAGAAAAGCTTTTCAGCACCAGGAGCACAGTCCTCACATTTAAGTCTCTCCGGACACACACTCGGACCTTGTGGACCCTGGTGTCCAGCACACGCTGAGGGAAGGGGACATGTAGAAAGTGTGGGCTGAATGTGAGGAGCTGAAGCGTCGTCATCAGCAGCTCTCAGAGGTCCCAGGAAGCAGCAGGACAGAGTCCACCCACCTTATTAGATGTAAACGCTGAATAATGACACAATCACGCCCTGGACTCTGCTGGCTCCGCAGGATGAGCCCATCCCTGGACGGGAACAAACACATCTGTGCCAGGGGTGGTGGTGGTCAGGACGTGCCAGCGAAGCTCAGAGCAGGGTCTGGAGCCTGAATCCACCTACCCGTGACTCTGCACGCACCAGCACATCCTCCTTAGAGACTAACCATGTCGGCCTTGGCCCATGTCTCGACTGGGGTGCTGCTCCCTGTTGTGGTGAGGACATACGTGTGTGGAGGGACACTTGCCCTTGTCAGGAGTGTGGGGTGCACGTGGCTTCTCCCCATGCAGGGCCTGTGCTCACAGCCATTTCTGAGGCCCAGCAGCGCTCTAGTGTGGTGTGGCCTACTTGTCCTATGTGCTCTTGTTACCTTGGCCTTGGCTTTGTGTCCCTGAAAACACGCCATGGTGGGTGTCCATTAGGGCATCACCCCATGTGTTATTTCTGCTGTTTTATGATTTTAGGTCCTAGCGCAATTTGAGCCACACAATATTGTTCAACAGCACTGATGATAAGAGAACACAAATTAAACTGTAATGACTTGTCCGTCACCCTTGTGAGCAGGGACCAATCAAGAGAATGGACACAACAGGAGGTGAGGGAGGGAGAGAAAGGGCCTCTTACCTCTGCCTGAAAATGGCTTGGAGGTGTCTTCAGACAATAAAAACAGGACAACCACAGGATGGAGCAAATCTTATCCAGGTATTTGTCCCAGATGCGCAGACTCTACAGCGCAGACCATGCACACATGTGTTCACAGCAGCACTATCCACCGTTCCAGGCCATGCCCCCAACCCAAGTGCCGTGGACAGAGGCAAGAATAGAGAGTGTAAGGTCCACACTCAGTGGAATACCGCACAGCTATTAAAAGACGAAATCATGTATTGGGGACCACATGGATGGACCTTGTGGTGATTCTGTTCAGTGACGTAAGCAGATAGCGAGAGACAGATAGTGATGGTCTCACACATCTGGGGAGAGAAAATACAGAAATCCTTTATTACCAAATCCAGCTAAAGCGAATGTTGGACTAGCGAAAAAATGTGCTATTACCACAGGGAACAAGGGGTGGGGGCGTGGCTTGGAAGTAGATGACGTAATAACAGGGCTGTTGTGTGGAGTGCGGGGAGCACTGTGCATACAGAATGGGAAACTAACCCCCAAATGAAAGCAACCAAAACCTCTGAATAAAGTGTTTCTTTGATGGTGGCAAGTTATAAATTAGCATGTCCTCATGTTACGTCACTGTAGTTATGTCACTCATCAAATCCCCGTCTCAAAATACAAAATTTTTATCCAAGTGAATAATTAAAAATATTTTTAAAAGATGTAAGAGAGACTGAAATAAATATCCCAAGGGGATAGATATTTGGTCAATTATATCCATTGACATGAATGCTCGTTTGAGTGAGTTTGCAGCGTGTTTTATTCTGATATCTGAATGGACTCGGTCTGTGGTTAACATGTATTTTTTAAAAGAAAGAGTTTCTGACGAAGTATGTTACAGCCCGTCAGGAGTGTCTGGAGACACAGTGATCTGCTTAGAGAGAACACTTGAGGGAAGAACATCATCCCCAGCTCATGTCTGAGTGTAAGGAAAACAGTAATGAGAAGCTGGGTATTTAGGGTACAAATATTGCAGAAGAATAAAAATTTAAAATAGTGACATGCTGACTTTTACATCCTGTTCTTTACATAGTATAATAAGTAGCAAGTTCCAGAGTAGAAGAAAAGGGAAATAAATGTTATCTACCAGAGAGTTGACAAGAAGTCCTGGTGTAAGACTCAAAATACAAATACGAAAACTAAGGGAACCCAAAAACAAATACATTAAAAAATGTGTATAAACAAGATGCATCTTAAAAGTAAACATGTAGTTCCTCAATAAATATCATATACTTTTTACTTTTATTCTAGTACTTAAAACAGTGTAGTCCTGTAACAATCAAATCAGACATTATAGAAATCAATATGCACATCACTAATGGAGTTCAGCTTGGAAACCGACTCCCCAAGGAGGCTTCCATCCTTCCATCCTGACATCTTCAGCAGATTCAAGTGTAATTTCTCTTTGCCTTTTGAACAGAAATATGAATGTCTCTATAGGAAGACAATGCATTATAATAGTGAGGGTGGGGGACCCGATTCTACTGACTCCTCTCCCCTCCACAAGGACGGGGCCCTCAATGGCGACATACATAGGTTGTGGGAACTGAGTGCCCAGGACAGGGGGTCCGGGAAGGTGAGCTCTTGAGCATAGACCCCTATACAACTGCTCCCTTTCACATAAATGTTGGTGATGTGTGAGTTCTAGAACATTCTTTCTAAGCCACATACATTGTTTTCAACCATGAGTGTTAATTCACGTTATGAACATCACACAGTTGGAGGTTTGGCAAATGAGAGCAGTATTTAGGAAACTAAAGCTTATGGAAGAATAGGAGAATATACATTTCTGGAAAAGGAAAAATCCTAATGCAAGAAATCTGTACTTTATAAATAATGACATCTACAGTCAGAGGGAAAAATTAATCATGGGTGATAATTATAGATCGTGATATCTCACATCTTGGAATATTGGCCATTAATCAGTCTCCCCACAGCCAACTTCATAGCTTGGTTCCTTAGACTGTAGATGATGGGATTAAAGGTGGGGGTCACCATCGTGTAGAACATAGAAATGACCAGGTCAGACGTGGACGGGATCCCAGTGGTCGGCTTCAGATAAGCAAAGAATCCAGCGGAGAGAAACAGGACCACAACCAGCAGGTGGGGAATGCAGGTGGAGTAGGCCTTGGCCTTCCCTTCTGTGGATGGGATCTTCCTGAGAGCAGAGAAGATGTGGACATAGGAAATGACAATGAAAGTCAAACAACCCACATCCAATGTCACACTAATGAGAATGGGGACAATTTCGCTCATTAGATTTTCTGAGCAAGAACACCAGGAGCAAGAATTATGTCATGGCCGTGAGATTGGTCACCCCTGGAGCCGTCATCTGCATGAAAGTGTAGAGGAATGAAATGCTGGGACCGTGCACCAGTGCTGGACCCGCAGTGTGTCTCTGCAGGTGACCAGCACTGTCCTTTCCCACTGACCTCTCTCCGTGCTCTGTCCAGTGTCCCCCAACAGGGATCTCAGCTCCTGCTCTGCTTGGCCTCTCCAGCTTCAGTGACCCGCAGGTGCCGCCACTGTCCACGCAGACTGTGGGAGATGCTGAAGGGCAGAGAGTTCAACTGACCTCAGCTTCCTGAGCATTCTCCTCCTGTCTCACCATGTCCCATGCATGGGCACCCCTGAAACCCTGACCTCGGCCCCTCCTCCCCATCTCAAGGCCCCAGGTCCATGCACCTCCCAGAAGCGGGATCCCCCCAGTAGCCTAAGGAATGTGACAGTCAAGGATGCCCCACATCTATCCTGTGGTGTCTCAGCTGCCAAGTCCCTGCAAACACTGGCTAGGGCAGCTCCAGGTGCACATTTTTGGACCAAGTGGACACTGATGACCCTGAGTTGACTCCTGGTCGGCGCCCTCATCACTGCTGTGGGTGGGTTGTCCCAAACCCCGTGTTGCTGTCTGACGACCATCTGCCCCTCACCCCTGTGTCCAATTCACTGAGACAGTGACCTCCCGCTCCTGCCCATCTCGGTCATTGTCCTGCCCCTTCCCTTCCCCGAGGAGCTGAGGTGGTTTCTCCTGCAGCTACTTCCCATGGTCACACCCACTCGCCCCTGCTGCCAGATGGGCTCGTCCACCCCCGGGTCCCTTACCGGCCTCTCTGTCCCCCTCAGACTCATGCACATCTGTGCAGGGAGGAGGCTGCTTTGAGGCTGAGCCAGATGGTCTGTGTGTATGGCTGTCCCTGCCGGTCCCAGGGACCCGGATCCCCCGGGTGCAGGTTTGTTCCTCCCCCCAGGCCTGTGCATGAGTGGGGACATCTGTACACAGGCAAGCCCTTCCCACTCTCCTCCCCATACCTCCAATCTCATACTCCTCTCCCAATGGGATGACGGAGGGGCAAGCCCTGGTGAGGCAGGATTTTGGGGAGAATGTGCTAGTGTAAAATATTTGCAATATTTTGGTGGGAATAATGTCAAATAATGTAATAAAAACAAAGAAATAAATCAGGATACATTGTGGTCATTAACGTTGACTTCTGTTGAGTGATTTATATAAAATTTAAAATGATAAAATCACTTTTGACACATATCTCCTGCAGGCCCTGTTTAAATACTGTCACTTGTTTTATAAATCACTAACAATCCCTGAGTGATGGAGTTGGCGAAAAATCCCTAGTTCACGTCCATAAATAGTCACATGTCCCTGCCAGCCTCATGCTAGTGTCAGAGCCATGAAGCGGTCAACATGTTGCTGTAAGATTTTTTTTGATTTTATCTTTGACACATATCTGTCATGGTGTTAGGACAAAAAGGATAACATTCTGAATTTAACAATAAATATTATTTTTAATTTGCTGTGAAATTTCTTCGATACCATTTTATTGCATTAACTTTGTGATTTTGTTAAACTATCTGAAACACACTGAGTGTTGTGATGCTATAATCACATACGAAGCAATAATCGTCACATCTCCCATAAATCAAAATCTTCTAGTATGATCAATATATTAAAAGGCAATATCTTTGACCATTGTAAATTGCAAGAGAACATGTTTTCTCTCATTGAGTCTCACCAAGAATGACGGACATGAGACATGTGGGACATGACAACTTGGACCCCATCAGCATTAGTTATCGTGATTTACAAAGTGAATAGTTTAACTACGACACAGTCTCAAGTCTAAAATGAAGCTTGAATCTGAAAACTTTCAAGTGTGAGTGGATTCTCCCCTGCAAAAGGCTGGGGGCAGATACCTGCAGTCCGGGGTGGGGGAAGTTCCCGCGGCTTTGTCCTGTCTCTCCTGAGGTTGTCCCCATGGCTCAGACAGAGGGCGTCCTGGCCACTCACTCCATGGTCGGGGCTCGTGGGGACATCTCAGAGCACTCACAGAATGTTCTACCCCGTCCTGTGCTGCCTCATGGACAGAGCAGGGCCTCAGAGCTAGGATATTTGAGCTCTGGAGCTGGTGTCCACGTGTTGGACACTGTCCAAGATCCATCTGTAAAGTGACTTTATTCCAGAGGGACAAGTGCCCTTTGTGAGTTGACTGTCTTAATTGGCATCGTCCTGTGGCACAATCAGCAGGTAATTGGAGCACTGAGTGTGTCGGTTTGTTGGTGGTTTGCACCTGTGTGGGGAGGAATGTAATTCATCCCCTTTCCAGGCTCCATCAGACTCCACTGACCCAGGTGCAGGCCCCGTCCTAAGAGCACGTGTTAAGGAAGGAGCTGGAAAGTCACCGTCCCCACTGTGTGCCCCTCATGGGGAGACCTGGGCAGCTTGGTGTGAGGCAAAGTGAGGAAACTGTGGAGGCAGCAAGGAAGGGAAGACATGAAGGAAGGAAGGGGTGAGGGAGGGAGAGTGAGGAGGGGGGACAAGGAGAAACTCAGCAGAAGGGATTGGCCAGGGGATGAATACACAATCATCTGAGAAAGTGATTTATTCTTGTTGCTTAAAACCTGTTTATTCATGTAATTCTGTTCTGTTTTCTGCACGTGTGACTCTGCATTTAAATTATAATAATTATTATATGTTTGAATAATTATTCATTTATCCTTAACATATAGGAGTGATTATTGGGGCTTCTGTACATGTGGTCATGTTAGCTGAGTTTCACTGTCACAATTATGGTGACTTCACATATTTGGAAAAAGTCATTTAATCCACTTAGAGGTTTTTTTGGGGGTGTCTGCTGGGAGATAGTGATGTAGTTTCATTCTTTTGCATGTGGCTGCCCAGTTTTCCCAACCCCATTTCCACACTGTCCTTGTTGCAGTTATGTTCTTGGCTCCTCTGTCGTAGGGTGACTGTCCATCGGATGTGGTTGTATTCCTGGGCTCTCATGATATCCCAGAGGTCTGTGTGTCTGTTTTTGTCCCACTCTCATGCTGTTTTAACTATTATAGCTTTACTGAGTAGATAGATGTCTGGTGGTGTGATTCCTCCATTTTCCTCATTTTTGTCAGGATTGTTTTGTCGGTTTGGGGTCATTTGTGGTTCCATATGCATTTCAGTAATTTTGTTCCATATCTGTGTAGATGCTATTAAAGTTCTTACTGGGGTTACCTTGAATCTGTACATTTCTTTGGGTGGGATGGCCTTTTGACAATGCCGATTCTTGTAATCATTGAAAAGGGAATATATTTCCATTTCTTTGCATTTTCCAGATCATTAACTATATCTTAGAATTTTCTTTGTGTAGAGCCTTCACCGCGTTTGCTAGGTTTGCTAGGTTCTTTCTTTTATTTATTTATGTATTTATTTATACAAGAATCGGGGTATGGGTCAGATGTGTGGGAGGGTGAGAGGACTCACCAGAGACAGAACGGGGAACAGAACAGGCAGACTGACCGAAGTACAATGCTGAGGGGAGCTGCGGGGAGACAGGAGAGGTCTGTTGCACCATGTGAGACCCTTGCTGGCCGGCTGGGATCGAACCAGTGCTGCAGAGGCTGTGGACAGCTTTAAAGCATGGCACTCAACTGCCTGTGCCACCAGGGGAGGCCCTGCTCCTAGGTGCTTAATTTTGTGACTGCAATAGGATTGTTTTCTCAACTCTTTCCTCTTTACCTCTTTTTTTTTTTTTTTTTTTTGCGTATAGGAAGGTAACTGATTTTCATGTGTTGATGTTTTAACCTTCCAACTAAACTGAAATGATTTATTGTTTTAATTAGTTTTTGCATGGAAATATAAGATACTGATCTAGTTTGACACAATTAATCTTGAGAAAGGAGCCAGGAATTTACACTGGAGCAAGTGAAGAGCCTTCAATAAGTGGGGTTGGGAGAACTGGGCGGTAACATTCAAAAGAATGAAACCAGATTTTTGAGAGATCTTAGTGTATATTATCATGCTATCCACAATAGTTTTAATTTTGAATAAATGGGTATGAATTTGAATTCATACAACATTGAGACTGTTAATGTTTCATTAATTAAATATTTTAATTATGTCATACAAACTTGGCAAAAATGTTGGCAATGAATATTCTCAGTATAAGTTTATAATGGTTTAATTCAGTTTCATAATTCAGTATGCATATTGAATTCTCATTGCATCCCATCACTTTTATTGACCAGTAAACTATAACAGAATCAAGGATTGATATTCACAAAATTATATATGGGCAAAAAAAATTAAAGTTAATAATGCCAGTCATTTACAAGTGGTCAACCCAGAAGTTCAAATATCAAGATTTTGCCATTTCTTCTAACCGTTCCTGGCTGCCTCCAAATTTATATTGTGCCCACCTGGAACTCACCTGGGCCAAAGGCAAGATCAGCCTGACTTGCTTCTCACAGGGTGAATGTCTGAGAATGAATTAAATGTCTGACATCCAATTGGAAGTACATTTTATCATGACATTTTTGGTGTGAAATTATGAAATATTGGACATCACAGATGGAAAAGATCGATGGAGTCAGCAGAGAGGATCTGTAGCCAGACAGCCAGCAACACACACCGGGAATTTTATCTTCCCAAATTTAAATCTTCTTAATATTGTTTTAAGATTTATTTATTTATTTATACAAGCACTGGGTACAGTCAGAGGCCCGGGAGGGTGAGAGAATCCACCAGAGCCAGAGCGGGCAACAGCCCAGGCAGACTGACGAAGTACACCGCTGAGGGGAGCAGCGGGCAGCAGGAGATGTCTGCCCGCCATGTGGGCTCCTCGCCGGGGCCTGGGATCAAAGCGGTGCTGCAGAGGGTGAGGGCAGCTTAGCAACCCAGCGCTCAACTTCTGTGCCACCGGGGAGGCCCTTCTTAATATTCGTTGCATGTCTTTGTGTCTTCACTAAATGATAGTATTATATTGATACACGCAAATCCCGTAAATTTTGTCAGTTCGACCCGTCCTGAGAGACTCCGGCCCTCTGGGTGAGAGCCCCACAGCGCATGCCCTCGGGACACTGTTCCTCATCTCCGCAGCGCGGAAGAAAATAAGCAAATGGGGACAAACACGTGTAGGGTGGGGCGAGGCTGTGGTGCCATTCCTCGGCTATTTCTGGAAACACTAGACTATGAGGAGGCTGGTGTTTCTGCTTTTGCTGTTATAACTACAAAATTACATCCTCTTATTGTTCCCCAGAATTCCACCTAATACATTTTTGCAACTTCTTTGTAATCATGCTGTACGTGCAGTGAACAGCTTTCGCAGCCACTCCTCGTGACACTTCGAGCAGAATTAGTGCTTCATTCCCCCGGGGCGGGAGCCTGGAATGCACCGCGCCCAGCAGAGCAAGGGCAGATTGGCCACAGCAGCAGCAGCAGCAGTACGGGGTAGGGGGGCGGGGTAGCGGCCCTGCAGGAGGGCGAGTGGCCCGGCAGCCCCTCCAGTCACCCGCGGGACCATGGGCACCTCACAGCACGTGCGGGGCCAGCAGGCTGACATCAGCCTGGTCTCGGAGACACGGCCGGAGCGCAACCTGAGCCCACCCCGCGTGGGCTCCTGGTGCGGGACGAGCAGGCGTCCTCCACGGTCAGGCGCTGCCAGAGCTCAGCTTCTGCACACGCGCCTAGTGACCTGGTGTCGAGGATGCAGACAGCGGGTCCAGGGAGAAGCCCCTGCACGCAGAATGCGGATAGAACACGGTCCACGACAGCGGGCCCCAAACAGCTCCAGGTCAGCCTGGAGCGTGGAGGGGCGACCTGAAGGCGCCAGGGGTGGGCCCAGGGGATGGCCTGGCAGGGCCTGGGGGGGGACCCCCCGACGGGTGGGCGGGGCTGGAGAGGCCAAGTGGGCCATGTGTGGTTGGGGTGTCTCTTTCTGTGCTGGGTTTGTAGGTTTTGCGTATTTTGGACACTCACCCTTCTCAGGCGTGTGATGTGCACAATCATCTCCCAGTGCAGGGGCCCATTTTGGGGATGACTTTTCTGAGGCACAGAAGCTCTCTAGTGTTGGGGGGGACCCTTGTTCCTACATGCTGATGTTCCCCGGTTCTTGGTGATGTGTCCCTAAGTTCATCTGTGGGGTAGATGTGCAGTGGGCAGCACCCACGTGTGATTTCTGGTATCTTAAGGCTTCATCTAATGCAGATTTTTAATCCATTCCAAATTGTTCAACTGCACTAATAAGGAAAATAGAAATCCAAACTGTAATGAGTTGTCACCTGTGAGAAGGGAAGGAAATAAAGGGCCTCAGATGATGTCTTCAGATGATGGAAAAAGAGCTCCCACAGGTTAGACCAACCTCTATCGGGTATCATCCAAGATGTGCAGACTGTACAGTGCAGACCACCTACACCTGTGTTCACAGCTGCACTGAACACTGTTGCTGGCCATGGCCCCAACCCAAATTCAGTGCACAGAAGAGTGAACAAACAATGTGGGACCACACTCAGTGGAATACTACACAGCTATTAAAAAGATGAGTCCATGCTTCATGAGGGGGCCTCCCCTGGTGGCACAGTGGTTGAGCACTGGGCCCCGAAGCTACCTGCAGGCTCTGTAGAACCAGTTCGATCCCCATCGGCCAGTGAGAGTCCCACATGGTGCGCAGTCCTCTCCTGCTGCCCGCTGCTCCACTCAGCAGAGTAATTCATTGAGCTGCCTGTTCTGCTCCCCACTCTGGCTCTGGGGAATTCTCTCACCCTCCTGCACTTCTGACTGTACCCAGTGCTTCTATAAATAAATAAATAGATAGATAAATAAATAAATAAATAAGTCTTTAAAAAATATAAATCTAGAGAGGGCAAGTTCATCAGCATTAAAAAAAAAAGAAATTGTGTGTGATGGGGGGGCACTCTCTATCTACCCTTCACTCCACAAATATGGGCCTCTCAGTGGAGACACATCGTCTGTGGGAAACGAGTGCCCAGGACAGGGATCTCGTGACCATGCACTCTCAAGGACTACCACTTTTAGCACTGCTTCATTTTTGTAAAGTTGGTGATGCCTGAGTTCTATAACATGCTTTCTACAACAAATACATGTTTTTAACCATGAGCTGGTTTCAGTCTATGCATACCATGTAGGGAGGGGTTGGGGAAAGAATAGTAGTATTTTAGGAAACAGGAGTTTATGGAAGAATATGAGAATATAAATTTATGTAAAAGGAAAAATTCTAATGCAAGAAGCCTAAGCTTTATAAATGATGACAGGTAAGAGCTAGAGGGGAAAAGCTGAATTAATGAGGAGTTATAATTTTACATTATGAAATCTCACATCTAAAATATTTGCCATTTATCAGCCTCCCCACAGCCATCTTCAAGGCTTGGTTCCTCAGACTGTATATGATGGGATTAAAGGTGGGGGGCACCACCGTATAGAACATAGAAATGACCAGTTCAGACAAGGATGGGGTCCCTGAGGTCAGCTTCAGATAAGCAAAGCATGCAGTGGAGAGAAACAGCACCACAACCAGCAGGTGGGGAAGGGAGGAGGAGTAGACTTTGGCCTTCCCTTCTGTGGATGGGATCTTCCTGACAGCAGAGAAGATGTGGACATAGGAAATGACGATGAAAATAAAACAGCACATACCCCAGACCACACTGATGAGAATGGGGACAAGTTTGTTCATCAAATTTCCTGAGCAGGAAATAACCAATAACTGGGGGATGTCACAGAAGAACTGGTGGACCACATTGGACCCACAGTAGGACAAGGAGAAGGTTCCAGCTGTGTGTATCACAGCCAATATACACCCCCCACCCAGCCAGGACACAGCTGTCAGCTGCACACACCTGTCCCTGCTCATGATGATGTCATAGTGCAAGTGGTGGCAGATGGCAGCATAGTGGTCAAGGCTCATCACCGTGAGCAGGGTCAGCTCTGCACCTGCTGAAATAACCATCATGAAGACCTGGATGACACAGCCCGGGAAGGAGAGTTGGCAATGGACTTGGGGACTGTGGCTGAGATGAGGCAGAGGTCTGAGAAGGACAGACTCCTCAGGAAGAAGTACATGGGGTTGTGGAGGTGCCGGTTCAGGGTGGTGATGAGGACGATGAGCCCGTTCACCAGCAGGGCACACAGGTAGACCAGGGAGAAGAGCAGCGGGTGCAAGATGCCCATTGTCCCCTGAGTGGGGAACTCCAGGAGGACGAATTCTGTCATGGCCGTGAGATTGTTCACCCCTGGTGCCGTCATCTGTATACAAATATTGAGCAGAATAAAACATAACACCTGCAAGGACAACCACAGGCGTGCCCCAGATGTCACTCTCAGGGTGTGGAGTGGAGCAGCTCCGTGTCTCTCGCTCTCTGTTGAGCCTTTTGTGTTCAGCTCCAGATACGTGCCTTTATCACACACGATCTGGGATCGTGAAATGAGGGACATTTCAGCTGATCTTAGGTTTCTGCTCCGGTTGAACCTCATAGTCGTCCGACATCCCCTCCCTATCGCCCCAGCCCCACAGCTCACCCTCCGTGTGCAGGTTTGTTCCGGCCCGTGTGTGAGTGGGGACATCTGGACATGGGGCAGCCCTGCCCACTCCCCACCTCCCCCCAATCTCATCCTCTCCTCCCTCTGTGGGGTGACGGAGGGGCAGGTCCTGTTGACTGTAAGATTTTTAGGAGAATGTAGTAGAATATAATTACTGTAACATATAAGAGAAACAATTCCAGCTAATTTAATGAAAACAAGAAAAAAATCAACTCAAAAAATGTTGTAGCCTAGGGTAAAAGCTTTTTCAGTGGTCTGGAATCCATATTTATATTGACAAAATTAGATTTTACATAGTTCTGGTGTTGTGTGGAATTAAAATATAAACAAGATCACATTCATATTAGATTTCCACAGATGTCTCTGCTTTAGTGTGTGGGAACTAGCAATATCAACATGACAGATCAGAGAACTCTGCTACCCTCCCCAACCAGAAAGTCGGCACTCTCTGACCAATAGAAAGTAGGAAAAAAGAAAGAAAGAAAATGAAACAAGAACAAACAACAGATCAAGGGGGACACTGTGTATAAAAGAACTATTTCAGGCATTGCACCCCGTGAATGGGAACTGTGGAGAATGGTGCAGGAATCGCCAGGAAGTGAGCGAACAGCTCCAGGAGCCATTAGAGGAAGACAAGGACTCTGTGGAGAGACCTGCAAATAGCCCAAGGCTAGCTCTTAAGCTTGTGCAGAAAAACGAAGCACACTGGAAAAGCACACGTGTATCGGGCCCCCCCTGGTGGCACAGGTGGTTGAGTGCAGCGCTGTGGAGCTGAACTCAGCCTCTGCAGCTCGGGTTCGATCCTGGCCGGCAGGCGAGGGTCCCACATGGCACTCAGACCTCTTCTGTCACGCCCGCTGCACCCCTCAGCAGTGTATTTTGTCAGTCTGCCTGTTCTGCTCCCCACTCTGTCTCTGGTGAATCCTCTCACCCTCCCATGAATCTGGCCTGTACCCTGGTTCTTGTATAAATAAATAAATAAATAAATAAATAAATAAATCTTAAAAAAAAAAAAAAAAATACTTGTATCACAACTGCCCAGGCCCCTGCGCCCACAAACTAGGTTTGTAGGGAGATGCAACGGAGCTGTCACTAAAGTGAATGTCCCTCACTGAGTAATCAGAAACCATGTGCCCAGACATGGGAGCAGGGTGCAAAAGGCTGGAAATTTGATGAGCGAACTTGTTCCCATACTCATTAGTGTGGTGTTGAGTATCTGCTCTTTCATTTTCATAGTCATTTCCTACGTCCACCTCTTCTCTGCTGTCAGGAAGATCCCATCCACAGAATGGAAGGCCAAAGTCTACTCCATCTGCCTTCCCCACCTGCAGGTTGTGGTGCTGTTTCTCTCCACTGGATGCTTTGCTTATCTGAAGCCGACCTCAGAGACCCCGTCCATGTCTGGCCTGGTCATTTCTATGTTCTACATGGTGGTGACCCCACCTTTAATCACGTCATATACAGTCTGAGGAACCAAGACTTGAAGACGACTGTGGGGAGACTGATGAAGGGGAGACTCACCAAAATGTGATAAATGTGATAGAGAAGATGACTTCATGACTCCGTTATGAGAGACTTATTTTAAATTTTCACGTAATACTGGCCTTTATGTTTTTCTAAGTTCATATAATTTCATTGTAAAATTTAAAAATATATGTTCATTTTTAAATTACATTTATGATGACTTCATACAGTCTGCTGCTCATATACTCTATTAGCATTGATTGTTCCTCTATTTAACACTTAGGTGCACTGTGAGATTCCATGTGTACTGGAGGGAACTTCCAGACACTCTTTGTTGGTCTCCATTTCTGTGCTCCCAGCCGAGAGGGGCGATGGTTGGGTTTCATCTCAGGGGTCAGCTGAAGTTCTCTCACTGGGCAACATCTCCAGTCTCTAAGGTGGCTTCTCCTTTCATGTCATGACATTCTCGGTCACATGGTCAGTGATGTTGGGGAGGACAGAGGCCCCTTTACTTGGTGAGTGGGGCCTTCACAGCATAAGTAAGGCCTTTGTTCCAAGTTGGGATCTGTGTAGTCACAACCTTCTGTGGACAAAGACCCACACATGTGACATGGTGGAGACACTCCTGGAAGCTCTGGTGTGGGTGGATGCTGCCAGCATTTAACATCAACACACTCAGAGCATGGTAGACACCAGAAATAAGAAAGTTAAGTTCATGTGCACTGTAATTACTAAAAAAAATACAAACTGCATTGGGTGGGAATTTTTGAGAAGCAATAAGAGAACTTAGCAAGTTATGATGCTCTAAACAAATTAATAACTAGTAGCCAACCTCATATGTAATATTTCCAGAAATGTGTTAGGGATACCATCCATGACCTCACCCCACACTTTACAGGAGTGTTATCCCCATTTATTTCATCACTAGAGTGGGCGGGAATGGCAGGACAATGCCCTGGCCGGGCAGGTCATCAGGAGGAATCGTACCTAGAATGTCTGCATTTTTTTATGAACATGTTGAAATGAAAAAAAAAAAAAAACTCATCAGATTGATGTACACTATAATAATATTATCATTCAGTGTACACATAAAGACAATAAAGAATTTGAAGTAGATTTTAATTTGGGAAGTGAAATGCCCCTGAATGTCACTTGCTGTCTGGCCTCAGCTCCTCTGTGCTGACTGCATCCACCTTTGCTTTCCTGTCTGTGACGTCCTACTTTTGAAAATTTCACACCAAAATATTTTATGATGAAAATGCAGTTCCAATTGGATGTCAGACATTTAAGTCATTCTCACAGAGTTCACATTGTGAGGCCACTAGTCAGACCTACCTGGCCTCCAGCCCAGGTGAGACCCATGTGGGCACAAAGTAAATAATGAGGCAGCGAGGAACAGTTAGAAAATGGCAACATCTCCATCTTTGAAAGTGTGGGATGACAACTTCATACTCTTCTTTTAAGTGATAGGCAATTTTAATTTTTCTGCCAATAAATGACTTTCTTCATATTAAATATTGGTACTGTTATAATTTACAGGTATAAAGTTTTGGGATACAATAAGAATCCAATATATGTATGGAATTAAGAACCTGAATCAGAACATTATAAACATTCACTGACTATTCATAGTCTTTGTATAGCATAATTAAAATATGTAAGTGGACAAAACATTAAACACCTCAAGTTTTTTTGGAATTTAGACATTTAAAATTGTTGGACAACATGTTATTATACATTGAGAACTCTAGAGACTCCAAAAATAAAAAAAAAACAATTTAAATTAAAATATGAGGAAGAGAAGTTGAGAAAACAATCCTATATGTAATCACAAAATTAAGTACATAGGAGTAAACCTAAAAGATGGAAAATTGTAAGACATTTTTAAAATAAATAGGAGATACCCAAAAAATGGAAAGATAACCCCTCCTCATGGATTGAAGAAACAGCATTACAAAATATCCATTAGACACAAAGCAATTTATACATTCAATGCAATCCAAATGAACATTTCAATGGTATTCTTCAAAGATATGAAACAAATACTATTTAAATACATATAGAACCACAAAAGAAGAGAACCAAAATAATCCTGACAAAAATGAGGAAGAATGGAGGTAGCACATTCCAGACTTAAGTCTATACAATAAAGCTCTTATAGTTAAAGCAGCATGGCACTGGGACAAAATCAGACAGGCCGGCCACTGGAATATAACGAGGGCCCAGGAACCCACCCTCATCAGGATGGACAGTGACTCTACGACAGAGGAGCCAGAGCAGGCACTGGAACAGGGAAAGTGGGGAAAAGGTGCTGGGAAAAGCAGACAGACACATGCAGCAGTGTGAAACAGGTCCTGCCCCATCCCCTACAGAACAGTAAACTCAAGCAGATAAACACCTGTTTCCATGTGTGACATCACATCATCATGCAGCAAACCTAAGGATATGACACCATGAGCATAAACCCTAAAATACTGTTTCCTAAAGAGTAAAAGCAAATTATCCTAACAAAAGGAAAATTCTAATGTAAGTGCAGGGACAGGGGCTGGGGTGTAAAAGAACCACAGGATACACTATTTCAGAGAAGAGTAAAGTTTCTCTTCCTGAAGGGCTGGTGACCCCTGTGGTCACTCACTTCTGCTGGATGTCCATTGTCTTTCTGCCCACTCCCCCTCCCTGGGTTCCCTCCTGCCTCTCTCCATGTCCCTTCCCTCCCACCTCAGGTCTTTCCGCATCCCCGTCATGCCCAACCGCAGGGCCTCTCCATGAAGGGCACACGGGGGGTGACGGGCAACTGTCCAGCTGTTGAGACAGGGACTCAAGGCACTGTTATGACTGATGGTGCCCACCGCAGTGGCACAACAGGTGGGAAATGGAACCTGGACATGAGGATTTCTCTATTCACGTCCATAGAGGTGTGAGCCAGACACAAAATCACATCTACACACCGAGTGTGATTATTACTCGCTGAGACACACTGCAGGACACTCCAATTAACACATTCAAGTAAACACACACTTTCCATCTGGAGGAAGGTCCCTGAGGGCTGGATTCTGGACCATGTCCAACACGTGGACACCAGCTACAGAGCTCAAATAGCCCAGCCCTGAGGCCCTGCTCTGTCCATGAGACAGCACAGGATGGGGTGGAACATCCTGTGAGTGCTCAGAGGCTCCCCACTAGCCCCGACCATGGATTGAGATGCCGGGACACCCTCTGTCCTGCCATAGGGACAATCTCAGGAGAGATACAGGACACGGCAGTGGAAACCTACCCCAGACTGCAGGTATCTGCACAAGCCGTTTACAGGGGAGAATTCACTCACACTTGAAAGTTTTCAAATTCAAGCTTAATTTTAGACTTGAGAATGTGCCCTTGGTAAACTATTAATTTTCTAAATCATGACAACTAATGCTGAAGTTGCCCACATTGCTCAATTCCGAGAACAACCCTCCGACTTACTTGTAAGAACAGAATCATTGAGGGGGCGGAGCAACATGGCGGCAAGGAGACGCTGCGAGTAAGATCTCCCATTAAAAAAAGTTAATAGGGAGGAAAAGCGGCAGGTCCCAGTGAGAAGTGGGACACGGAAGATAAACGGGTGACGCCAGCAAACTGCCCGAAGAAGAAAGTTGCCATAAAAGAGGACTAGAAGGGAGGGAAGCGCAGAACCCTGCTCCCCTCCCCCGCCCACAGAGGCGGCACTCTCCGACCCGCAGAGAGGAGGGAAACAACAAACTAAAACGACCAACAAGAACAAACGACGCAGCAAGCGGGACTGTGAGTGGAAAGGAACTATTGCAGCCACCATACCCTGTGAACGGGAGCTGTGGAGAACCCTGCAGGATCCGCCGCAGCGGTGAGCTAACGGCTCCGGGCGCCATTAGAGAAGAACAAAGACCCAGGGTGACGCGCACACAGCCCGGGCTGCCGGTAAGCTTGCGCGGAAAAGCTGCACGCTTGGCGCGCTTAAAAAGCAAACGCGGACCGGGATCGCGGCTGCCCAGGTCCCCGCGCCTGCGACCTAGGCTTGCGGGGAGACGCGTGGAGGCCCTCACGGGGGTGAAAGGCCCTCACTGAGTAAGCAGGAACCAGGCGCCCAGGCACGGGAGCTGGGTGCAAAAGGCGCCATTCCCGCGCCACTGAACTGGGCTACAGCCCGCGTCCTGGACCTGAGAGCTTTGAACTGAGACCCGGGGCACCGAAATTCTGGGCGAGGGTTCTCCACGATGGTGGGGCACAAGGCAGACACAGCACCCCAAAGCCGTTGAGGTTTACCCTACCATTCTCGCTCTCTGTTCCCTGTCTCACGGGGGTGGGGGGGTTGAAAAACAGCCCCCCAAGGACAATAGGAGAGATCTCTGGTGCCACCTAGCGACCAGAAAAAAAGTCACTAACACCCCATAGAACAGGGAAATTTCTTAAGACTTCTTGAAAAGGGCAGAAGGCTTCTGGAGGACCCAGTGGCCAGCTGGGAAGTTAGCCCACGCCAGGCCCCTTCCAACCAGCAGTCGGAGCCCACAGAGGGAGCAGGCACACACGTCCGGGGCAGACCGGGCACACAGAAGTGTGTGCCTGAGACCGGATGTACAGAGACTGCGTCCTGTTTCGCCAGTTTAGAAAAGGGACATTTCTTCAGTAAAGACTTCATGAAACCAGCAGAAAGCCCCCCCCAGAAGCCAGAGATGGTTCCTGGAGGAGCCAGAGGGGAGCGGAGAATTTCACCCAAGATGACGGCCAGTCCAAGCAACACAGTGTCCCAATGCATACGAAAATTAGAAAACAGACAGTAGGGAGTAGTAGAACCACATGCAACCTAACAACGCCTCAGGAAAGAAGCACACCACAAAAAGAAAACCACCCCCCAGATTGCAACGACAGTAACATGGAAGAACTTCTGAGCCTTCCAGAAAGAGAATTTAAAATTGCCCTGATTAAAAAAGTGGCAGAAGTTATAAAAGAAAACAATGATCAGAAGAAGGAAATTGAGTCCCTAAAGAGGGAAAACAATGGTCATAAGAATGAAATTGAGTCCCTAAAAAGGGAAAACAAAGGTCAGAAGAATGAAATTGAGTCGCTAAAGAGGGAAGTAAAAGAAATGCAAGAGATCAAAGAATTAATAGAGACACTAAAGAACTCTGGGAAAAGCAATGAAAGCAGAATAGATGAAATGGAAGAATGGATAAGTACTCTTGAAGACACAGAAATAAAAAGAACCAAAACAGAAAAGGAAAGAGAAGTACGAAGGAATAAGAACAAACAAAGACTTCGGGAACTATCTGACTCCATGAGGAAAGGAAATATAAGAGTTATAGGAATTCCAGAAGGAGAGGAGAGAGATGTAGGAACAGAGAAAATATTCCAGGAGATAATTGAAGAGAACTTCCCAAATGCGAAGAAGGAACTGAAAATTGATATACAAGAAGCAAGAAGAACACCAAACTTCCACGACGAAAGGAAAAACACAGCAAGACACATAATAGTAAAGCTCCCAAGAATCCAGAACAAGGAAAAAATAATGAAGCTGACAAGAGGGAAGAGACAGATAACATTCAAAGGAAAACCAATCAGGCTGACATCAGACTTCTCTGAAGAAACACTACGGGCAAGGAGAGAGTGGAGGGACATAGTCAACAGACTCCAAGAAAACAGATGCCAACCAAGAATACTCTATCCCGCAAAGCTCTCCTTCCTCTTTGAAGAAAGAATATGGACCTTCCCAGACAAAGAGAAACTCTGGAATTTCATTACGACTAAACCCCCACTCCAAAAAATACTACAAGGAATCCTAAAGCCAGAACCTCAGAGGGATGAGTAACAACGAAAGAAGACCAAAAAAAAAAAAGTTATTAAAAGAATAAATAAATAAAATCAAAGGAAAGACAAACACAATGGCAAATACAGATGATAACATATCAATATTAACTCTAAATGTAAATGGACTAAGCTCTTCAATAAAAAGACACAGAGTTGCAGCCTGGATTAAGAAACAAAACCCAACCTTTTGCTGTCTCCAGGAAACACATTTAGCTACAAAAGATAAAAATAGGCTTAAAGTTAAAGGATGGAAAACAATCCTACAAGCAAATGGACCAAAAAAAGAAAGCAGGAACAGCTATACTTATATCAGATAAAACAGACTTCAAACTCAAAAAAATAAAAAGAGACCCTAGTGGTCACTACATTATGATTAAGGGGACAATATTTCAAGAAGAAATAACACTCATTAACATATACTCACCAAACGAAGGAGCACCAAAATATATCAGACAACTGTTGTCCTCTCTGAAAACAGACATCAGAGAAAACACATACATAGTGGGAGACTTCAAGACACCACTATCAACAATGGATAGATCAACAAGACAAAAAATAAGTAAAGAAACTAAAGCTCGAAATAAGGACCTAGAGCATTTGGGCTTAACAGACACCTATAGAACACTAAACCCAAAAAAAACGGAGTACACATTTTTCTCAAGCGCACATGGATCTTTCTCCAGGATCAATCACATACTGGGGCACAAGACAAACATCAACAGATACACCAAGATTGAAATCATACCAACCATTTTTTCTGACCATGAAGGCATCAAACTAGAAATAAACCATAAAAAGAAGGCAAGGAACTATCCTACCTCATGGAGATTAAAAACCACACTACAGGAAGACCACTGGACTAACGAGGTGATCAAAGAAGAAATTAAAAAATTCTTTGAATTGAATGACAAGGAGGACACTAATATCCTAAATGCATGGGATGCAGCAAAAGCAGTAATAAGAGGAAAATATATAGCAATAGAAGCTCACATCAAAAAACAAGAAAGAACTCATAGAAACAACCTAATCTCGAAGCTCAGATATCTAGAAAAACAACAACAAAAAAACCCCAAAACCAGTAGAAGAAAAGAAATAATAAAAACCAAAGCAGAAATAAATGAAATCAAAACTAAAAAAACAATCCGAAAGATCAATGAAACCAAGAGCTGGTTCTTTGAAAAAAATCAATAAAATAGACAAACCCCTAGCCAGGCTCACAAAGGAAAAAAGGGAGAAAGCACAAATAAACAGGATCATCAATGAAAGAGGAGATATCACAACGGACACAGCAGAAATCAAAAGAATAATCAGTAACTACTATGAACAGTTATATGGAAACAAGTTCAACAATCTAGAGGAGATGGACAAATTCCTACAACTCTACAATCACCCAAAGCTAGATAAAGAAGAAATAGAACACCTAAACAGACCAATTACAAGCAGCAAAATTGAAATGGTAATCAAAAACCTCCCCAAAAACAAAAGCCCAGGGCCTGATGGATTTACAAATGAATTCTACCAAAGATTCAGAGACGAATTAGTGCCTATCCTTCACAAACTCTTCCAAAAAATTGAGAATGAAGGGACAATACCAAACACGTTCTATGAAGCCAACATTACACTAATACCAAAACCGAATAAGGACAACACAAAAAAGGAAAACTACAGGCCAATCTCCCTAATGAACACTGCTGCAAAAATCCTCAATAAAATTTTAGCTATCAGAATCCAACAATGTATCCATAAGATAATTCACCACGACCAAGTAGGATTCATTCCAGGGACACAAGGATGGTTTAACATCCGAAAATCAATCAATGTTTTTCATCACATCAACAAAAAGAAATATAAAAACCATATGATAATATCAATAGATGCTGAGAAAGCTTTCGACAAAGTCAACACCCATTCATGATAAAAGCCCTTGAAATTCTTGGGATACAAGGAACATACCTCAACATCATAAAGGCCATCTATGACAAGCCAACAGCCAGTATCATCCTCAATGGTGAAAAGCTGAAAGCAATTCCATTAAGATCTGGAACAAGACAAGGATGTCCACTCTCACCACTGCTTTTCAATATAATACTGGAAGTCCTAGCCAGAGCAATAAGACAAGAGAAAGACATACAAGGAATCCAAATAGGAAAAGAAAAAGTCAAACTATCACTATTTGCAGATGATATGATAATATACATAGAGAACCCCAAAAACTCCACAGAAAAACTAATTCAACTTATCAATCAATTCAGTAAAGTGGCAGGGTACAAAATCAACACGCAAATGTCAGTAGGCTTCCTATACACAAACAATAAATCTGAAGAAGAAGAAATTAAAAAAAAATCCCTTTTATTATTGAAACAAAAAAAATTAAATATTTGGGAATAAATCTAACAAAAGAGGTAAAGGACCTATACAAAGAAAATTATAAAACACTGTTAAAAGAAATAGAAGAAGACACAAAGAAATGGAAATACATCCCCTGCTCATGGATTGGAAGAATAAACATTATTAAAATGGCCATCCTACCAAAAGCAATATACCGATTCAATGCTATTCCAATCAAAATTTCAATGTCATTCTTCAAAGAAATAGAACAATTATTGATGAAATTCATATGGAATCACCAAAAACCCCGAATAGCCAAAGCTCTCCTGAAAAAAAAAAGAAGGAAATGGAGGCATCACACTCCCAGACTTCAAACTATACTACAAAGCCATAATCATCAAAACTGCATAGTATTGGAACAAGAACAGACATACAGACCAATGGAATCCAATAGAAAATCCAGAAATAAACCCACAGATTTATGGTCAACTAATCTTTGACAAAGGAGCAAAGACTATGCATTGGAGCAAAGAAAGATTGTTCAATAAATGGTGCTGGGAAGGGCCTCCCCGGTGGCGCAGCGGTTGAGCGCTGGGTTGCGAAGCTGCCCGTGACCTCTGCGGCGCCGGTTCGATCCCCGGCTGCTCCCCGGCCACCACAGGAGGGTCCCACATGGCGCGCAGACCTCTCCTGCCGCCCGCTGCTCCCCTCAGC
This sequence comes from Talpa occidentalis, assembly GCF_014898055.3. NCBI lineage: Eukaryota > Metazoa > Chordata > Mammalia > Eulipotyphla > Talpidae > Talpa > Talpa occidentalis. Next base: position 14,858,003 of record NW_023601851.1, on the reverse strand, counting down.
AGTGTACTTCGGTCCTCCTGCCTGCTCTGCTCCCCGCTCTGGCTCTGGTGAATTCTCTCGCCCTCTCGCGCTTCTGACTGTACCCAGTGCATGTATAAAACAAACAAACAAACAAGTAAAATAAAATAAAATAAAAGCATGCCTCTATAAAAAAAAAATAAAAAAAAATGGTGCTGGGAAAACTGGGTTGCTACATGCAAAAGAATGAAGCTTGACCACTACCTCACACCATACACAAAAATCAACTCAAAATGGATTAGAGAACTAGACATAAGACCTGAAACCATAAAATACATAGAAGGAAATATAGGTGAAACACTATGTGATTTGCATATCAAAGACATCTTTACAGACACATCACACAAAGCAGTGATAGTGAAGGCAAAGATCAACAGCTGGGACTACATCAAATTAAATAGCTTCTGCACAGCAAGAGACAATAACAAAAACAAAGAGAAACCCCACCAACTGGGAGAACATTTTTGCACCCAACACTAATGATAAAGGACTGATCACAAAAATCTGCAAAGAGCTGATGAAACTCAACAACAACAAAGAAAATAACCCAGTCAAAAAATGGGCAGAAGAGCTAAAGAGAAACTTCTCTGAAGAGGAAATGCAAATGGCCAACAGACATATGAAAAAATGTTCAACATCACTTGTCCTCAGGGAAATGCAAATCAAAACTACCATGAGATACCATCTTACACCAGTGAGAATGGCACATATTAAAAAAAACTAGCAACAACAAATGTTGGCGAGGTTGTGGAGAAAAAGGAACTCTCCTGCACTCTTGGTGGGAATGCAAACTGGTCCAACCACTATGGAGAGCTGTGTGGAGATTTCTGGACCTACTAAACATAGAGCTTCCATATGATCCAGCAATTCCACTCCTAGGTATTTACCCAAAGGACACAGAATCATCAATTCCAAAGAACACCTGCACCCCTATGTTTATAGCAGCACTATTTACAATAGCTAAGCTTTGGAAACAGCCCAAATGCCCAAAAATAGATGACTGGATCAAGAAGATGTGGTACATATATACCATGGAATATCACTCAGCATTCAAAAAAGGTAAACACATGCAATTTGCAGCAACATGGATGGCGCTGGAAGGGATCATGCTCAGTGAAATAAGCCAAAAAGAAAAAGAAAAATACCGGATGGTCTCACTCATAGCAGGAATCTAGAAAACTTAAATAAGGGATCAGGAAAATGAATAACTATAAGAAAGTGAAAATCAAAATCAACAAAATACTATGAACCAGAGACACTTTTTGGGGGGTTGGGGCCGGGAGGGGAGGGATTGGGGTCAGAATGGGGCATGTGCAGTTGTATGGGGGAATATAAAAATAAAATTTATTATTTAATAAAAAAAACAGAATCATTGCTGCTTCTAGAGTGTTATCAATGCATTTCTTAGTTCTTCCAGCCTCAGAAGCACTCAGTCCACCTGAACAAAGGTTAAATATCTTGATGTCATTGCCTCTATAATCCGCACCAATTTACTGTTCCACTGTCAGCCCTCAGAGGGACCGTCCCCAACTGCTCCCAGTCCCTGAGGCAAAGTGTGCAGCAATTACCTCCCCATCCTCCATGAACCAGAAGAAATGGTTACAGCTATCTCACAAGGACATGCAGCCTCCACCTCAGGGATACTTCTTGTCAAGTGGTTCACCTTCAAATATTTGGGTGAAGACTAATATTTTTCCCACTGCTATTTTTATTTTTCCATTTCATTCATTGACCATCCATGTTTTACATAATTATAAACAGAATACAATTTCATGCTTTTCAGTAGCATCGTGAGTATGTTCCATGTTTACCTAATTAAAGCTTTTAACTATGTTGTATAACTGTTTTTAAGAGGCAGGCAGTCCTTGAAGTGTTATCATGAAAAAGTGATTCCCCAAGACCTTTCTCCCCTGGTTTTCATTTCCTGTAGTGAAGCTCTGGTGTGGGGTCTACCTCCTCCACAGTAGTAATTAAAATGAGTATCATTGCTATTTGTTGTGGTTGTTTATCTTAGAGTTCTGCTATAGATTTTTCTCCTTGCGAAGGTTCTGGAGCTATTTTGCAGCCCTGCCCCATATTTCTTTTTTTAAGATTTTTAATTAATTTATGCATACAAGAGTGGGTTACAGGCCAGAGGTGCCGAGGGTGAGAGGATTCACCAGAGACAGATTGGGGAGCAGAACAGTCAGACTGACTGAAGTATACTGCTGAGGGGAGCAGTGAGCGAATCAGGAAAGGTCTGCTGCGCCATGTGGGTTGCTCCCTCTGGCTGGGGGATCGAACTTGTGCTGCAGTGGCTGTGGACAGCTTCATTGGTTGTGTCTTAACCCCTTGCACCACCAGGGAGGCACCCCTGACCCCTCTTTCACATCTTCTTATCCTCCATTCCTTCCAAATAATTCTATCACAATTCAGACTAGGTGAAGAGACATGAGTATTTATAACAAAGTAAACAGTATTCAGAGCTGATTTTAGAAGTAAGCCAAGGTGCTTCTCTTCACTTGACACTTTTCATTTTACTTCCCACACATCACGGGCCCTGGTGCCTGGTGTTACTGAGGTCTTCTGTCTCCTCAAACGTGGTGGGATTGTGTGCAGGTTGGTTGCACCAGTCTCCACGTGCCAGTCCTTTATTTCTCTTCTCAGGGCACACCTTCATCTCCCTTCCACATTGAACTTCTTGTTTTGACATATGTGACTTTGCACCTTCCTTTTTCTAGTCACCCATTTGCTTTGGTGCAGTACATCCTTCAACAACTTGTTGACATGAAAGTATATGTTTTCAGGCCATGCATGACTACAAATGCCTTCCTTCTATCCTCAAACCATGAGGGATAGTTGAGCTGGTTACAGAATCTTAGCCAGAAAATCTTCTCTCAAAAGAACAACTCTGTCTTAGGAGGGAGTTTCTGGGGTTGGGGAAAAATCCAGGTCTGTGTCCTGGGTGAAAGAGTGTGTCTGAGTGAATATTAATTTTATATGTATATTAACTGTGGTTAGTTATTTGGAAAAAAAAATTAAAACAATACTAAAACATTAAAAAAAGCACTTTTATTTTATTTCCCACATGGAGAAGTCTTGGGTGTGGTCATCTCAATCTTTAGTAGATAAAAATTGCTGTGTAATGTGCAAATTAGTTTTTTCTCTAAACTATAGGAGAATCTGGCTGTCAGGTCAAACTCAAGCCCTTTATCTGGAGAGACAAATAAGAAGCATTGGAACAGCCATCCACTTGTGTCAACATGATCCTTTCCTGCTTCATCTATGTTGCTGAGAATGGCATGAGTTTGATTTTTTGATTGCTGAGTAATATTCCATTGTGTAAATATACCTCAACTTTTTGATCTATTCATATATTTTGGAGCATTTGGGTTGTTTCCATATCTGGGTATTGTAAAGAGTGCTAAAATAAACACAGGAGTGCAAGTTTCCTTTTGAATTAGTGTTTTTTATGTCCTTTGGGTAGTTTCCTAGGAGAGGAATCACTGGATCACATGGTAGATCCATTTTGTAATGTCTGAGGAGCTCCACCCAGCTTTCCATAGAGACTGTACCATGCTACATTCCCACCAGGGGGTGTGTGAGAGGGTTCCTTTATATCCACATTCTCTGAGCATTTGTTTCTTTTTTTTTTTTTAATGTGATACATTCTCACTGGTGTTAGGTGGTGTCTCATAGTGGTTTTGATTTGCATTTCCCTGATAACTAGTGATGTTGGAAATTTTTTTCATATGCCTGTTGGTGATTTGCTGTTCTTTAGAGAAGTGTCTTTTAAAAAAATATTTTATTTTATTTTATATAATTCTTAAATCATTTTCATTTTTGCACAGTGTATGCATTTTCATTTTGGTTATATTCCCCATACAGTTCCCACCTCCCTTATTTTGGCCCTGATCCTTCCTCATCACACACCCCCCCCACCTCCATTAGAGTATCTCTGGTTTATAGTTGCTTGTTGATTTTGATTTTTCTTTATTATAATTAGTCTTTTACCAGACCACCCCCCTTATTTAGGTTTTCTAAATTCCTGCAATGAGTGAGATAATCCGATATTTTTCTTTTTCTTTTGGGCTTATTTTGCTGAGCATTATCCCTTCCAGCTCCATCCATGTTGCTGCAAATGGCAATAGTTTATCTTTTTTGATTGCAAAGTAATATTCCATTGGGTATATGTACCACATCTTCTTGATCCAGTCATCTATTTTTGGGCATTTGGGTTGTTTCCATAGCTTAGCCATTGTAAACAGTGCTGCTATAAATGTAGCGGTTCAGGTGCCCTTTTGATTTAATGTTTCTGTGTCCTTTGGGTAAATAGCTAGGAGTGGAATTGCTGGATCATATGGAAGCTCCATCTTTAGTAGGTTGAGGAATCTCCACACAGCTCTCCATAGTGGGGTTGGACCAGTTTGCACTCCCACCAGCAGTGCAGGAGAGTTTCTTTTTCTCCACATCCTCGTCAATATTTGTTGTAGCTCGTTTTTTTTTAATATGTGCCATTCACACTGGTGTGAGATGGTATCTCATTGTAGTTTTGCTTTGCATTTCCCTGATTACAAGTGATGTTGAACATTTTTTTGTGCCTGTTGGTCATTTGCATTTCCTCTTTGGAGAAGTTTCTTTTGAGCTCTTCTGCTCATTTTTTGACTAGATTATTTACTTTGTTTTTGTTGAGTCTCATCAGCGCTTTGCAGATTTTTGTGATCAGTCCTTCATCATTAGTGTGTGTGCAAAAAGTTTGTCGCAATCAGTGGGGTATCTCTTTGTTTTGGTTATTGTCACTTGCTGTGTAGAAGCCCTTTGATTTGATGTAGTCCCAGCTGTTTATCTTTGCCTTTGCTATCACTGCTCTGTGTGATGTTGTCTGTAAAGATGTCTTTGAGGTCCTTGTCATGTAGTGTTTCATCCATATTTCCTTCTATATATTTTATGGTTTCAGGTCTTATGTCTAGTTCTTTAATCCGTTTTGAGTTGTTTTTTGTGTATGGTGTGAGGTAGTACTCAAGCTTCATTCTTTTGCATGTAGCGACCCAGTTTTCCAAGCACCATTTATTGAACAAACTTTCTTTGCTCCAGTGCATATTCTTTGCTCATTGGTCAAAGATTAGTTGACCATAAATCCGTGGGTTTATTTCTGGATTTTCTATTTGGTTCCATTTGTCCTTGTGTCTGTTCTTGTTCCAATACTATGCAGTTTTGATTATTATGGCTTTGTGGTATAGTTTGAAGTCTGGGAGTGTAATGTGTCCATTCTCTTCTTTTTTTTTTCTTTTTTTTTTTTTCAGGAGAGCTTTGGCTATTTGGGGTTTTTGGTAGCTCCATATTAATTTCATCAATATTAGTTATATTTCTTTGAAGAATGTCATTGAAACTTTTATTGGAATAGCATTGAATCTGTAAATTGCTTTTTGGTAGGATGGCCAAAAGTTAATTCTTCCAATCCATGAGCAGGGGATGTCTTTCCATTTCTTTGTGTCTTCGTCTATTTCTTTTAACAGTGTTTTATAGTTTTCTTACAGTTATTCTTTTGAATCAATCTTTGAGTAGTTCCCTAGGAGTGGAATTGCTGGGTCATACAGTAGCTCCATTTTTAGTAAACTGAGGAATCTCCATACAGCTTTCTATAGTGGTTGTACCAGTTTTCACTCCCACACACAATATAGGAGATTTCCTGTTTCACCACATCCTTGCCAAGATACGCTATTGCTATTTTTTTTTTTTGATATGTGCCTCTCTTGCTGGTGTAAGGTGGTATCTCATTTTGTTTTTGATTTTCATTTTGATGATTATAAGGGGTGCTGAACATTTTTTCATATGTCTGTTGCCCATGTGCATTTCCTCTTAGGATAAATGTCTTTTAAATTATTCTGCCCATTTCTTTTCTTTTTTCTTTTGATTTATTTATTTATTTATACAAGCACTGTGTACAATCAGAAGTGCAGGAGGGTGAGATAATTCACCAGAGCCATAGTGGGGAACAGAATAGGCTGACTGATGAAATATACTGCTGAGGGGAGCAGCGGGCATGGCAGGAGAGGTCTGCCCACCATGTGGGACCCTCACCGGTGGGCGGATGTCGAACTGGTGCTGTAGATGGTGCAGGCAGCTTTGCAGCACAGCGCTCAACCTCTGCGCCACCAGGGGAGGCCCTAAAATTTTATTTTTTTGATACTGATTTCTAACTTAATACTTGTGTTCAGAGAATGGGGTCGGCATGCATGTGGCCAAATCTGCAATTTTTTTAAAGATTTATTTATTTATACAAGCACTGGGTACAGCCAGAAGTGCAGGAGGGTGAGAGAATTCACCATAGCCAGAGTGGGGAGCAGAACAGGCAGACTGACAAAGTACACTGCTGAGGGGAGCAGCGGGCGTGGCAGGAGAGGTCTGCGTGCCATGTGGGACCCTTGCTGGTGGCCGGGGATCAAACTGGCACTGCAGAGGCTGCAGGCAGCTACACAACCCAGTGTTCAACCACTGCACCACCAGGAGAGGCCCTCTTCTGTCCATTTCTTGACTGGATTGTTTACTTTGTTTTTGTTGATCTGTGCCCGACTCTCTTTCCAGAATGCGACTGTTGTATGGAAACTTTAGTAATCTAGCTCCATGCCTCATTTCCCTTTTCACCCCACTTTGTCTGGTACACCTTCTCTTAGAACGCAAGGGTTCTTTTGGAATCCCTGGCGTCCAACTATCAGGTATTTGGTGATTTTGTTCTGATCGCTGGTGGCCTCAGAGATCTTTCCTAGAATCCTTCCAGAACTGCTTTTTCCTGTATGTCTCTAGGGAATGGGGGGAGGGGAGAGGGGGTGGTAGAGTGGAGTGCCTCAATGGCGTGGGGGTACCTTGTCTGCCCTGTGCCCCATTGTTGTGGGGATCCCATGCCTCACCTCCAATTTCGTGCCCAGGTTCTCAGTTCCGAAGCCCTCAGATCTGGAACGTGGGTGATAACACAATTCAGTGCCTGCATATATGGTGCCTTTTGCACGCCAATCCTGTGCCAGGGCACCTGGTTTTTGATTACCCATTGAGGGTCATTCACCTCTGTGAGGGTTCCCTTGTGTCTTCCCTCTGTTGCAGGTGCGGGAACCTGGTCAGCCTCCATCTGCATATGCTTTTTGAGCACAAGCTATTTGTGCACAAGCTTACCAGCTGGCCTTTGTCTATTTGCAGGTCTCTTTGTGGAGTCCCTATATTCTTCCAGTGGCACCGAGTTTTTGATTCCCCAGTGTCGTTTGCTCACCTCTGTGGCGGTTCCAGCACGTGTCCCCACATTACCTGCTCACGGGGTGTAGTGTGTGTACTAGTTCCTTTCCGCTCACTATACTGCTTGAGCTCTAATTGTTCTTGTTTTTTTCCTCCTTTCTGTTTGTCGAAGTGTGCCTGCTTTGTGGGTGGAGGAGGGTAGCAGGGTTCTGATCTCATTGAGATTTTATTGGAATTGCATTGAATCTGTAAATTGGTTTTGGTATGATGACCATTTTTATGATGTTAATTCTTCCAATTCATGAGGAGAGAGTATCTTTCCATTTCTTTGTGTCTTCTATTTCTTTTACCAGTATTTTGAAGTTTTCCTTGTATACATCTCCTTTGTTACTTTAATTTCAAGGGATTTAATTTTTGTGGGTATATTGTAAATGGGATGAATTTCTTAATTTCTTCCACTTGAGATTGATTGTTTGCATACAGGAAGACTACTAATTTTTGTATATTGATTTTGTAATTTGGTACTTTACTAAACACATATGTTGTTTTAGTTTTTCTGTGGATTTTTAAAGGACTCTCTCTATATAATATCATATTATCTGCATATGATGATAGTTTCACTTCTTTTTCCCATTTGGATTCCTTTCATGAATCTGTCTTGCCTGATTGCCTTTGATATAAACCCATACTTCCTGACTCTTAATTAAATTCCCCAATCACCCCTTTTTTGCTCTGTTTGGGAAATCTTGTATGGACAAATATTAATGGTGGTTGATTATTTCCTCAGTTGTTGAGTTGACTGATTATCCCATCAAAGTCTCCTTTATTTCTATTTTTTTTCAAATAAAAAATTATCTCTCCTTCTCTTCATAGTGTACATTTTATTCCTCTTACTAGTGACAATGATTTATTTCATCTTTGTTCAACTGTGTATTATAATATTTTTCACCTGAAGCATTTTTTAAAAAGAGGAGCTCATGTTGATTTACATCTTCCATCTGTTTACTTGCAATGATATCATGCTTTTATTGTGTAATATATCAATTGGATTCATGAGCATAGTATTCGTGGTTGCTTTAATTTTTTCTGTGATAATTGCAAATCTGTATACTCTCTGCCTCTGCTTCTATTGCTAATGGCCACCTTTGTAATTTTCTGTTAAATGAGAGACATGATTTGTTGGTAATAGAGACTGAGCTAAGACTTTTATTGTGATATGTTATGTAACTAAAAGAAGTTCAGCTGGGTTTTAAGTTTCCATAGTTTTTGCTGTCCCCAAGTTCAAACACATGTAGTGTCCACGCATGTGTCCCTGCTACTTTTTGTGTTTCTGTAGGAACTCGTCCTTAGATATCTTCCTTGTTTAGCATGTAATACACTGTTATATACTAGAGCTCTATAGCTGTAGTGATGTGGTATGTATGTGGAGTTGAGCCTATGATTTAGGTATAATTTTAGGCATGCATAGGGCATGTGTCCCCAAGAGTGACCTTCAAAATTGCATTGTAGCCTTCCCTGTTTCTGAGGTGAATGAGCAAAGTGTGTTGAGCAGTTGTTGGGGAAATACCCTTCTGTCATCTGGGCTAAGGCTCAGGGAAAGACTATTCTCCCAAAGTGTTTGTCTTTGCTTCAATGAGAATGCTCTGGGTTATTTCACACGGCCAGGAGGGAACCTTTCATCCCACTTCATCTTGAGGACCTGGTGTGGATCCTTGTCCTAATCCATATGAATGTGGTTCACACCACCAGCCAAGCACCTTCATCCCAAAGACTGCCATCACAGGAGTTTTCACTTTCAATTGGCTTACCTTCAACTTGCAGCATTTCAATCCTAGCTTGTGGAATGGCCAAAAATCATAAAAATATTTCTACAACATAACAAGATAAGGAGTGATTAAAAGTTATTTTTAATTTGTTAGTGGTATTTATAATTAGTTTGTTTTTGACACAACCATCAAGTAGTTGATGTATCTTTGCTTTGAAATTGATATTTGCTCTACGTTTTGAACACACATCACTTCAGAAAAGTGTATTTCCTGAGGGAGAGACTGCACATACTTGTGAGATAGTTATAACTATTTCTTCAAGGCCATTAAGGACAGGGAGATAATTGCTACAGGCTTTGCCTGAGGGACCAAGCTGCAGTTGGGGACAGTCACTTTGAGGGATGTTTGTGCAACAGTAAATTGACCCTGGCCTCTTGAAGCAATGATTTCAAGGTATTTAATCTGTGTGTTCAGGTGGACTGTGTGTCTCGCACTGGAAGAAGCAAGACATGTATGGGCAGCAGTGCATAAGCAGCGTTCATTTTGTTCCTATGAGTAAGTAAGAGCGTGTTTCTCTGGAAGAGAAATTTGTTATGTTTCCTTAAGTTGCCTATTATATAATGCTGTTCCATAGCATATAATGGAACAATTAAGACAATCCCATCCATTTAAAATTAATGGCAAATCTGTCAATAATATTAAATATATTAATATTGAAAATATTAGCAAGTTTTATTCCATCTAAGTAAGCAGTTTAGTTATGTGGAACCAGCATTTATGTACTAGTACCACATGAAAGGCAATTTCTGATTCTGAGTTGAAAATCACATTTCCTTTTATTTTCAAATAGGTGCAATTTGTTACTGTCAGTCTTCAGGGCAGTGGTCAGTTCTATGCAAGAAAGAGGGGTGAAGTGTAGAAATACCAGCTGTCTCTCCTCTCTGTTGTTCAAAGCCTTTCCTGAAAGACTTTTTAAAAACCAGAGGGAGATATAGGAGCAACATGGCGGCGAGGAGACGCTGCGAGTAAGATCTCCCATTAAAAAAAGTGAATAGGGAGGAAAAGCGGCAGGTCCCAGTGAGAAGTGGGACACGGAAGATAAACGGGTGACGCCAGCAAACTGCCCGAAGAAGAAAGTTGCCATAAAAGAGGACTAGAAGGGAGGGAAGCGCAGAACCCTGCTCCCCTCCCCCGCCCACAGAGGAGGCACTCTCCGACCCGCAGAGAGGAGGGAAACAACAAACCAAAACGGCCAACAAAAACAAACGAGGCAGCAAGCGGGACTGTGAGTGGAAAGGAACTATTGCAGCCACCACACCCCGTGAACGGGAGCTGAGGAGAACCCTGCAGGATCCGCCTCGGCGGTGAGCGAACGGCTCCGGGCGCCATTAGAGAAGAACAAAGACCCCGGGAGACGCGCACACAGCCCGGGCTGCCAGTAAGCTGGCGCGGGAAAGCGGCGCGCTCGGCGCGCTTGAAAAGCAAGTGCAGACCTGGATCGCGGCTGCCCAGGTCCCCGCGCCTGCGACCTAGGCTTGCGGGGAGACGACCTAGGCTTGCGGGGAGGAGGTGAAGGTCCCTCCCTGAGTGAGCAGGAACCAGGCGCCCAGGCACGGAAGCGGTGCAAAAGGCGCCATTCCCGCGCCACTGAACTGGGCTACAGCCCGCGTCCTGGAACTGAGGGCTTTGAACTGAGACCCGGGGCACGAAAATTCGGGGCGTGGTTTCTCCACGACGGTGGGGCACAAGGCAGACACAGCACCCCAAAGCTGTTGAGGTGTACCCTACCATTCCCGCTCTGTTCTCTGCCCCACGGGGTGGGGGGAGGCGAAAAACAGCCCCCCAAGGACAATAGGAGAGATCTCTGGCGCCACCTAGTGACCAGGAAAAAAAAAAGTCACTAACACCCTATAAAACAGGACATTTCTTAAGACTGCTTGAAAAGGGCAGAAGGTTTCTGGAGGACCCAGTGGCCAGCCGGGAAGTTATTCCACACCAGGCCCCTTCCGACCAGCAGTCTGAGCCCACAGAGGGAGCAGGCACCCACGTCCGGGGCAGACTGGGTGCGCAGAAGAGTGTGCCTGAAACCGGAGGCGCAGGGACTGCATCCCGCTTCGCCATTTTAGAACAGGGACATTTCTTCAGTAAAAACTGCCTAAAACCAGCAGAAAGCTACCCCAGAAGACAGAGATGGCTCCTGGAAGAGCCAGAGGGGAGCGGAGAAGTTCACCCAAGATGTCAGTCAGTCCGAGCAACACAGTGTCCCAACGCATACGACAAATTAGAAAACAGACAGTAGGGAGTAGAAGAACCACACGCAACCTAAAAACTCCTCAGGAAAGAAGCACACCACAAAAAGAAAACCACTCCCCAGATTGCAACGACAGCAACTTGGAAGAACTTCTGAGCCTTCCAGAAAGAGAATTTAAAATTGCCATGATTAAAAAAGTGATAGATCAAAAGAAGGAAATTGAGTCCCTAAAGAGGGAAGTAAGAGAAATGCAGGAGATCAAAGAATTAATGGAGGAACTAAAGAACTCTGGGAAAAGCAATGAAAGCAGAATAGATGAAATGGAAGAACGAATAAGTAATCTTGAAGACACAGAAATAAAAAGAACCAAAACAGAAAAGGAAAGAGAAGTACGAAGGAAAAAGAATGAAGAAAGACTTCGGGAACTATCTGACTCCATGAGGAAAGGAAATATAAGAGTTATAGGAATCCCAGAAGGCGAGGAGAGAGACATAGGAACAGAGAAAATATTCAAGGATATAATTGAAGAGAACTTCCCAAATGAGAAGAAGGAGCTGAAAATTGATATACAAGAAGCAAGAAGAACACCAAACTTCCACGACGAAAGGAAAAACACAGCAAGACACATAATAGTAAAGCTCCCAAGAATCCAGGACAAGGAAAAAATAATGAAGCTGACAAGAGGGAAGAAACAGATAACATTCAAAGGAAAACCAATCAGGCTGACATCAGACTTCTCTGAAGAAACACTACGGGCAAGGAGAGAGTGGAGGGACATAGTCAACAGACTCCAAGAAAACAGATGCCAACCAAGAATACTCTATCCCGCAAAGCTCTCTTTCCTCCATGAAGAAAGAATATGGACCTTCCCAGACAAAGAGAAATTCCGGAATTTCATTGCGACTAAACCCTCACTCCAAAAAATACTACAAGGAATCCTAAAGCCAGAACCTCAGAGGGACGAATAACAACGAAAGAAGACCAAAAAAAAAAAAAAGTTATTAAAAGAATAAATAAATAAAATCAAAGGAAAGACAAACATAATGGCAAATACAGATGCTAACATATCAATATTAACTCTAAATGTAAATGGACTAAACTCTTCAATAAAAAGACACAGAGTTGCAGCCTGGATTAAGAAACAAAACCCAACCTTTTGCTGTCTCCAGGAAACACATTTAGCTACAAAAGATAAAAATAGGCTCAAAGTCAAAGGATGGAAAACAATCCTACAAGCAAATGGGCCAAAAAAGAAAGCAGGAACAGCTATACTTATATCAGATAAAACAGACTTCAAACTCAAAAAAATAAAAAGAGACCCCAATGGTCACTACATTATGATTAAGGGGACAATACTTCAAGAAGAAATAACACTCATTAACATATACTCACCAAACAAAAGAGCACCAAAATATATCAGACAACTGTTGTCCTCTCTGAAAACAGACATCAGAGAAAACACATATATAGTGGGAGACTTCAACACACCACTATCAACAATGGATAGATCAACAAGACAAAAAATAAGTAAAGAAACTAAAGCTCGAAATAAGGACCTAGAGCATTTGGGCTTAACAGACATCGATAGAACACTAAACCCAAAAAAAACGGAGTACACATTTTTCTCAAGCGCACACGGATCATTCTCCAGGATCGATCACATACTGGGGCACAAGACAAACATCAACAGATACACCAAGATTGAAATCATACCAACCATCTTTTCTGACCACGAAGGCATCAAACTAGAAATAAATCATAAAAAGAAGGCAAGGAACTATCCTACCTCATGGAGATTAAAAGCCACACTACTGGAAGACCACTGGACTAACGAGGAGATCAAAGAAGAAATTAAAAAATTCTTTGAATTGAATGACAAGGAGGACACCAATATCCTAAATGTATGGGATGCAGCAAAAGCAGTAATAAGAGGAAAATATATAGCAATAGAAGCTCACATCAAAAACAAGAAAGAACTCAAAGAAACAACCTAATCTCGAAGCTCAAAGATCTAGAAAAAGAACAACAAAAAAACCCCAGAACCAGTAGAAGAAAAGAAATAATAAAAACCAAAGCAGAAATAAATGAAATTGAAACTAAAAAAACAATCCAAAAGATCAATGAAACCAAGAACTGGTTCTTTGAAAAAATAAATAAAATAGACAAACCCCTAGCCAGGCTCACAAAGGAAAAAAGGGAGAAAGCACAAATACACAGAATCATAAATGAAAGAGGAGAAATCACAACGGACACAGCAGAAATCAAAAGAATAATCAGTAACTACTATGAACAGTTATATGGAAACAAGTTCAACAATCTAGAGGAGATGGACAAATTCCTACAACTCTACAATCACCCAAAGCTAGATAAAGAAGAAATAGAACACCTAAACAGACCAATTACAAGCAGCGAAATTGAAATGGTAATCAAAAACCTCCCCAAAAACAAAAGCCCAGGGCCTGATGGATTTACAAATGAATTCTACCAAAGATTCAGAGACGAATTAGTGCCTATCCTTCACAAACTCTTCCAAAAAATTTAGAAAGAAGGGACAATACCAAACACATTCTATGAAGCCAATATTACACTAATACCAAAACCGAATAAGGACAACACAAAAAAGGAAAACTATAGGCCAATCTCCCTAATGAACACTGATGCAAAAATCCTCAATAAAATTTTAGCTATCAGAATCCAACAATGTATCCATAAGATAATTCACCACGACCAAGTTGGATTCATTCCAGGGGCACAAGGATGGTTTAACATCCGAAAATCAATCAACATTATCCAACACATCAACAAAAAGAAATATAAAAACCATATGATAATATCAATAGATGCTGAGAAAGCTTTCGACAAAGTGCAACACCCATTCATGATAAAAGCCCTTGAAATTCTTGGGATACAAGGAACATACCTCAACATCATAAAGGCCATCTATGACAAGCCAACAGCCAGTATCATTCTCAATGGTGAAAAGCTGAAAGCAATTCCATTAAGATCTGGAACAAGACAAGGATGTCCACTCTCACCACTGCTTTTCAATATAATACTGGAAGTCCTAGCCAGAGCAATAAGACAAAGAGAAAGACATCCAAGGAATCCAAATAGGAAAAGAAGAAGTCAAACTATCACTATTTGCAGATGATATGATAATATACATAGAGAACCCCAAAATCTCCACAGAAAAACTAATTCAACTTATCAATCAATTCAGTAAAGTGGCAGGATACAAAATCAACACGCAAAAGTCAGTAGCCTTCCTATACACAAACAATAAATCTGAAGAAGAAGAAATCAAAAAAACCAACCCTTTTATTATCGAAACAAAAAAAAATTAAATATTTGGGAATAAATCTAACAAAAGAGGTAAAGGACCTATACAAAGAAAACTATAAAACACTGTTAAAAGAAATAGAAGAAGACACAAACAAATGGAAAGACATCCCCTGCTCATGGATTGGAAGAATAAACATTATTAAAATGGCCATCCTACCAAAAGCAATATACAGATTCAATGCTATTCCAATCAAAATCTCAATGGCATTCTTCAAAGAAATAGAACAATTATTGATGAAATTCATATGGAATCACCAAAAACCCCGAATAGCCAAAGCTCTACTGAAAAAAAAAGAAGGAAATGGAGGCATCACACTCCCAGACTTCAAACTATACTACAAAGCCATAATCATCAAAACTGCATGGTATTGGAACAAGAACAGACATACAGACCAATGGAATCGAATAGAAAATCCAGAAATAAACCCACAGATTTATGGTCAACTAATCTTTGACAAAGGAGCAAAGACTATGCATTGGAGCAAAGAAAGTTTGTTCAATAAATGGTGCTGGGAAAACTGGGTCGCTACATGCAAAAGAATGAAGCTTGACCACTACCTCACACCATACACAAAAATCAACTCAAAATGGATTAAAGAACTAGACATAAGACCTGAAACCATAAAATACATAGAAGGAAATATAGGTGAAACACTATAAAACACGGGATTTGCACATCAAAGACATCTTTACAGACACATCACCCAAAGCAGTGATAGTGAAGAGAAAGATAAACAGCTGGGACTACATCAAATTAAAGAGCTTCTGCACAGCAAAAGAGACAATAACAAAAACAAAGAGAAACCCCACCAACTGGGAGAACATTTTTGCACCCAACACTAATGATAAAGGACTGATCACAAAAATCTGCAAAGAGCTGATGAGACTCAGCAACAACAAAGAAAATAATCCAGTCAAAAAATGGGCAGAAGAGCTAAAAAGAAACTTCTCTGAAGAGGAAATGCAAATGGCCAACAGACATATGAAAAAATGTTCAACATCACTTGTAATCAGGGAAATGCAAATCAAAACTACCATGAGATACCATCTCACACCAGTGAGAATGGCACATATTAAAAAAACTAGCAACAACAAATGTTGGCGAGGATGTGGAGAAAAAGGAACTCTTGTGCACTGTTGGTGGGAGTGCAAACTGGTCCAACCACTATGGAGAGCTGTGTGGAGATTTCTGGACCTACTAAACATAGAGCTTCCATATGATCCAGCAATTCCACTCCTAGGTATTTACCCAAAGGACACAGAAACATCAATTCCAAAGAGCACCTGCACTCCTATGTTTATAGCAGCACTATTTACAATAGCTAAGCTTTGGAAACAACCCAAATGCCCAAAAATAGATGACTGGATCAAGAAGATGTGGTACATATATACCATGGAATATTACTCAGCATTCAAAAAAGATAAACACATGCAATTTGCAGCAACATGGATGGCACTGGAAGGGATCATGCTCAGCGAAATAAGCCAAAAAGAAAAAGAAAAATACCGGATGGTCTCACTCATAGCAGGAATCTAGAAAACTTAAATAAGGGACCAGGAAAATGAATATAAGAAAGTGAAAATCAAAATCAACAAAAAACTATGAACCAGAGACACTTTTTGGGGGGTGGGGGGCGGGAGGGGAAGGATTGGGGTCAGAATGGGGCGTTTGCAATTGTATGGGGGAATATAAAAATAAAATTTAATATTAAAAAAAAAAGAAAAAAAGAAAAGATTATATAGATTATATCTTCATTAATAAAGACTAGCTTCCCAGTTTCATAAAAAAAAAATAAAAACCAGAGGGAATGAATTTGTTGCAAATGTGTAATTAAGTTCTTTTTCAGATATATGAGCAGTTACTTAAGTAAAATTATGTGACATTTCCCTTGGTCTACTCTCAATTGACACCATTGGTTGATTTCAGTTATTCATGTTCTTTATTCTAAAGGGATAGAATTCTCAGTTTGGTAGTCGACTACAAATTATTTTTTCCTTTGTGTTTTTATGTACTTTTGCATATATATGCATAGAATCTTTTCTGGGTTTCTCTAAGCACCTCAATTTAAATACAAATGCAAATACTGGTCATGAAATTATCTTTGACCATTTTGCATTGTTGGCATTGATGCATGCCACTCAGGAAAGCTTTGAGGAGCACCTGTTGTGCAATTTTGGGAGCCATCAAAAAGTATTTATGAAAAAGTGTTATGTTAAATTCCTTGTAAATATTTATTTTATTTCAATAATCCCATAAAATATTATTTCAAATGGAACCATTGTTTATCTCATTCTGGAATTGAGAATTAAGTGACAGCTCTGTTTTCTTAGAGATAAGGAGCATGTAAAGCCCTATGAATGTCTTCTCTGTGAATCAACAGCTCGCATGGCCCTCCTTGTGATACACACTGTGCTGTTATATTTGTCTTAGAATTTAGGGCTGAGGAACAGGGAATTTTGTATACAGTGCGGTAGTGAAGACCCTAGACCTACTGCTTAGTCTGGTACATTGGGTATGAAAATGATACTTGAGTTTTTGAAGCCTCCATGTGCTATTTTACTTATAATAATATTGAATCCATGAACTTCAGCACAGGGACTGTTGTGTGTTCATGTGAGGATCCCCCCATATTCAAACTTTGCCCCACACCAGGCCCCACTAAGCTCCGATCATCTCTCTGTAGGACTGATGTGAGGGCAAGGATGGCAGATGTCCCTGTATCTGTGTGTCAGAGATGTTAGTGGCAGGCACCTGACAGCAGGATTCAAGTGTTGTCAGCAGAACTGACTGCATTCGATAGCTGCTCTTGCTATTAGTTAATACAATGACATTTTAATATGAATAAATTTTATGTCTTATTATTACTTTAGTTCATGAAAGTTCTTCAACTGCATCCTATCCAAGAGAAAATTAGCTTAGATGAATGTGAAAATATGAACATTTTTCATTCAGCACAGAAGTGATGCCCAAAATAATCTCAGAAAGTATGCTTTCTACTGCCCTTATCACTGCAGATGTTGCTTTAAGTTCATGTTTGAAGAAGAACAAGAAGGAAAGAAAAGAGAAGGGAAATCCCTGGGGATCTTATAGTCCTGAGTTTGCTGCTGCTCCCCATCTGCAGGGTAGTGAGTCCACTTTGCTTCCCGCACAGAAGTGCATTGTCACATGTGTCTGTACCCTCCAGGCAGGACTCTGTGCCACTGCTGCCCTTGGACCCTATTCCTTTCCAGAGTCACTGTGTCCAGGTCTGCACGCTTGAGTCCTCCATACTCTCCTCCCCAGGCAGCTTGCTTGATTGACTGGATCCACAGACTCAGTATAACTGTGCAGCTTCCGGCAAATATCCTGCTTAATTACATGTATGTTTAATGAATCCTCAGAGAAAAATTATTTCCTTTTTACAACATGGGAGTTGTGGAGTTAATTGGAAATTATTGTGAAAAGATTTAATTGATGAAAGCTTTATTGTGACCCTGAAATTTTGTTTGTCTTTTCCACACATGCTTTATCCCCTTGATGAGTAAGGAACTGAATCAAATATTGACTTGTGCATTTCAGTGTATATTTAGGGTAGAGGCAGCTTGATTATAATTTCTTGAGAATTTCAATTTCTAGAAAACTTTTCATAACAAAGATGTCCTTAAACTATCTATTACTAAACTATGAAGAGTAGGGACATAAATGGACATGAGATATCAGAAAGCTAGGCATGATTTAATTTGGTAAAATTTTTATGGGCTGTGAACATAACAATTCTGAAGAAATCTCCAAAGTTACAAGTTAGGAACACAAGCATGGCATGGCTGAGCAACCAGACGTCAGACAGTGATTTCATCCTCCTGGATCTGTTCCACAGCACCCAAGTGCCTTGGGTCCTCTTCACACTCACCCTGCTCGATTTCCTGGTGGCCCTGTTTGGCAACACCATAATAATCATCCTCATCTGGGCTGACCCTCTTCTCCACACCCCCATGTACTTTCTGCTCAGCCAACTGTCCCTCTTGGATGTCCTATGTATCTCCGCATTAGTACCCAAAATGGTGGTGGACTTCCTGTCCGGGGATCACCGCATCTCTTTCGTTGGGTGTGGCTTCCAGATGTTCCTCTTCTATCTCCTTGCTGGCTCAGAGTGCCTGCTGCTGGCGGTCATGGCTTATGACCGCTACGTTGCTATCTGCCAGCCTCTGCGCTATCCCATCCTCATAAGCCCCAAGGTCTGTGTGCTCCTCTTGCTTGTGACTTGGCTGGGTTCTCTGATCAATGCCTTGGTGCAAGTGGCCTATAGTCTGTCACTTCCTTACTGTGCCTCCAGGGAAATCCATCATTTCTTTTGTGAGATGCCAGCGCTCCTGAAGTTGGCCTGTGCTGACACTTCCCAATATGAAAAGGGTGCTTATGTCACTGCTGTGATTTTTTACATCCCTCCCATCTCTGCAATTGTGGGCTCCTATGGAAGGATACTGTCCACTGTTCTGGGCATGGGATCAGGCCAGGGACTCAGGAAAACTTTGGCTACTTGCTCGTCCCACATGACTGTGGTGTTGCTCTTTTATGGGGCTGCAACTGCCAAGTATATTGTGCCAAAGTCCTACCGCTCCCCCGAGCAGGAAGAAGTGGTCTCTGTGTTCTACACCATCATAACGCCCATGCTCAACCCCCTCATCTACAGCCTGCGGAACAAGGATGTCACTAGAGCTTTTCGGAAGGTTTTCAGAGTGTGAGGCATTGGGGTTTTCTTGTGTCAACTGTAAACCCATAATAGCATTGCCATTTGCTGTAAATGTGAATACAATATGTATTTATACCTTACTTACATTTAGTATGGAAAACAATTATGTTCAGATATTGAGTTCAAAAGCATATAATTTTGTACTGAATAAAATGTAATATTTAAAAAACATATCATGTCTACCTTCTGTAGTCAATGATAACATATATTGGAATCTTCATTATTCATTGGCACTTACAATATATTTCTTCTTTATTATTGTCTTATTTATTGTATTTTCAAAATGTGTGTGTTCAGAAACATGAACCGCGATGCCTGTTAGCAGTTGCCTGTACTGAGCATGTAGATATATCATCAAAGTGATGGATATTCTAAAGTATTTATTCTTTCTAGATTTATAAACATTTCCCCAAACGATGCTTTCTTTCAAACCTGGCTTGGAAATTTAGAGTGAAACTATTGCTGTATTATATGTGTTGGTGTACATTGTTTAATGTCTGGATTGTTTATTTTCCAGACCTAAATTCTAAACTGACACAAAAGATTGCATGACTTTAGGATGTGACATGTAGACACTCAACTACATGTTGTAACGACCACAGTGCAGTCACCATCCCACCCATGCAGACTTAACTGTTAGGATGTAGCCTCTTGACCTCACCTATTTCACACTCTTTAACCAACACTTCCATCCGGTCACCCCCCCTCTTTCTCTCTGTCTACTTTTGTTTTCTTTGTCAATTTCCTTTCAATGAAATCATGGGTATTTGTCTTTTCCTGTTTACCCATTTCCTTGGCATTTTCCTTTGCAGGCTCACCCACGCCGTGGCATATGATGACACTCAGGATTTTTAATAAAATGTTCGAAGTTTTTCCACTATACTGCTACCATCCTACGTACACACACACACACACACACACACAAACACAAACACACACACACTCACCCCACCGCCTGTCCATTCATGCATCACTGGAATCTTACTCTAGTCCCCGTGTAGTGATGGTGTCATTGATTCTGGAACCAGCCACCTCAGTGTTGGGAGCACAGCAGCAGGGCTGGTCCCTCCTCCTGCTGCTCCAGCAAAAGCCAGTCCTGGCCGTGGCTCAACAGGGCCCAGCAACCACCCTTTTGTGGGTATTTCCTAGCTTGTTGTTTGGGCCAGTCAGGTGTGAGCTGTGAGCTGACTGGTGCTAAATGGTCCAGTAGCCACAGGATTGAAAAATGGTCCAAACAGACTTGTTGGTGTTGCCCCCTGAGATAGGACAGAAGCAGGGTTGGCTGGGGCTGTAGTGTGATGGTAAATATTTTGGTGTGAAATTTTCAATTGTGGGTCGTCACAGACGGGAAAGCAAAGGTGGATGCAGTCAGCAGAGAGGAGCTGAGGCCAGACAGCAAGTGACAATCATGGGGGCATTTCGCTTCCCAAATTGAAATATCCTTCAAATTATTCATTGCCTTTATGTGTACACTGAATGATAATATTATTTTATTGTATGTCAATCTGATGGGTTTTTTTTTATTTCAATATTTTCGTAAAAAAATACAGACATTCTAGGTAAGATTACTCTTGATAACCTGCCCGGCCAGGGTATTGTGCTGTCATCCCGCCCAATCTAGTGATAAAATAAATGGGGACAACACTCCTGTAAAGTTTGGGGTGAGGTCATGGATGGCATCCCTAACACATTTCTGGAAATATTAGATATGAGGTTGGCTACTAGCTATTAATTTGTTTAGAGCATCATAACTTGCTAACTTCTCTTATTCCTTCTCAAAAATTCCCACACAATGTGTTTTGTAATTTTTTTAGTAATTACAGTGCACATGAACTTAACTTTCTTATTTCTGGTGTCCACCATGCACTGAGTGTGTTTATGGTAAATGTCGGCAGTACCCACCCACACCAGAGCTTCCAGGAGTGTCTCCACCACGTCACATGTGTGGGTCTTTGTCCACAGAAGGTTGTGACTACTCAGATCCCAACTTGGACCAAAAGCCTTATTTATGCTGTGAAGGCCCCACTCACCAAGTAAAGGGGCCTCTGTCCTCCCTGACATCCCTGACCACGTGACCAAGAATGTCATGACATGAAAGGGGAAGCCGCATTAGAGACTGGAGGGGCTGCCCAGTGAGAGAACTTCTGCTGACCCCTGAGATGAAACCCAACCAGTGCCCCTCACTACCGGGAGCACAGAAATGGAGATCAGCAAAGAGTGTCTGGAAGTTCCCTCCAGGACACACAGAATCTCACAGTGCACCTAAGTGTTAAAAAGAGGAACAATTATTGCTAATAGAGTATATGAGCAGCAGACTGTATGAAGTCATCATAAATGTAATTTAAAAATGAGCATATATTTTTAAATTTTACAATGAAATTATATGAACTTAGAAAAACATAAAGGCCAGTATTATGTGAAAATTTAAAATAAGTCTCTCATAATGGAGTCATGAAGTCATCTTCTCTATTACATTTTGGTGAGTCTCCCCTTCATCAGTCTCCCCACAGTCGTCTTCAAGGCTTTGTTCCTCAGACTGTATATGAAGGGATTAAAGGTGGGGGGCACCACTGTGTAGTACATAGAAATGACCAGGTCAGACATGGACGGGGTCTCTGAGGTTGGCTTCATATAAGCAAAGCATCCAGTGTAGAGAAACAGCAACACAACCAGCAGGTGGGGAAGGCAGATGGAGTAGACTTTGGCCTTCCCTTCTGTGGACGGAATCTTCCTAATAGCAGAGAAGATGTGGGCATAGGAAATGATGATGAAAATGAAAGAGCAGATACTCAACACCACACTAATGAGAATGGGGACAAGTTCACTCATCAAATTTCCTGCCTTTTGCACCCCGCTCCCGTGTCTGGGCGCCTGGTTTCTGATTACTCAGTGAGGGAAATTCACTTTAGTGACAGCTCCGTTGCATCTCCCCACAAACCTATGTTGTGGGCGCAGGGACCTGGGCAGTTGTGATACATGTATTTTTTTTAAGATTTATTTATTTATTTATTTATTTATTTATTTATTTATTTATTTATTTATTTATACAAGAACCAGGGTACAGACCAGCTGCATGGGAGGGTGAGAGGATTCACCAGAGACAAAGTGGGGAGCAGAACAGGCAGACTGACAATATACACTGCTGAGGGGAGCAGCGGGCACGACAGGAGAGGTCTGCGCGCCATTTGGGACCCTCGCCTGCTGGCCAGGATCGAACCTGCGCTGCAGAGGCTGCGTTCAGCTCCACAGTGCTGCACTCAAACACCTGCGCCTCCAGGGGAGGCCCAATACACATGTACTTTCCCAGTGTGCATTTTTTTTTTGCACAAGCTTACCAGCTGGCCTTGGGCTATTTGCAGGTCTCTGGAGGAGTCCTTGTCTTCCTCTAATGGTGCCTGGAGCTGTTTTCTCACTTCCTGGCGATTCCTGCATGGTTCTCCACAGTTCCCATTCACGGGGTGCAATGCCTGAAATAGTTCTTTTCTACGCAGTGTCCCCCTTGATCTGTACTTTGTTCTTGTTTTATTTTCTTTCTTTCTTTTTTCCTACTTTCTGTTGGTCAGAGAGTGCCAACTTTGTGGTTGGGGAGGGTAGCAGGGTTCTCTGATCTGTCATGTTGATATTGCTAGTTCCTTCACATTAAAGCAGAGACACCTGTGGAAATCTATTATGGATGTGATCTTGTTTTTATTTTAATTCCACACAACAACAAAGCTATGTAAAATCTAATTTTGTTAATATAAATATGGATTCCAGACCGCTGAAAAAGCTTTTTCCCTAGGCTACAACATTTTTTGAGTTGATTTTTTTCTTGTTTTCATTAAATTAGCTGGAATTGTTTCTCTTATATCTTACAGTAGTCATATACTACTACATTCTCCTAAAAATCTTACAGTCACAAGGACCTGCCCCTGCGTCACCCCCACAGAGGGAGGAGAGGATGAGACTGGGGTGAGGAGGGGAGTGGGCGGGGCTTCCCCATGTCCAGATGTCCCCACTCACGCATGGGCCTGAACAAACCTGCACCCAGAGGTTGAGCAGCGGGGCTAGGGCGATAGGGAGGGGCTGTCGGTCCACTATGAGATTCAACCAGAGCAGAATCCTAAGATCAGGTGAAATGTCCCTCATTTCCCGATCCCAGATCCTGTGTGATAAAGGCACGTTTCTGGAGCTGAACACAAAAGGCTCAACAGAGAGCAAGAGACACGGAGCTGCTCCACTCCACACCCTGGGAGTAACCTCTGGGGCATGCCTGTGACTGTCCTTGCAGGTGTCATGTTTTATTCTGCTCAATATTTTTATACAGATGATGGCTCCAGGGGTGACCAATCTCATGGCCGTGACAAAATTCGTTATCCTGGGGTTCCCCACCCAGGGGACCATGGGCTTCCTGTACCCGCTGCTCTTCTCCCTGTTCTACCTGTGCGCCCTGCTGGGGAACGGGCTCATCGTCCTCATCACCACCCCGGACCGGCACCTCCACACCCCCATGTACTTCCTCCTGAGGGTTATGTCCTTCACGGACCTCTGCCTCCTCTCAGCCATGGTCCCCAAGTACATTGCCAACTCTCTGAGGCACAGCAGCTCCATCTGCATCCCGGGCTGTGTCCTCCAGGTCTTTATGGTGGTTATTTCAGCAGGTGTAGAGATGAAACTGCTCACGGTGATAAGCCTTGACCACTATGCTGCCATCTGCCATCCCCTGCATTATGATGTCATCATGAGCAGGGGCAGGTGTGTGCAGCTGACAGCTGTGTCCTGCCTGGGTGGGGGGGTGTCATCTCTGTGATGCACACAGCTTGAACATTTTCGTTTTCCTACTGTGGTCCCCCAATTCTTTTGTGACATCCCCTAGTTATTGGCTATTTCTTGCTCAGAAAATCTAATGTGCGAACTTTCCCCATTCTCATTAGTGTGACTTTGGATGTGGATTATTTTACTTTAATCATCATTTCCTATGTCCACATCTTCCCTGCTGTCAAAAAGATCCCTTCTACAGAAGGTAAGGCCAAGGCCCACTCCACCTGCCTTCCCCACCTGCTGGTTGTGGTGTTATTTCTCTCCACTGGAAGCTTTGCTTATCTGAAGCCGACCTCAGAGATTCCGTCCATGTCTGACTTGGTCATTTCTTTGTTCTACACGGTGGTGCCCCTTTAACCCCGTCATATACAGTCTGAGGAACCAAGCCATGAAGTCGGCTGTGGGGAGACTGATGAAGGGCCAATGCTATAAGATGTGAGATATCACAATCTAAAATTACAGCCCCTCATTTATTCATTTTTTTCCCTTTAACTCTACATGTTATCATTTATAAAGTACAGAGTTCTTGCATCAGGATTTTTCCTTTTCCAGAAATTTATATTCTCATATTCTTGCATAAGCTGTAAAGGTTTCCTTATTACTGCTATCATTTCTCAAACCTCCAATTATGTGATGTTTATAAAATGATTTCTGACTTGTGTTTGAAAAAAGGAAAGAATACTCTAGAACTCACACTTCACCAACATTTACGTGAAACCAAGCAGTGGTAAACAGGATTTGTCCTCGGGAGCATACTGTCACTGGACCCCAGTCCCGGGGCACTCGGTTCCCTCAGCCTGTGTGTCTCTACTGAGGGACCCATCCTGTGGAGGGGAGGGGAGACAGCTGAGTGGTTCTCCCACCCCTTACATTTATAATGGGGCTTCTTCCTCTAAGAGACATTCATATTTCTGTTCAAAAGACAAATGGAAACCACAGTTGCCTCTGCCAGAAATGGAAGGATGGAAGCTTCCTTGGGGAATTGTAGTCTATGCTAAACCCTACAACTCATGTGAATATTAATTTCTATGATGCCTGATTCGATTGTAATAGGAACACACTGTTTAAGTACTATAATAAATGTAAAAAGTGTATGATATTTATTGAGGAACTACATTTTTACTTTTAAAATGTTTTTTTATACACATAATTTGTTATACACATCAAATAAAGTGTATATTTTTGGGTTCCTTTAGTTTTTGAAATTGTATTTTTTTAATTTTTTTAATAGAGGCATGCTTTATTTATTTATTTATTTATTTATTTTATTTGTTCGTTTGTATTGTTTATACATGGACTGCTAACAATCAGAAGTGCGGGAGGGTGAGAGAATTCACCAGAGCCAGAGCGGGGGGCAGAGCAGGCAGAAGGACAGAAGTACACTGCTGAGGAGAGCAGCGGGCAACAGGAGAGGTCTGCACGCCATGTGGGACCCTCCTCCAGTGGCTGGGGAGCAGCCAGGGATCAAACCGGTGACGCAGAGGACACGGGCAGCTTCCAAACCCAGTGCTAAACCGCTGCATCACCGGGGAGGCCCTTGAAACTGTATTTTGAGTCTTATGCCAGGACTTCTTGTTGAATCTGGTAGATGACATTCACTTCCCTTTTCTTCTGCTTTGGAAATAGCTATTTATTATACTATGTAAAGTACATTATGTAAAGGTCAGCATGACACTATTTGTAAATATTTATTCTTCTACATCATTTGTACCCTAAATATTCAGCTTCTCATTATTGTCTTCCTTCTACTGAGACCATGAGCTGGGTTGATGTTCTTCCCTCAAGAGTATTTTCAGGGAGCAGGTCACTGTGTCTCCACACTCTCCTGACTGATCATTACATACTCAGTCCAGAAAACATTTCTTCTAAAAATATATACGGGAACCACCAGACCAAGTACATTCAGATTTTGGATTTCTAGCACTAACATGTGCTAGAAAATCACTCAAATAAGCATTCATTTCAATGAATGTATTTGATCAAAGATCTATTCCCGTGGGATCCTTATTTCAGTCTCATCTGTTTTTTTAAAATATTTTCAGTTCTTCACTTGGACAAAACTTCTGTCTTTTGAGATGGGGTTTTGATTTCATGAGAGACATAATATGAAGTCATGTGAAGTTATAAATTGCCACCATCAAATAAATGCTATATTCATGGTTTTGGTGGCTTTCATTTGGTGGTTAGTTTCCCACTCTGTATTCACAGGGACCCTGCACTCTGCAAAACACCCATTACTACCTCATCTACTTCCATGCCCACCCTCTATCCCCTGTTACCTCTGGTAACTACATGTTTTCCCTAGTCCAAGATTTGCTTTTGCCGCATTAGGATTTCTGTATTTTCTATTCCCAGATGAGTGAGACCATCCACTATCTGTCTCTTGCTGTCTGTTATTTCACTTTATAAAATCACCACAAGGTCCATCCGTGTTGACCCATATACATAAGTTCATGTTTTTAATAGCTGTATAGTATTCCATTGAGAGTGGACCCACATTATTTATTCCTTCCTCTGTGCACGGCTCTTGTGTTGGGGCCATGAACAGCAACGGTGGACGGTGTGCCTGTGAACATGGGTGTACATGGTCTGCCTTGTAGTGTCTGGGCATCTGGGACAAACACCTAGCAGAGGTTGCTCCATCCTATGGTTGTTCTGTTTTTGTTGTCTGAAGAAATCTCCAAGCCATTTTCCCAAAAGAGGTGAGAGGCACTTTCTCTCCCTCCCTCACCTCCTGTTTTGTCCAGTCTCTTGATTGGTCCCTGCTTGCAGGGGAGAGTGACACGTCACTGCAGTTTAACTTGTGTTCTCTCCCCATTAGTGTTGTTGAACAATATTGTGTGGATTAAAATCACGATAGGATCCAAAACCATAAAATAGCAGAAAGAAAACATGGGGTGATGTCCTAGTGGACACAGACCCCAGAATATTTACAGGGATACAAGTCTAAGGAGAAGGGAACAAGAGCATGTAGGAACAAGTGGCCCCCCCACACTAGAGTGCTCCTGGGCCTCAGAAACGGCTGTGAGCATAGGCCCTGCGCAGGGAGAAGCCACGTGCACCCCACACTCCTGGCAATGGCGAGTGTCCATCACACAAGTTTGTCCCCACCACAACAGGGAGCAGCACACCAGTTAATACATGGGCCAAGGCCGACACGGACAGTCTCTAAGTAGGACATGCTGGTGCCTGCAGAGTCACTGGAAGGTTGGATTCAGGCTCCAGACCCTGCTCCGAACTTCGCAGGCACATCCTGACCCCTGCATGGATGTGTTTGTCCCAGTCCCAGGATGGGCTCACCCTGCGGGGCCAGTGGAGTCCAGGGTGTGATCGTGTCATTTTTCAGCGTTAATGTCTAATAAGCTGGGCGGACTCTGTCCTGCTACATCCTGGGACCTCTGAGAGCTGCAGGTGACAACGCTTCCGCTCCTTACACTCAACCCACACTTTCCATCATGTCACTTTCCCCTCACAGAGTGTGCTGGACACCCAAATCCACGTGGTCCGAGTCTGTTTTCTGAGAGACTTGAATGTGGGGAATGTGCTCCTGGATGCCGAGAAGCTTTTCTCAGCCGAGATTAGCAGGAAGGACTAACTATACTTTTTCTCAAGTCATGAAAAGAACATTCAGATGACACCGATTTCCCCATGATACCCGGGGGCAACAGCCCCAGTTGTTCCTCCCTCAGGTACCTCACAACCTTCTCCCTGAACCCCTATACAGACACCAGCCCAGCATTATCACCTGGCCCTGTTCCCGCAGTCATATCCTCCGTTGAGTAGGAGCAAAGGGGGTGTCCTCTCCCAGGAGGGAACCCGCCTGACAGAGTGTGCAGGGGACACCCTCTCTGTAGGCAGGAGCCTCCCTGGGCAACCGGGAGAGCCAGGCCCAGCCCCAGGTAGGGAGCTGGGGGACAACCTCTGGTGGACAGGGGGGAATTGCAGGCCTGGAAGGAGGGCCTCTCCTCAGCAACCACATGCCATAAGCTGAGGTCAAAGTTCTGTGCCCTCAAGTCTGGGGAGGTCATCAAGGGTCATGGACCCCATGGACACTGAGCCGGGCCCACCCACCACGTGGACCCACACTGTCTTTAAAAATGGGACCAGCACCTGGTCCCCATGGCAGGTCAGTGGAGGCTGATGGAGTCTGAGGAGGAGGAACCACAGTTCAGTCCCCACAGGAGTCAAGACTAACAGAACTGCCTCTGGCACCCTTAGTGCACTAATTATCACTGGGATATGCTGCAGGATGATGCCAATTAAGACAGTCAACAACAATAAAAAATGCACTTGTCCCTCTGGAGGAAGGTCGCCGAAGGCTGGAATCTGGACAGTGTCCAACACACAGACACCAGCTCCAGAGCTCAAATAGCCCAGCCCTGAGGCCCTGCTCAGTCCATGAGGCGGCACAGGACGGAGTAGAACATGCTGTGAGTGCTCAGCGGCTCCCCACGAGCCCCAACCATGGAGTGAGAGGCCGGGACATCCTCTGTCCACGCCACGGGGACAATCTCAGGACAGACACTCGACACGGCAGCGGAATCTTTCCCCCCAGACTGCAGGTATTTAGCTCTTAAACAGTTTCCAAGGAGAATCCATTGAGATTGAAAGATTTCAGATTTCAAGCTTCCTTTCACATCTCCGAAAGTACTGGAGTTAAAATATTCTTTCAGAAAAGAACTACATATTCTCAAGGTTCCCAAATAGTTCCATTTCACACAATATTTTTTATGGGATGAGTTTCAATGGGAGAAATTAAATTTTTCATTAACTCTTCCAAAGTCTGTGACATTTAATTCATTTTTCATAGAGAATGTTTTGAATTGTGGCCGATGACAATATTGTTTAATAACTGATGTTAGCTTTCAGCACAGTGAGTGAATATCAAGTATTAAATAAAATCACTAGTAATGGAATTATAATGATAAAGAAATATAAGATGAAAAAATAGAAATATAAGATGAAATTTAAGATACTTATTGCTAAAATTCGGAGCATTATGCCTTTTTTTACAACATTTACAACACAAAGGTGTCAAGCAGAAATTCAAAAACATTTTAAGCAATAACTGTAGATGGTTTCATGGCTCTGACACTAATGTGAGCCTGGCAGAGATGTCTATTTATGGACATGAACTTGGAATGTCAAAATTTATCTTATTATTATAGATATTTAAATCAATGAAAATATTTGACATTTAGACTACTCTGTGCCCTTATTGATAATAATATTTTTATTAAAGTACTTTTAAATGTTCAAACTAATGTATACCTACAAGTTTATTTCCCACATTCTCTTTAAAAATTCTGCTTCCCCAGGGTCTGCCCCTCTGTCACCCCAAAGAGCTGGGATAGGATGAGGTTGGGGAGAGGAGAGTGGGCAGGGCTGCCCCGTGTCCAGGCGTCCCCACTCACGCACGGGCCTGGTGTGAGGAACAAACCTGCACCCGGGGGACCCGGGGCCCTGGGACGGGCAGGGACAGCCACAGGCACAGACTGTCTGGCTCAGCCCCGGAGCAGCCTCCTCCCTGCACTGACGTGCATGAGTCTCAGGGGGACAGAGGGGACTGGAGGGACCCGGGGTGGACGAGCACATCCTGCAGGAGGGACATGTGGGTGTGACCCGGGAACAGAATCTGTGGGAAACATGGTCTCTGGGTCCTCAGATGTGGGGGAGTCAGGGGCAGGGAGATGAGCAGACGAGGGGATGGACCAGGAGGCAGCAGTGAGGCCACAGGAGCAGGAATCTGACAGAGGAGGCATCAGGACACACCACACATGTCCAGATCATTCAGTTCCAGGACAGTGTTGGATCCTGGGGAGCAGGCAAACAGGGACCTGCACACCCCACCTCCCTGCACACCCGTCCCTGTGTGGCCTCCCCAGACCAGGGCTGTGCTGGAGGAGCAGGGACAGGCTCTCCAGGGTGGGGAGGGGCTGGGCATGGTCAAGTGTCCTCTGGGACTGTGCCCTGGACAACCTCTGGGAGGTGTGCTGGGTGGAGACGCTGGGCGTGGCAGGAGGGGGAGCTGCGGGACTGGGGCAGTGGGGAGGGGCATTCACTTGGGTTTATTGACACATGTGAGATTCTAATTTGTTCAAGTTTGTGGGAGAGAGTTGAAATTTACTGGTCTTTACCAAATTTCAGAAACAATTTGGACAACATAATAATGACACATGAGAGGGAAATAAAAGGTTGAATTAGCAGGACACGCAGAGGAGTATATGAGAGTCCATAGCACCTAGAAGGAGTAATTACCTGGTAAATAGATTGAATCATTATTCTATACTTATAACTCATCTTATGCTCAATACTTGAAGATTTGACAATTCTTGCTCTTCTCTTTCATACAGATGATGGCTCCAGGGGTGACCAATCTCACGGCCACGACAGAATTCGTCCTCCTTGGGTTCCCCACACAGGGGACCATGGGCTTCCTGCACCCGCTGCTCTTCTCACTGGTCTACCTGTGTGCCCTGCTGGGGAACGGGCTCATAGTCTTCATCACCACGCTGGACCGGCACCTCCACACCCCCATGTACTTCTTCCTGAGGAGTCTGTCCTTCTCGGACCTCTGCCTCATCTCAGCCACTGTCCCCAAGTCCATTGCCAACTCTCTGAGGCATAGCAGCTCCATCTCCTTCCTGGGATGTGTCCTCCAGGTCTTTGTGCTGTTTCTTTCAGTAGGTGCTGAGCTGCACTTGCTCACAGTGATGAGCCTTGACCGCTATGCTGCCATCTGCCACCCCTTACACTATGAGGTCATCATGAGCAGGGACAGGTGTGTGCAGCTGACAGCTGTGTCCTGGCTGGGTGGGGGTCTCGATGCTGTGATGCACACAGCTGGAACATTCTCCTTGTCCTACTGTGGGTCCAACGTGGTCCACCAGTTCTTCTGTGACATCCCCCAGTTATTGGCTATTTCCTGCTCAGGAAATTTGATAAACGAACTTGTCCCCATTCTCATCAGTGTGGTCTGGGGTATGTGCTGTTTCATTTTCATCATCATTTCCTATGTCCACATCTTCTCTGCTGTCAGGAAGATCCCATCCACAGAAGGGAAGGCCAAAGTCTATTCCACCTGCCTTCCCCACCTGCTGGTTGTGGTGCTGTTTCTCTCCACTGCATGCTTTGCTTATCTGAAGCCGACCTCAGGGACCCCGTCCATGTCTGACCTGGTCATTTCTATGTTCTACACGGTGGTGCCCCCCACCTTTAATCCCATCATATACAGTCTGAGGAACCAAGCCTTGAAGACAGCTGTGGGGAGACTGATAAATGGCAAATACTTTTAGATGTGAGATTTCATAATG
Organism: Talpa occidentalis; assembly: GCF_014898055.3. Lineage (NCBI taxonomy): Eukaryota > Metazoa > Chordata > Mammalia > Eulipotyphla > Talpidae > Talpa > Talpa occidentalis. Next base: position 14,826,580 of record NW_023601851.1, on the reverse strand, counting down.
TAAAATTATAACTCCTCATTAATTCAGCTTTTCCCCTCTAACTCTTACATGTCATCATTTATAAAGCATAGGAATTTTTCCTTTTCCATAAATTTATATTCTCATATTCTTCCATAAACTCCTGTTTCCTAAAATACTACAATCCTTTCCCCAACCCCTCCGTACATGGTATGCATAGACTGAAACCAGCTCATGGATAAAAACATGTATTTGGTGTAGAAAGAATGTTTGAGAACTCAGGCATCACCAATTTTACAAAAATGAAGCAGTGGTAAAAGGGGTAGTCCTTGAGAGTGCATGGTCACGAGATCCCAGTTCTGGGCACTTAGTTCCCACAGCCAATGTGTGTCTCCACTGGGAGGCTCATCTTTGTGGAATGGAGGGAGACAGAGAGTGGGGTCCCCACATCCCTCACAATTTCTTTTTTTTTAAATGCTGATGAACTTGGCCTCTCAAGTTTGTTTTTTTTTAAGATTTATTGATTGATTGATTGATTGATTGATTGATTTATACAAGCACTGGGTAGAGTCAGAAGCGCGGGAGGGTGAATGGATTCACCAGAGACAGAGAGGGGAACAGAACAGGCAGACTGACGAAGAACACTGCTGAGGGGAGCAGCGGGCGGCTGGAGAGGTCTGCTTGCCACGTGGGACCCTCGCTGGCAGCCTGGTATCGAACTGGCCCTGCAGAGGCTGCAGGTAGCTTTGGGACTCAGCGCTCAACAGCTGTGCCACAAGGGGAGGCCTCTTCACAATTTCTAATGGAGCATTTTCCTCTAGGAGAAGTTCATGTTTCTGCTCCAAGGACAAAGGGAAACCACATTTGACTCTGCCAGAGATAGAAGGATGGTGGTTCCTTGGTTAGTAGGAATCTGGGATTGAATCCTGAAATTGATGGAAACATTAATTTATATGATGCCCTGTTTTGATGCTAATGTAACTAACATTCCCTTGATGTGGAATTTTCAAAAGTAAAGTTATTGGAATTATTTTTGAAGAGCTACATTTCTACTTAAAAATTTATAATTTTAATTGTTGTATTTATTTTTAGGTTCCTTATTTATCCAGATTGTATCTTGATCCTATACCAGGTCTTCTTCTCGACCTTCTTGTAGATTACACTTAAGCCCAGTTTTCTTCTACATGGGAACTATGATATTTTTTATTATGTAAAACATCATGCAAAATAAAGCAGGGAAATATTTGTTCATTCTACACATCTGCACTCAGTGTTATTGTTTCCCTAACACTGAGAATGTGAGCTGGGCTTGTTGTTCTTGCTCTCAACTACTTTCTCTGGAACAGGTCACTGTGTCTCCAAATTCTCCTGATTGATTATCACATATTTGTCCACAAAAATATTTCTTATAATAATATGTATAGTTATCCACAAAACCTGACTAGTGCATTCAAATTTCAGAATTAAACATGAGTTAGAAAATCACTCAAATTAGGAGCCTCCCTGGTGGTGCAAAGGGTTAAGATGCAACCTATGAAGCTATCTGCATCCACTGAAGCACCAGTTCAATCCCGGGCCAGGGAGCTACACACTTGGTGCAGCAGACCTCTCCTGGCTCTCCTGCTGCTCCCCTTAATAGTATATTTCAGTACATCTGCTTGTTCTGCTCCCCACTCTGTCTCTGGTGAATCTTCTCACCTCTGCACACTTCTGGCCTGTGCCCCAGTTATTGTATACATAATACATCTTTAAAAAAAGGAATCTGAGGGGAAAAAAAAAGAAAATCACTCAAAGGAATATTCATTTCAGTGATAGTATGAGATCACAGTTGCCATCCCTTGGGATATGACGTCATTCACTGGTCAGACTCTTGTTAATGTATTTTTTATTTTCCTTTGAACAAAACCAGTGTCTGTTGAGAAGGGATCTTTACCATGAGTGTTTCATTGAAATGTCACATTAATTGGTTATTTGTTCTTATCAAGGATGACATTTACACTCTGTACTGTTTTCACCGTGGGTCACTTTTCACTCCCCCACACACACAAGTGTCCACTCAGAATCTACTAAATGCCCTGCAGTGCCTGGCTCCTCCGTCCACACTCCTATCTCCTCCCTTGTTCCCTCTGGTAATGAGCGAACTTTTGCACTCAGTCCAACATTTCCATGTGCTGTTTGCCACCATACTTTTTCAGTTATTGAATTTTTATATTATCTTCCACAGATGGGTGAGACCAGCCAATATCTTTGTGACTTATCTCACTAGCATACGCAGCTCAATGTCCACCTTTGGTCCCGAAGGGCATGGACTCATCTTTTTAACAGCTGTGTAGTATTCCACTGAATGCGGACCCACATTGTTTGTTCACTCTTCTGTGCACCACATTTGGGTTGGGGCCATGGCCAGCAACAGTGGTCAGTGCAGCTGTGAACACAGGTGTACGTGGTCTGCACTGTAGAGTCTGTGCATCTGGGATAACACCCAGCAGAGGTTGGTCCAAACTGTTGGAGCTCTGTTTTCATCATCTGAAGACATCGTCTGAGGCCCTTTATTTCCTTCCCTTCTCACAGGTGACAACTCATTACAGTTTGGATCTATTTTCCTTATTAGTGCAGTTGAACAATTTGGAATGGATTAAAAATCTGCATTAGATGAAGCCTTAAGAAAACAGAAAGCATGCCTGGGAGCTGCCCACTGCACATCTACCCCACAGATGAGCTTGGGGACACATCACCAAGGACCAGGGAACAAGGGCATGTAGGAACCAGTGCCCCCCCACACCAATGAACTTCTGTGCCTCAGAAAAGCCATCCCCAAAATAGGCCCCTGCACTGGGAGATGATTGTACACATCACACGCCTGACAAGGGTGAGTGTCCAAAATATGCAAAACCTACAAATCCAGCACAGAAAGAGACACCCCAACCACACATGGCCCGGGCCTCTCCCGCTGCCTCTGCAGCCCCACCCGCCCATCTGGGGGCTGCCCTGGGCCCTGCCAGGCCGCGCCCTGCCCCTCCCGCGTGCTCCCCGCTGACTTGGAGCTCTTTGGGGCCGCAGTCGCGGACCGTGTCATATCTGCATTCTGCCCGCGGCTGCCCCTTCCTGGACACCGCAGTCTGCAGCCACGAAACCAGGTCACTAGGCGGGAGTGCAGAAGCTGAGCACGGGCAGCGCCTGAGTGTGGAGGACGCTTGCTTGTCCCGCACCCAGGAGCCTACGCGGGGTGGGGCGGGTCGCGCTCTGGTCGTGTCTCCCAGGCCAGTCTGCTGTCAGCGTGCTGGCCCCTTGCGTGCTGTGAGGCGCCCACGGGCCCGCGGGTGACTGGAGGGGCCGCCTGGCCGCTGCACCCCCCCCGCTGCTGCTCCCCCTCACCCCCCGCTGCTGCTGCTGCTGCTGCAGCCACGCTGCCCTTGCTGTCCTGGGTGCGGTGCCGTCCACGCTCCTGACCCAGGGCAAGGAAGGAGCGGCTGCGAAAGCTGGTCACTGCGCCTACAGCAGGATGACGAAAACATTGTGAAAATGTATTAGGTGGAATGTTGAGGAACAAATAAGAGGATTTAAGTTTGTGATTATAACAGCAAAAGCAGAAACACCAGCCTCCTCGTAGTCTAGTGTCTCCAGACATCACCGAGGATGGGCCCGCAGCCTCGCCCGCACCTGCACGTGTTTGTCCCCATCTGCCCATTTTCTTCCGCTGCGGAGACTAGGACAGTATCCCGAGGGCACCTCGCCGTGGGACCCTCACCCAGAGACCCGGAGTTTCCCAGTACGGATCGAATTGACAAAATTACGGGATTTGCGTGCAATAGTATAATACTATCATTCAGTGTAGACACAAAGACACACAAAGAATATTAAGAAGGGCCTCCCCGGTGGCGCAGCGGTTGAGTGCTGGGCTGCAAAGCTGCCTGCAGCCTCTGCAGTGCCGGTTCGATCCCCCGCCGGCCGGTGAGGGTCCCACATGGCACACAGACCTCTCCTGCCACCTGCTGCTCCCCTCAGCAGTGTACTTCGTCAGTCAGCCTGCTCTGCTCCCCGCTCTGACTCTGGTGAATTCTCTCACCCTCCCGCGCTTCTGACTGTACCCAGTACATGTTGTATAAATAAAGAAATAAGTCTTAAAAAAATATTAAGAAGAATTAAATTTGGAAGATAAAATGCCCCGTGTGTGTTGCTGGCTGTCTGGCTACAGATCCTCTCTGCTGACTCCATAGATCTTTCCCATCTGTGATGTCCAATATTTCAAAATTTCACACCAAAGATTTCATGATAAAATGCAGTTCCAATTAGATATCAGAGATTCAATTCATTCTCAGACATTCACCCTGTGAGAAGCAAGTCAGGCTGATCTTGCCTTTGGCCCAAGGGAGTTCCAGGTGGGCACAATATAAATTTGGAGGCAGCCAGGAACAGTTAGAAGAAATGGCAAAATCTTGATGTTTGAACTTCTGGTTTGACAACTTGTAAATAACTGGCATTATTGACTTTATTTTTTTTGTCCATAGATAATTTTGTGAATATTAATCCTTGATTCTGTTATAGTTTACTGGTCAATAAAATTGATGGGATGCAATGAGAATTCAATATGCATACTGAATTATGAAACTGAATTAAACCATTATAACCTTACACTTAGAATATCCATTGCCAACATTTTTGCCAAGTTTGTATGACATAACTAAAATATTTAAATTTATAAAACTTTAACTGTCTCAGCGTTATAGGAATTCAAATTCATACCCATTTATTCACAATTAAAACTATTGTGGATAGCATGATAATATATACTAAGATCTCTCAAAAATCTGGTTTCATTCTTTTGAATGTTACCGCCCAATTCTCCCAACCCCACTTATTGAAGGCTCTTCACTTGCTCCAGTGTAAATTCCTGGCTCTTTTCTCAAGATTAATTGTGTCAAAATAGATCAGTATCTCATATTTCCATGCAAAAACTAATTAAAACAATAAACCATTTCAGTTAAGTTGGAAGGTTACAAAATCAACACATGAAAATCAGTTACCTTCTTATAAGCAAAAAAAAAAAAAAAAAAAAAAAAGAGGCAGAAGAGGAAAGAATTAAGAAAACAATCCTATTGCAGTCACAAAATTAAGCATCTAGGAGCAGGGCCTCCCCTGGTGGTGCAGGCAGTTGAGCGCCATGCTTTGAAGCTGTCCACAGCCTCTGCAGCATGGGTTAAATCCCGGCCGGCCGGCAAGGTTCCCACATGGCACGGCAGGCCTCTCCTGTCTCCCTACTGCTCCCCTCAGCAGTGTACTTCAGTCAGTCTGACTGTTCTGTTCCCCGCTCTGTCTCTGGTGACTCCTCTCACCCTCCCACACATTTGGCCTGTACTCCCGTTCTTGTATACATAAATACATAAATAAATAAAAGAACCTAGGAGCAAACCTAGCAAAAGAGGTGAAGGGTCTACACAAAGAAAATTGTAAGATATAGTTAAAGATCTGGAAAATGCAAAGAAATGGAAAAATATATTCCTTTTTCAATGATTACAAGAATAGGCATTGTCAAAAGGCCAACCCACCCTAAGCAATGTACAGATTCAAGGTAACCCCAGTGAGAACTTCAATAGCATCTTCAAAGGTATGGAACAAAATTACTGAAATGCATATGGAACCACAAAAGACCCCAAACAGACAAAACAATCCTGACAAAAATGAGGAAAATGGAGAATCACACCACCAGACATCTATCTACACAGTAAAGCTATAATAGTTAAAACAGCATGGTAGTGGGACAAAAACAGACACACAGACATCTGGAATATAATGAGAGCCCAGGAATATGCCCACATCAGATGAACAGTTACTCTATGACAGAGGAGCCAAGAGTATGACTGCAACAAGGAGAGTGTGGAAATGGGGTTCGGAAAACTGGGCAGCCACATGCAAAAGAATGAAACATCACTATCTCCCAACAGACACCCCCACAAAAACCTCAAAATGGATTAAATTACTTTTTTCCAAATAGGTGAAGTCACCATAATCCTGACAGTGAAACTCAACTAACATGACCACATGTACAGAAGCCCCAATAATCACTCCTAGATGTTAAGGATAAATGAATAATTATTCAAACATATAATAGTTATTATAATTTAAATGCAGAGTCGCAAGTGCAGAAAACAGAACAGAATTACATGAATAAACAGGTTTTAAGCGACAAGAATAAATCACTTTCTCAGATGACTGTGTATTCATCCCCTGGCCAATCCCTTCTGCTGAGTTTCTCCTCATCCCCCCTCCTCACTCTCCCTCCCTCGCCCCTTCCTTCCTCATGTCTTCCCTTCCTTGCTGCCTCCACAGTTTCCTCACTTTGCCTCACACCAAGCTGCCCAGGTCTCCCCATGAGGGGCACACAGTGGGGACGGTGACTTTCCAGCTCCCTCCTCAACACGTGCTCTTAGGATGGGGCCTGCACCTGGGTCAGTGGAGTCTGATGGAGCCTGGAAAGGGGATGAATTACATTCCTCCCCACACAGGTGCAAACCACCAACAAACTGCCTCTGACACACTCAGTGCTCCAATTACCAGCTGATTGTGCCACAGGATGATGCCAATTAAGACATCAACTCACAAAGGGCACTTGTCCCTCTGGAAAAAAGTCACTTTACAGGTGGATCTTGGACAGTGTCCCACGTGTGGACACCAGCTCCAGAGCTCAAATAGCCCAGCCCTGAGGCCCTGCTCTGTCCATGAGGCAGCACAGGATGGGGTGCAACATCCTGTGAGTTCTCAGAGGCTCCCCACAAGCCCCGAACATGGAGTGAGAGGCCGGGACAGCCTCTGTCCTGCCATGAGGACAACCTTAGGAGAGACAGGCCATGGCAGCGGGAACTTCCCCCTCAGACTGCAGGTACCTGCCACCGGCTGTTTACAGAGTATCTTTTCAGATTTGAAAGTTTAAAAACTTCAAGCTTCATTTTAGACTTGAGAAAGCACAGCAGATAAATATTCATTTTGCAAATAATGAAAACTAATGGATTCTAAATGAGCACAAGTTGCTCAGTGTCCCATAACACATCATCCTGGGGTGAGTCTCAATGAGAGAAAATAATTTATTCTTAATTTAAGGAGTTCAAACGATACTGACTTTTTAGAACATTTATCATATGAGAGGATTTTCACTTATGGTGCATCACATGCCATAGGATGGTTACTGCTTTGGAACTGTGATGTGAGCGTGGAGTGCAGTGAGTGTGTCTAGGAAGTGAAAGAGCCACAACAGTCAGGGATGTGCAGCCACGGGGGGACTCACGCGAGAGCCAAGGAACGCTACTGGCTGGGATGGGGCGGTGAAGTGCCCGGCCTGGCTCCAGGCCACAGTGGGTCCCGCACTCAGAGGTACCGGTTCCCTCCAGACCCAAATGACCCTCCTGCCCGGGGGAACAGGAGGGCTGGGGGATATTGGGGGGGCAGGGTGTGGAGACCTGGAGCAGACACAGGGTTCCTCTCACAGGGAGCCAACACCTCGCTGGGGCGGGGCTGCTCTGAGAACAGGGGTGCCGGACCTGTCTGTGGCCAGCAGGCTGCGGCGTCAGGGGAGTGACAGTCAAGGGGTTCGAGGCAGCATCTGGGGAGACGGATCTTTCTCTCAACACGTGGTGCGGCCGCTACTGTGTCCGTTACTGGACACTCGCTTCAGGGGGATCTGAACTCATCACTCCCTGACACTGTGGCTTGCAGGAGTCCCAGTATCTGATCAGGGCCAGGGGCAGAGATGTGTCACGGCTAAATTTGTCATGAGATGTTTATGTTTTACGTCATTCAGAAGAATCCCAGCCCCTGATGTCAGCGTGTCCTAAACTGATCCCTTTTGTTCTTCAAACATCTGGGTCATTTCCACGAACCTATCACAGTTATTTCATATCAGTACATTCTAAAAGTCCTGCCTCCCCAGGTCCCGCCCCTCTGCCACCCCACAGAGGGGGGAGAGGATAAGATTGGGGGGAGGAGAGAGGGCAGGGCTGCCCAGTGTGCAGGAGTCCCCACTCACGCATGGGCCTCGGGGAAGGAACAAACCCGCACCCGGGGGACCCGGGGCCCTGGGACCGGCAGGGACAGCCACACGCACAGACCATCCGGCTCAGCCCCGGAACGGCCTCCTCCATGCACAGAAGTGCATGAGGCTGAGGGAGACAGAGGGGCCGGGAGGGACCCAGGGTGGACGAGCCCATCCTGTAGCATGGGCGAGTGGGTGTGACCCAGGAGCAGACTCTGCAGGAGACACTAGAGATGGAGGAAGGTCCTTTAGTGGGAAATGACTGCGGGACAAGCTGATGTCTCGGTGCCCACAGCCAGTGCCCACAGAGGAGGAGTTTGGTGACCAGTGACCGGAGAAGCATCATCGCAGGAAGTGGATGTTAAGAAAACTCCTTGCATGAGTGTGTGCATATGTGCTGGGGATTGTGTGGCGTTTGGGTTGATAACACTGCAGTGACCAGCGGGGGTCGTGCAGCCACCCTTAAGAGCAGGATGCTGGGAAAGAGCAGTCCCCACCTGTGTAGTGGTAGCGTCATCCCACAGCACCAGTTGGAGACGCAGAAGGTGACACTGAAATTGTGTTTACTCACAGAGGGCTTCAGGCGGACATGAGTCTGTGACCAGATATTTTTTTTTTTTACTCTGCAAACTGGTGTAATGGAAACCAGACCCCAGGCCCGCCATGTTTCCAGTCTTATCGACAAGGTATCCCACTGCCCAATCTCTGGGGCCTGGCCTTCCCATCATACCTCCCGATGTAGCCCTTTCTCTGGGTCATCATCTCCTGCTCTTGCTTAATTTAAAAGGAGTCTGCGGGGTCTGTTGTCCTCCACTCTTTTAGGTCGCATAACTGACCTTGCTGTCCTGTCCTTGTATTGAGGGCAGAGCTCCATGCACCCAAGACGGCGGCCCATCAGGCCCTTTAAGTCTAGTAGACCCACATGGCTGCCGAGTGTTACTGAGTCCTCGATACGAATGCAGATGTTGGAGGTCTCTACAGTGAGTGTCTTGATGGCAGGGCATGGACGAAGGTTTCTAGGTGGAGGGTGGAGTTTCAGTGAGTTTCCTTCTCAGATGTGGCGTCAGCACCTGACAGGCCTGACCTGGGATCCTGAGGGTCTGAGGGTGTGGGAGCAACAGGAATAACAATGATGCTGGGCAGTTTATGGAGATATGTGGGAGGATAGTCTGGCGGTTTCTGAGGGGAAGGGGAAGTGTCCAATCTCAGTGTTTCTAACATGAGCTGTTTGGACAACATCACAAATCTCTTTCAGAAGAACTGGAAATACAGTAATTTGTCAGGACACAGTACTCTGTCAGGACACAGTACTCAGAGAATGACTAGAGGTGGAGACACGGGAGCACCAGGGGTGTGGGTGGTGAGAAGCTAGTTTGATTGTCGTATGAGAAGCCCAGTTATATTTAGTCTGAGGAGATGGGACTGTGCTAATTTCTTCCTCTCCACATTTATTACACAGATGACGGCTCCAGGGGTGAACAATCTCTCCATCGTGACAGAATTTGTGCTCCTGGGCTTCCCCACCCAGGGGAACATGGGCTTCTTGCAACAACTGCTCTTCTCCCTGGTCTACCTGTGCGCCCTGCTGGGGAACGGGCTCATCGTCCTCATCACCACCCTGGACTGGCACCTCCACACACCCATGTACTTCTTCCTGAGGAGTCTGTCCTTCACGGACCTCTGCCTCCTCTCAGCCACGGTCCCCAAGTCCATTGCCAACTCTCTGAGGCACAGCAGATCCATCTCCTTCCCGGGCTGTGTCGTCCAGGTCTTCATGGTGATTATATCAGCAGGTGCAGAGTTTCATCTGCTCACGGTGATGAGCATTGACCGCTAAGCTGCCATCTGCTACCCCCTGCACTATGAGGTCCTCATGAGCAGGGACAGGTGTGTGCAGCTGACAACTGTGTCCTGGCTGGGTGGAGGTATATTGGCTGTGATGAACACAGCTGGAATCTTCTCCTTGTCCTACTTTGGGTCCAAAGTGGTCCACCAGTTTTTCTGTGACATCCCCCATTTATTAGTTATTTCCTGCTCAGAAAATTTAATGAGTGAACTTGTCCCCATTATCATCAGTGCAGTGACAGATATGTGCTGTTTTACTTTCATTATCATTTCCTATGTGCACATCTTCTCTGCTGTCAGGAAGATCCCATCCACACAAGGGAAGGCCAAAGTCTACTCCAACTGCCTTCCCCACCTGCTGGTTGTGGTGCTGTTTCTCTTCACTGGATCTTTGCTCATCTGAACCCAACCTCAGGGACCCCGTCCACGTGTGACCTGTTCATTTCTATGTTCTACACGGTGGTGCCCCCCACCTTTAATCCTGTCATATACAGTCTGAGGATCCAAGCCATGAAGTCCGCTTTAGGGGGACTGATGAAGAGGAGACTCTCCAAAATGTAATAGAGAAGATGACTTCATGTCCCCTTTATGAAAGACTTATTTTAAATTTTCACATTATACTGACTTCTATGTTTTTACAATTATATAAGCAACATATATCGTCACGTTACCTTGTGTCTCAGATGGCCAGGATAGTCTGCTACTCATATGCTCTATTAACATTGATTGTTCCTCTTTTTAACCCTTATGTGCACTTTGATATTCTGTGTATACTGGAGGGAACTGAACTTCCAACCACTCTTTGCTGGTCTCCATTGCTTTAGCTCCCAGCCGAGAAAGGAGATGGTTGGGCTTCTTCCCAGTTGTCAGCAGTTCTCTCACTGGGGCAGCATCTCCAGTCTCTAAGGTGGCTTCCCCTCTAATGTCACAGACCCTCTCGGTCACTTATGGGACCAGGGGCCACTGTTGGGGCCGAGGCCCCTGTACTTAGTGAGTGAGGCCTTCATAGCATCAACAAGGCTTTAGGGTACAAGTTAGAATCAAAATATTCACCATCTACTGTCAGTAAGGACCACAAGTGCCGTGGTAGAGACCCTCCTGTAAGCACTGGTGTGGGTGCCACCAGCATTTACCATAAACACACTTAGAAATAAGAACGTTAATTTCCTGTGCAGTATGATTACTAAAATATTACAAAAATGTTTTAAATATTTATATAATAAGTTCAAAAAATTTAGATAATATTTAAATTCAAATATTATCTAAATTATTTTTAATTTAAATATTATTAAATATTAGAATTTTATATAATAAAATTTTAAATAAACTTTTTTTTAAATAATAAATTTTATTTTTATATTCCCCATACAATTGCAACCCCCATTATGACCCCAATCCCTCCTTCCTGCCCCCCACCCCCAAAAAGTGTCTCTGGTTCATAGTTAAATAAACTTTTAAATAAAATTTTAAATAAATTTTAAATATTTAGATAAAATTTTTAAATATTAATATCTTAAATAATAAAATATTACTATTTTAAATATTAAAATATTAAATATTGACATTTGAAGATCAGGCAGGGACTGTAGAACACATGGCAGAATCCTGATCTTTGAACTTCTGGGCTGACAACTTGTTATATTATAAAGTGTTCAAATGATTGGCCATTTTATGTTTTCTGTCGATAAATAAATTTGCTAACATTAATTGTTGATACTGTTACAATTTGCCCATCAATATTTAAAATTTTTAAACATTAAAATATTTTAAAAAATATTTAAAATATTACAAAAATGTAAAGCATAGGAATTTTTGGGAACAAATAAGAAAAATTAATAAGTTATATTTATAAAAGCAAAATTAAAAGAGTAACCTACATCAATTCTACTATTTCCAGAAATCACTGAGGAATGGCACCACAGCATCACCCCACACTATTGTCCCCATCTATTTAATTACCTGGGTGCCTGGGAATTTGGGGACAAGTCCTGTGGGCACCTCATAGGATTCTTACCCAGAGTGTCTGCGTTTCTATGGACATATTCAAACGAGAAAGCTCATCAGATTAGTGTACAATAAAATAATACTATTATTTAGTGTAGACATAAAGATACAAAGGATTTGAAGAAGATATAATTTGGGGAAGTAAAATGCCCATGGGTGTGGCTACTGTCTGGCCTCAGCTCCTCTCTGCTGATGGTATTGACCTTTGCTTTCCTGTCTGTGATGCTTGATCTTTGAAAAGTTCACACCAAATATTTCATGATAAAATGTAGTTCCAATTGGATACCAGACATTCAGTCACTCTCAAACAGTTTGCCCTGTGAGGAGTGAGTCAGGCTGACCTTGCCTCCAGCCCAGGAGAGTCCCATGTGGCACAAGGGAAATCTGGAAACCAGCCAGGGACAGTAGAAGAGGTGGCAGAATCTTGATCTTTGAACTTCTGGGCTGACAACTTGCTATACTATAAAGTTTTCAAATGATTGGCACTTTTATGTTTTCTGTCGATAAATAACTTTGTTAACATTAATTGTTGATACTGTTAATAATTTACCCATCAATGACAGTTATGGGATATAATAAAAATGTAATATATGTATTGAATTAAGAAGCTCAATCAAACCATTATGCTGAGACTATTCATTGCCAACATTTTTGCCATCTTTGTACAACATAATTAAAATATTTACCTTAATAAAATATGAAATGTCTCAAGGTTGTATGAATTAAAACTGTTAATTTCTAGACCATGGGCACAGGGGAATACCCTCTTGACTCACCATTTTAGACCAGGTATATTTGCGTCCGGAATCCACCTAGACTGTGTGGAACTGGGAAAGTGCTCCCCCCACAGCCAGAGGTGAGCCGAAAAGCCCCACAATCCAGGCCCCTGTCTGGCAGCCAGTCGGAGCCCAGATGGGGGATCCAGTGATTTGGAGCCAAGTGGGTGATCCAGCCAAGGCCAGGGCAGTCTGTGGGACTGCAAGATCCACCTCTGGAATTAAATGAATACAGAAGGAGGAGATTTTCTGTGACAGTAACCACTAACATATTCATAGTACCACTGCAGTACTGGACTTCTGGTATAAGTTTTTGACTTGGCTGGACCACCAGTTTTCAACATCTCAGAAAGAGCACACCAAAAAATGCTGGCCAGTACCAGTGATGCAATGTCCTAACACATAGGACATATTAGAAAACAAGCAGCAGGGAGAAGAAAAACTACAAGCAACCAAGCAAGTCCTCAGGGAAAAGACACACCAAATAAAGAAAATCACCCACCAGATTGCAACAACAGTGACTTGGGAGAACTTCTGAGCCTTCCAGATAGAGAAATTAAAATTGCCATGATTGAAAAACTGAAAGAAGTCATAAAACAATGATAAGGGAAAAAAATAATCAATGATCAGAAGAATGAAATTGAGTCCCTAAAGAGGGAAGTGAAAGAAATGCAGGAGATCAAAGGATTAATGGAGGAGCTAAAGAACTCCGGGAAAAGCAGTGAAAGCAGAATAGATGAAATGGAAGAATGAATAAGCACTCTTGAAGACCCAGAAATAAAAAAAGATTCAAAACAGAAAAGGAAAGAGAAGTACAAAGGAAAAAGAAAGAAGAAAGACTTTGGGAACTATCTGACTCCATGAGGAAATGAAATATAAGTTATAGGAATCCCAGAAGGAGAGGAGATAGATATAAGAACAGATAAAATATTCAAGGAAATAATTGAAGAGAACTTCCCAAATGTGAAGAAGGAGCTGAAATAGATGTAGGAAAAGCAAAAATAACACCAAACTTCCACGATGAAAGGAAAAATTCAGCAAGACATAATAGTAAAACTCCCAAGAATCAGAGACAAGGAAAAAATAATGACGCTGACAAGAGAGAAGGAACAGATAATGTTCAAAGGAAAACCAAACAGGCTGACATCAGACTTCTCTGAAGAAATGCCATGGGCAAGAAGAGAGTGGAGGGACATAGTCAACAGGTTCCAAGACAACAAATGCCAACCAAGAATACTCTATCCTGCAAAGCTTTCCTTCCTCTATGAAGAAAGAATAAAGACCTTCTCAGACAAATGGAAACTCTGGAATGTCATTATGACTAAACCCCCAGTCCAAAAATTACTACAAGGAGTCCTAAAGACAGAACCAACAGAGGGATGAATAAGAATGAAACAAGACCAAAAATTTTAATTAAAAAAATAAATAAAACCAGAGAAAAGACAAACAAAATGGAAATACAGACACTAACATATCAATATTAACTCTAAATGTAAATGGACTAAAATCTTCAATAAAAAGACACAGAGTCATATCCTGGATTAAGAAACAAGATTCAACCTTTTGCTGTCTCCAGGAAACACATTTAACTACAAAAGATAAAAATAGACTGAAAGTAAAAGAATGGAAAACAATCCTACAAACAATTGGGCCAAAAAAGAAGGTAAGAACAGCAATACTTATATAAGATAAAATAGATTTCAAACTCAAAAAGGTAAAAAAATAAAGACCCAGACGGTCACTACACCATGATCAAGGGGACATTACTTCAAGAAGAAATAACACTCATTAACATATACTCACCAAATGAAGGGACACCAAAATATATCAGACAAATATTATCATCTCTGAAAACCAACATCAGAGAAAACATGTATGTAGTAGGAGACTTCAACACACCACTATCAACAATGGATGGAGCAAAGAGACAAAAAAAAATAAGTAAGGACACTAAAGTTCTAAGAAAGGATCTAGAGCTCATGTGCTTAACAGACACCTATAGAACACTAAACAAAAAAAAAATCTGAGTACACATTTTTCTCGGGTGCACACAGATCATTCTCCAGGATGGATCACATACTGGGACACAAGACAAACATCAACAGATACTCCAAGGTTGAAATCATACCAATCATCTTCTCTTACCATGAAGGAATCAAACTAGAAATAAACCATAAAAAGAAGGCAAGGAACCCTTCTACTTCACGGAAATTGAAACCCACACTACTGGAAGACCACTGGACTAATGAGGAGATCAAAGAAGAAATTAAAAAAAAAAATACTTTGAGTTGAATGACCAGGAGGACACTGATTTCCTAAATGTGTGGGATACAGCAAAAGCAGTAATAAGAGGAAAATACACAGCAAAACAGGCTCACATAAACAAACAAAAAATAACTCAAGGAAACAACCCAATCACACATCTTAAAGAACCAGAAAAAGAACAACAAAAAACACCAAAACCAGTAGAAGAAAGGAAATACTAAAAATCAAAGCAGAAATAAATGAAATAGAAATGAAAAAAAATAAGATCAATGAAATAAAAAGTTGGTTCTTAAAAAAAATAATTAAAATAGACAAACCCCTAGCCAGGCTCACAAAGGAAAAATGGGAGAAAGAACAAATAAATAGGATCACGAATGCAAAAGGAGAAATCCCAACAGACACAGCAGAAATCTAAAGAATAATCAGAAACTAATATGAACAGTTATATGCAAACAAACTCAACAATCTAGAAGAGATGGACAAATTCCTACAACTCTGCAGTCACCCAAAGCTAGCTAAAGAAGAAATAAAACACCTAAACAGTCCAATTTCAAGCAGTGAAATTGAAATGGTAATTAAAACCCTCCCCAAAAACAAAAGCCCAGGAACACATGGATTTACAAATGAATTCTACCAAACATTCAGAACGAATTAGTGCCTATCCTTCTAAATTATTTCAAAAAATTGAGAAGGTGTTTACTTTCTTATAGTTATTCTTTTTCCTGGTCTCTTATTTAAGTTTTCTAGATTCCTGCTAAGAGTGAGACCACCCAGTATATTTCTTTTTCTTTCTGGTTTATTTCGCTGAGCATGATCTCTTCCAGTGCCATTCATGTTGCTGCAAATTGCATATGTTTATCTTTTTTGAATGCTGAGAAATATTCCATTGTGTATATGTACCAGATGGTCTTGATCAAGTCATTTATTTTTGGGCATCTGGGTTGTTTCCATAGCTTAGCTATTGTAAACAGTGCTGACATAAACATAGGGGTGCAGGTGCTCTTTGGAATTGATGTTTCCATGTCCTTTGGGTAAATACCTAGGAGTGGAATTGCTGGATCATATGTAAGGTCTATGTGTAGTAGGTCAAGTAAAAATCAAAAGCAACCAACAACTATGAACTGGAGACACTCTATGAGGGTTGGGGGTGAGGAAAGGAGAGATTGAGGTCAAAATAAGGGGGTTGCAATTGTATGGGGAATATAAAAATAAAGTAAAAATTAAAAAAAATAAAAAATAAAATAAAATGCATATCAAATGTGAAAAAAAGAAGATATGTTGGAGTCCTAATCACCAGTACCTCAGAATATGACCTTATTGGGAAATATAATCTTTATAGAGATTCCCAAGCTAAAATAAGTTATTAGGTGGACTTAATCCAGATGTCTTTATTAAAAAAAAAATCTGAACACAGAGACAGATGCACACAGAGGGACGATGATGCGAAAACACAGGGAGAAGGCAGCCATGTGACTAGAGAGATGTACCTACAAGCCAACAGGAGCTTGAAGCTACCAAAAGCTATGAGAAAGGCAAGAAGCAGTTCCTTTCCCAGAGCATGACAGAGAGCATGGCTTTGCTATCACCTTAAATTTGGACTTCTGGCCTCCAGAAGTATGAGCCAATAAATTTCTGATGTTTTATACGAAGAAAAAATTTGAGAAGGTAGGGATAATACCAAACACGTTCTATGAAGCCAACATTACACTAATACCAAAGCCAAACAAGGACAACACAAAAAAAGAAAACTGCAGACCATTCTGTCTAATGAACACTGATTCAAAAATCCTTAATAAAATCTTAGCTATCAGAATCCAACAGTGCATCCATAAGATAATTCACCACGACCAAGTAGCATTTATTCTGGGGACACAAGTATGGTTCAACATCTGAAAATCAATCAATGTAATCCAACACATCAACAAAAAGAAACATAAAAACCATATGATAATATCAATAGATGCTGACAAAGCTTTTGACAAAGTACAACACCCATTTATGATAAAGGCCCTTGAAATTCTTGGAAAGCAAGGAACATACCTCAACATCATAAAGGCCATATATGACAAGCCCATAGCCAGTATCATCCTCGCCTTTTCAATGGTGAAAAGATGAAAGCATTTCCATTAAGATCTGGAACAAGACAAGGATGTCCACTCTCACCACTGCTTTTCAACATAATACTGGAAGTCCTAGCCAGAGCAATAGGACAGGAGAAAGACATACAAGGCATCAAAATAGGAAAAGAAGAAGTCAAACTATCACTATTTGCAGATGATATGATACTATACATAGAGAACCCCAAAAACTCCACAGAAAAACTAATTGAACTAATCAATCAGTTTAGTAAAGTAGCAGAATACAAAATCAACACGCAAAAATCAGTAGCCTTCCTATGTTCACACCACAATATTTCATGATGATATGCAGTTCCAACTGGATATCAGACATTTAAGTCATTCTCAGACATTCACCCTCTGAGGTTGCTAATCAGGCTGATCTTGCCTTCAGCCCATGCAAGTCCCATGTGGGCACAATGTCAGTTTGGAGGCAGTCAGGAATGGTTAAAAGATGGCAACATCTCCATCTTTGAACTTCTGGGTTGACAACTTGCTGCTGTTCTTTCAAATAATTGGCATTTTTATTTTTTCTGATGATAGATAACATTCTTAATATAAATTCTAGTTACTGTCATAGTTTACAGGTCAATAAAAGTTATGGGGTATCAAGAGAAGATTATGATATATAATGTGAATTCAATACATGTATTGAATGAAGAAGCTGAATCAGACTATTATAATCGTATACTGAGACTATTCATTGGCTACAATTTGGCAGTTTTGTGTAACATAATTAAAATTTTAAAATAATAAAGCAAAACTGTCTCTCAGTTGTATGGATTTAAACATTTCAGCACAATTAAACTGGTTGTGGACAATGTAATATACACTAAGAAAACAAAGGATTCCACTGAAAAAAAAAATAAATTAAAATAATAAGCCACTTCAGTGTAGTTGAAAGTGTAAAAAATCAACACACAGAGCCTCCCCAGTGGCACAGCGGTTGAGCTCTGGGTTACGAAGTTGCCTGCAGCCTCTGCAGTGCCGGTTAAATCCCCGGCCGCCAATGAGGGCCCTACATGTCGCGCAGACCTCTCCTGCTAGCCGCTGCTCCCCTCAGCAGTGTAGTTTGTCAGTCTGCCTGTTCTGTTCCCCGTTCTGGCTCTGGTGAGTTCTCCTCACCCTCCTGCGCCTCTGACTGTACCCAGTGCCTGTATGAATAAAAATAAATAAATAAATAAATAAATAAATAAATAAATAAATAAATAAACACAACGTTGTCAACTTGTGTTAACTTAATAAATAAACCATCCTTTTAAAATAACAACACACGAAAATCAATTGCCTTCCATATGCACAAAATTAACTAGAAAAGAAGTTAAAAAACAATCCTACTTATAATCACGACATGAAGTATCATGGAGTAAACATAACAAAGGAGGTAAAGATGCAAAGAAAAGAGTAAGATATTGTTAATAGAAATAGAAAAGACTGAGAAATGGAAAGATATTCCCTGCCTTTGGCTAGGGAGAATCAACATACCAAATGTGCATCTGACCCAAAGCAATTTACAGATTCAGTGTAATCCCAATAAAAAATTCAATGGCATTTTCCAAAGATATTAAAAAAAAATGCTCAATTTTTGACCACACCAGGCCCCTTTTGGCCTGCAGTCCAAGCCCAGAGAGGGAGCGGGAAACCACTGCCAGAGCAGACTGGGCAAGCAGAGGAGTGCGAACCCGCATCAACTTTTTAAAACAGGGACCTTTCTTCAGTAAAGCCTGCTTGAAACCAACAGATGACTCCTGGAAGAGCCAGAGGTGAGCTGGGAAGTTCGCCCAAGATGTCGGCCAGTCCCAGCAACACAGTGTCCCAATGCAGACAGCAAATTAGAAAACAGACAGTAGGGAGTAGAAGAACCACACGCAACCTAACAACGCCTCAGGAAAGAAGCACACCACAAAAAGAAAACCACCCCCCAGATTGCAACGACAGTAACTTGGAAGAACTTCTGAGCCTTCCAGAAAGATAATTGAAAATTGTCATGATTACAAAACAGACAGAATTCCTAAAGGAAAACAATAATAAGGGAAAAAATAATCAATGATCAGAAGAATGAAATTGAGTCCCTAAAGAGGGAAGTAAAAGAAATCCAGGAGATCAAAGAATTAATGGAGGCAATAAAGAACTCAGGGAAAAGCAATGAAAGCAGAATAGATGAAATGGAAGAACGAGTAAGTACTCTTGAAGACACAGAAATAAAAAGAACCAAAACAGAAAAGGAAAGAGAAGTACGAAGGAAAAAGACAGAAGAAAGACTTTGGGAACTATCTGACTCCATGAGGAAAGGAAATATAAGGAAATATAAGAGTTATAGGAATACCAGAAGGAGAGGAGAGAGATGTAGGAACAGAGAAAATATTCAAGGGGATAATTGATGAGAACTTCCCAAATGTGAAGAAGGAGGAGAAAATTGATATAATAGAAACAAGAAGAACACCAAACTTCCACGACAAAAAAAAAAAAAAAAAAAAAAAACAGCAAGACACATAATTGTAAAGCTCCCAAGAATCCAGGACAAGGAAAAAACATTGAAGCTGACAAGAGGGAAGAAACAGATAACACTCAAAGGAATACCAATCAGGCTGACATCAGACTTCTCTGAAGAAACACTATAGGCAAGGAGAGAGTGGAAGGACATAGTCAACAGACTCCAAGAAAACAGATGCCAACCAAGAATACTCTATCCCAGAAAGTTCTCCTTCCTCTATGAAGAAAGAATAAGGACCTTCCCAGACAAACAGAAACTCTGGAATTTCATTACGAATAAACCCCCACTCCAAAAAATACTACAAGGAGTCCTAAAGCCAGAACCTCAGAGGAACGAATAGCAATGAAAGAAGGCCAAAAAAAAGTTATTGAAAGAATAAATAAATAACATCAAAGGAAAGACAAACACAATGGTAAATAGAGATGCTAACATATCAATATTAACTCTAAATGCAAATGGACTAAACTCTTCAATAAAAAAAAACACAGTTGCAGGCTGGATTTAGAAACAGAATCCAACCTTTTGCTGTCTCCAGGAAACACATTTAGCTACAAAATCTAAAAATAGACTCAAAGTTAAAGGATGGAGAACAATCCTACAAGCAAATGGACCCAAAAAGAAAGCAGGAACAGCTTTACTTATATCAGATAAAATAGATTTCAAACTCAAAAAGTTAAAAAGTGACCCAACTGCATTATGACCAAGGGGACAATAATTCAAGAAGAAATAACACTCATTAACATATATTCACCAAAAGAAGGAGCATCAAAATATATCAGACAACTATTGTCATTTCTGAAAACAGATATCAGAGAAAACACATACATATTAGGAGACTTCTACACACCACTATCAAAAATGGATAGATAAACAAGACAAGAAATAAGTAATGACACTAATGCTCTCAATAAGGATCTAGAGCGCTTGGGCTTAACAGACATCTATAGAACAATAAACCCAAAAAAATCTGAGTACACATCAGATTTCTCAAGCGCACACAGATCATTCTCCAGGATTGATCACATACTGGGACACAAGACAAACATCAACAGATACACTAAGATTGAAATCATACCAACCATCTTTGCTGACCATGAAGGCATCAAACTAGAAATAAACCATAAAAAGAAGGCAAGGAACTCTCCTGCCTCATGGAGAATGAAAACCACAATACTGGAAGACCATTGGACTAACGAGGAGATCGAAGAAGAATTAAAACAAAATTCTTTGAATTGAGTAACAAGGAGGACACCAATTACCTATATGTATGGGATGCAGCAAAAGCAGTAATAAGAGGAAAATATATAGCAATAGAGGCTCACATTAAGAAACAAGAAAGAACTCAAAGAAACAACCTAATCTCGGAGCTCAAATATCTAGAAAATGAACAACAAAAGAACCCCAAAACCAGTAGAAGAAAAGAAATAATAAAAACCAAAGCAGAAATAAATTAAATCGAAACAAACAAACAAACAAACAAACAAACAAAAATCCAAAAGATCAATGAAAGCAAGAGCTGGCTCTTCGAAAAAAAAAAATAAAATAGACAAACCCTGAGCCAGGCTCACAAAGGAAAAACGGGAGAAAGCACAAAAAAGCAGGATCATAAATGAAAGAGGAGAAATCACAACTGACACAGCAGAAATCAAAAGAATAATCAGTAACTACTATGAACAGTTATATGGAAACAAGTTCAACAATCTAGAGGAGATGGACAAATTCCTACAACTCTACAATCTCCCAAATCTAGATAAAGAAGAAATAGAACACCTAAACAGACCAATTACAAGCAGCAAAATTGAAATGGTAATCCAAAACCTCCCAAAACAAAATCCCAGGACCTGTTGAATTTACAAATGAATTCTACCAAACATTCAGAGACGAATTATTGCCTATCCTTCACAAACTCTTCCAAAAAATGGAGAAGGAAGGGATAATACCAAACACATTCTATGAAGCCAACATTACACTAATACCAAAACCGAACAAGGACAACACAAAAAAGGAGAACTACAGGGCAATCTCCCTAATGAACACTGATACAAATATCCTCAATAAAATCTTAGCTATCAGAATCCAACAATGTATCCATAAGATAATTCACCAAGACCAAGTAGGATTCATTCCAGGGACACAAGGATGGTTAAACATCCGAAAATCAATCAACATTATCCAACACATCAACAAAAAGAAATATAAAAACCATGTGATAATATCAATAGATGCTGAGAAAGCTTTTGACAAAGTGCAATACACATTTATGATAAAAGCCCTTAAAATTTTTGGGATACAAGGAACATACCTCAACATCATAAAGGCCATATATGAAAAGGCAACAGCCAATATCATTCAAAATGGTGAAAAGATGAAAGCAATTCCATTAAGATCTGGAACAAGATGAAGATGTCCACTCTCACACTGCTTTTCTATATAATACTGGAAGTCCTACCCAGAGCAATAATACAAGAGAAAGACATCCAAGGAATCCAAATAGGAAAAGAAGAAGTCAAACGATCACTATTTGCAGATAATATGATGATATACTAGAGAACCACAAAAACTCCATAGAAAAGCTAATTCAACTGATCAATCAGTTCAGTAAAGTGGCAGGATACAAAATCAACACGCAAAAGTCAGTAGCCTTCCTATACACAAACAATAAATCTGAAAAAGAAATAAAAAAATCCCTTTTATTATTGAAACAAAAAATCTAATACTTGGGAATAAATCAAACAAAAGAGGTAAAGGACCTATACAAAGAAAACTATAAAACACTGTTAAAAGAAATAGAAGAAGACGCAAAGAAATGGAAAGACATCCCCTGCTCATGGATTGGAAGAATTAACATTATTAAAATGGCCATCCAACCAAAAGAAATCTACAGAGTCAATGCTATCCCAATAAAAATCTCAATGTCATTCCTCTAAGAAATAGAAAAATTATTGATGAAATTCATATGGAATCACCAAAAACCCCGAATAGCCAAAGCTCTCCTGAAAAAAAAAATTAAAAAAAAGATGTGAATGGAGGCATCACACTCCCAGACTTCAAACTATACTACAAAGACATAATCATCAAAACTGTATGGTATTGAAACAAGAACAGACTCACAGACCAACGGAATTAAATAGAAAATCCAGAAACAAACCCACAGATTTATGGTCAACTAATCTTTGACAAAGGAGCAAAGAATATGCATTGGAGCAAAGAAAGTTTGTTCAATAAATGGTGCTGCGAAAACTGGGTCGCTACATGCAAAAGAATGAAGCTTGACCACTACCTCACACCATACACAAAAATCAACTCCAAATAGATAAAAGTACTAGACATAAGACCTGAAACCATAAAATACATAGAAGGAAATATAGGCGAAATACTATGTGACATGAACATCAAAGACAACTTTACAGACACATCACCCAAAGCCGTGATAGTGAAGGCAACGATCAACAGCTGGGTCCACATCAAATTAAAGAGCTTCTGAACAGCAAAAGAGATAATAACCAAAACAAAGAGAATCCCCACAGATTGGGAGAACATTTTTGCACACAACACTAACGATAAAGGATTGATCAAAAAAATCTACAAAGAGCTGATGAGACTCAACAACAACAAAGAAAATAACCCAGTCAAAAAATGGGCAGAAGAGTTAAAAAGAAAGTTCTCTGAAGAGGAAATGCAAATGGCCAACAGGTATATGAAAAAAATGTTCAACATCACTTGTAATCAGGGAAATGCAAATCAAAACTACCATGAGATACCATCTTACACCAGTGAGAATGGCACATATTAAAAAAACTAGCAACAACAAATGTTGGCAAGGATGTGGAGAAAAAGGAACTCTCCTGCACTGTTGGTGGGAGTGCAAACTGGTCCAACCACTATGGAGAGCTGTGTGGAGATTTCTTGACCTACTAAACGTAGAGCATCCGTATGATCCAGCAATTCCACTCCTAGGTATTTACCCAAAGGACACAGAAACATCAATTCCAAATTGCACCTGCACCCCTATGTTTATAGCAGCACTGTTTACAACAGCTAAGATACGAAAACAGCCCAAATGCCCAAAATAGATGACTGGATCAAGGAGATGTGGTACATATACACCATGGAATATTACTCAGCATTCAAAAAAGATGAACACATGCAATTTGCTGCAATATGGATGGTGCTGGAAGGGATCATGCTCAGTGAAATAAGCCAGAAAGAAAAAAGAAAAATACAGGATGGTCTCACTCATAACAGGAATCTAGAAAACTTAAATAAGGGACCAGGAAAAACAATAACTATAAGAAAGAAAAAATCAAAATCAACAAACAACTATGAAACAGAGACACTCTATGGGGGGTGGGGTGCAGGGAATGGAGGTTGGGGTCAAAAAAGGGGGTTGAAATTGTTTGGGGAATATAAAAATAAAATTTATAATAAAAAAATTGCTCAAATGTTTATGGAACCAAAAAGACCCCAAATGATCAAAACAAACCTGACAAAAATGAGGAAGCATGGTGGAGGCAGCACATTCCAGACTCCAGTCCATACAATAAAGCTCTAATACTTAAAGCAGCATGGCACTGGGACAAAAGCAGACACAGACCCCTGGAATATAATGAGGGCCCAGGAACCCACCCTCATCAGGATGGACAATGACTCTACGGCAGAGGAGCCAGACCAGGCACTAGAGCAGGGAAATTGGGGAGATGGTGCTGGGAAAAGCAGACAGACACACGCAGCAGAGTGAAGCAGGTCCTGCCAGACCCCCTACAGAAGAGTAAACTCAAGCAGATAAATGCCTGTTTCCATGTGAGAAGGCACCATCGTCATGCAGCAAACTTAAGGTTATGACACCATAAGCAGAAACCCTCATATTCTACTCCATTTTGTTAAGGTTAAAAGTAAAATTATTTAATCCTAATAACAGTTCTAATGTAAGTGCAGGGACAGGGGCTGGGGTGGAAAAGAACCACAGGATACACAATTTCAGAGACCAGTAAAGTTTCTCTTCTCGAAGGGCTGGTGACCCCCATGGTCACTCACTTCTGCTGGACGTCCATTGTCTTTCTGCCCCACTCCCCTTCCTGGGGCTCCCTCCTACCTCTCTCCGTGTCCCTTCCCTCCCACCTCAGGACTTCCCATATCCCCCTCATGCCCATCCCCATGACCTCTCCATGAAGGGCAAACGGGGGGGGGGTAACGGGCGACTGTCCAGCTGTCTAGACAGGGACTCAGGGCACTGTTATGACTGATGGTGCCCACCACGGCGGACATGACAGGTGGGGAATGGAACCTGGACATGAGCATTTGTCTGTTCAAGTCCATAGAGGCCAGACACAAAATCACATCTATACACCGAGTGTGATAATTACTTGCTGAGATGCACTGCAGGACACTCCAATTAACACAGTCAAGTAAACACACACTTTCCCTCAGGAGGACAGTCCCTGAGGGCTGGAATATGTACAGCGTCCAACACGAGAACACCAACTACAGAGCTCAAGTAGCCCAGCCCTGAGGCCCTGCTCTGTCCATGAGGCAGCACAGGACGGGGTGGAACATCCTGTGAGTGCTCAGAGGCTCCCCATGAGCCCCAAGCATGGAGTGAGAGGCCGGGATGCCCTCTGTCTGTGCCATGGGGCAACCTCAGGAGACAGACTCAACATGGCAGCAGGATCTCCCCCCCCCCAGACTGCATATATCAGCCCCCAGCCGTTTGCAGGGGAGAATCCACTCACACTTGAAAGTTTTCAGATGTCTAGCCTCATTTTGGTCTTTAGAATGTGCCACAGCTAATCTATTCACTTTGTAAATCATGACAATTAATGCTGAAGGGTCCCAAGTTGTCATGTCCCACTGCCCTGTCAGCCTCCGTGAGGCTCAGTGGAGAAAACATATTCTCTTATAATTTAAGGTGCTCAAAGATACTGACTCAATACACTGATCATATTAGAAGATTTTGACCTATGGGATATGTGACAATTTTTGATTCATACCTAGAATTTTAGCATCAGCACACTCAGTGTGTTTTGGATACTAAACAAAATAACAAAATTAATGGAATCAGTTTGTATCAAAGAAATTGCAGAGCAAAATAAAAAAAAAATATTTATTGTTAAATTAAAAATGCTATGCCCATTTGTCCTACACATTATGACAGATAGGATTCAAGTAGAAAATCAAAAACTCTTATGGCAACATGTTAACGGCTTTGTGGCTCTGACACTAGCATGAGGCTGGCAGGGACGTGTGACTATGGATGAGAACTTGGGATTCTTCCCCAACTCCATCACTCAGGGATTGTTAGCAATTTTGTAAAATAAATCACAGTATTTAAACAGACCCTGGAGGAGATATATGACAAATGCTATTTATGATTTTAAATTTTTATATAAATCACTCAACAGATATCAACATTATTAACAACCAAGTACCCTAATTTATTTCCTTGCTTTTATTAAATTATTTGGCATTATTCCCACTGATGTATTGCAAATATTTTATATCACCACATTCCAAAAATCCTTCCGTCACCAGATCTGCCCGTCCATCACCCCACAGAGGGGGGAGAGGGTGAGATTGAGGAGGGAGGAGAGCAGGCAGGGCTGCCCCGTGTCCAGACATCCCCACTCATGCATGGGCCTTGGGAGAGGAACAAACCTGCACCGGGGGACCGGGGGCCCTGGGACCAGCAGGGACAGCCACACACAGAGAGCGTCCGGCTCAACCCCGGAGAGTCTTAATTCCTGCATGAGTCTGATGGGGGAACACAGGGCCTGGCAGGACCTGGGGGTGGATGAGCCCATCCTGCAAGAGGGAATTGTGGGTGTGACCATGGGAAGAAGTAACTGCAGGAGAAACCACCTTAGCTCCTTCAGTAAACAACGGGGCAGGACAATAACCGGGATGGGCAGGAGCGGTCACCCTTTCAGTACATACAATGCAGGGGCTAGGGGCAGTCAGTGTTCAGATGGCGACATGGACACGTGGGACTCCCCACCTACTGCTGTGATGATGAACATGGGCACCGACCAGGAACAGACTTGGGACCATCAGTGTCCACTTGGTCCCAAAATATTCACCTGGAGCTGCAACTGGCCTTTGATTTGCTGGAACACGGCAGCTGAGATCCACAGGCAAGATATGGGGCAAGTTTGAATGTTCATGTTCCTGAGTCTTCTTGGAGGGTCCACTCCTGGGAGGTACGCTAACCTGGGGGCCGGGGTTGGCAGAGGAGAGGTCGGGGTCAGTGTTTCAGGGGTGCCCATGCACGGGATGTGGTGAGACGGGAGGAGACTGCTCAGGGGGCTGAGGTCAGTTGAACTCTCTGCCCTTCAGCATTTCCCACAGGCGGCATGGACCGTGGCAGCACCTGTGGGTCACTGAAGCTGGAAAGGCTGAGCAGAGCAGGAGCTGAGATACCTGTGGGGGAGATGCTGAACAGAGCATGAAGAGAGGTCAGTGGGGAAGGACAGTGCTGGTCACCTGCAGAGAGACACCGCGGGTCCACCACTGGTAGATGGTCCCGGCACTTTATTCCTGTAGACGTTCGTGCAGTGATGGCTCCGGGGGGATGAATCTCACAGCCATGACAGAATTCAACCTCCTGGGGTTTCCCACCCAGGGGACCATGGGCTTCCTGCACCCGCTGCTCATCTCCCTGGTCTACCTGTGCACCTTGCTGGGGAACGGGCTCATCATCCTCATCATCACCCTGGACCGGCACCTCCACACCCCCATGTACTTCTTCCTGAGGAGTCTGTCCTTCACGGACCTCTGCCTCCTCTCAGCCACAGTCCTCAAGTCCATTGCCAACTCTCTGAGTCACAGCAGCTCCATCTCCTTCCTTGGCTGTGTCCTCCAGGTCTTTGTGATGATTTTTTTCAGCAGGTTTAGAGCTGACCCTGCTCACGGTGATGAGCCTTGACCACTATGCTGCCATCTGCCACTCCCTGCACTATGACTTCCTCATGAGCAGGGGCAGGTGTATGCAGCTGACAGCTGTTTCCTGGCAGTCTGGGCACATCATTTCTGTGATGCACACAGCCGGAACCTTCTCCTTGTCCTACTGTGGGTCCAGTGTGGTCCACCAGTTCTTCTGTGACATCCCACAGCTATTGGCTATTTCCTGCTCAGGAAATTTGATGAACGAACTTCTTCCCATTCTCACTAGTGTGGTGCTAGGTATGTGCTATTTTGTTTTCATCATCATTTGCTATGTCCACATCTTCTCTGCTGTCAGGAAGATCCCATCCACAGAAGGGAAGGCCAAAGTCTACTCCACCTGCCTTCCCCACCTGTTGGGTGTGGTGCTGTTTGTCTCCACTGGGTTCTTTGATTATCTGAAGCCTACCTCAGGGACCCCGTCCATGTCTGACCTGGTCATTTCAATATTCTACATGGTGGTGCTCCCACCTTTAATCCCGTCATATACTATCTGAAGAACCAAGTCTTGAAGACGGCTGTGGGGAGACTGATGAAGGGGAGACCCACCCACATGTAATAGAGAAGATGAGTTCATGACTCTATTACAAGACATTTATTTTAAATTTTTCATCATTATATCCTTATAGTTATGTTTAATTCCATTGTATAATCAAAATATATGCTTATTTTTAAATTATATTTATGATACTTCATATACTCCTATAGCTTATATTTTGCTCTTTTTAGCACTGAGATGTTCTCTGGTATTCTATGTGTACTGGGGTGATTGGACCTCAGCATCTTTCTGCTGTTCTGCATTCTGTGCTCCCGGCCGAGAAGGCGATGGTCGGATTTCATCTCAGTCGTCAGTAGAAGTTCTCTCTCGGGGCAGCCTCTCCAGTCTCTATGGTGCTTCCCCTTTCATGTTGCTGATCAGAGATCATGGATAAGACAGAGGCCCCTTTACCTAGTGAGTGAGGCCTTCACAGAATAAATAAGGCCTTAGGATCTGTAGTAGAATCTGAGCAGTCATGACCTTCTGTCGATAAGGACCACACCTGATGTGGTAGAGACCCTTCGGGAAGCTCTGCTGTGGGTGCTGACGGTGTTTACCGTAAACACACTCAGCATATAGTGGACATAAGAAATAAGACAGTGAGTGAAAGCAGTTAATTCCACGTGCAGTATAATCACTAAAAAGTTACAAATATATAATGGGTTGGGTTTTTTAAGAAACAATAAAGGAACTTGGGAAGCTATAATGGTAAAAACAAAATAATAGCTAGTGGACTGCACAATATTCTAGTATTTCCAGAAATAGTTGAGGAATGGCACTCACAACATCACACCGCCCTTTACACATGTGTTTATCCACATTTATTTAACTAACAAGAACGCCTGGGAATTTGAGGGCAATATATTTTTGGGCACATTATTATGGGGTCTCAGTGTGTTTGTGTTTCCATATGGAGTTGTTCAAATGAGAAAACTCATCAGATTTACATGTCATAAATAATGCTATATTTAGTGTAGATGTAAAAACATAAAGAATTTGAAGAAGGGCCTCCCCAGTGGCGTAGTGGTTGAGCGCTGGGCTGTGAAGCTGCCCGCAGCCTCTGTAGTGCCGGTTCAATACCCGGCCGCTCAGTGAGGGTCCCACATGGCGCACAAACCTGTCCTGCTGCCTGCTGCTCCCCTCAGCAGTGTACTTCGGTCATTCTGCCTGCTCTGCTCCCTGCTCTGGCTCTGGTGAATTCTCTCACCCTCCCGTGCTTCTGACTGTACTCACTGCTTGTATAAATAAATAAATCTAAAAAAAAAAGAATTTGAAGAAGATTTAAAATTGGAAAATGAAATGCCCAAGTGTGTGGCTGCTGTCTGGCTTCAGCTCTTGTCTGCTGACAGCATCGAGCCCTGCTTGCCCATCTGTGACGTCCAATGTTTGAAGATTTCACACCAAAATATTTCATGATAAAATGTAGTTCCAACTGGATATCTGACATTTAACGCATTCTCAGACATTCATGTGCTAATCAGGCTGATCTTGTCTTTAGCCCAGGCGAGTCTCATGTGTGCACAATATCAGATTGGAGGCAGCCAGGAATAGTTAAAAGATGGCGAAACATCGATATATAAACTTCTAGGTTGACAACTTGCTACTGTTCTTTTAAATCACTGACATTTTTATTTATCAACTAATAAATAACTTTCTTTTTTTTGGGGGGGGGCTTTGTTTTTTATTTATTTATTTTATTTTTTTTTAAATAATAAATTTTATTTTATATTCCCCCATACAAATGCACATGCCCCATTCTGACCCCAATCCCTCCCCTCTCGGCCCCCATCCACCAAAAAGTGTCTCTGGTTCATAGTTTTTTGTTGATTTTGATTTTCACTTTCTTATAGTTATTCATTTTCCTGATCCCTTATTTAAGTTTTCTAGATTCCTGCTATGAGTGAGACCATCCGGTATTTTTCTTTTTCTTTTTGGCTTATTTCGCTGAGCATGATCCCTTCCAGCGCCATCCATGTTGCTGCAAATTGCATGTGTTTATCTTTTTTGAATGCTGAGTAATATTCCATGGTATATATGTACCACATCTCCTTGATCCAGTCATCTATTTTTGGGCATTTGGGCTGTTTCCAAAGCTTAGCTATTGTAAATAGTGCTGCTATAAACATAGGGGTGCAGGTGTTCTTTGCAATTAATGTTTCTGTGTCCTTTGGGTAAATACCTAGGAGTGGAATTGCTGGATCATATGGAAGCTCTATGTTTAGTAGGTCCAGAAATCTCCACACAGCTCTCCATAGTGGTTGGACCAGTTTGCATTCCCACCAACAGTGCAGGAGAGTTCCTTTTTCTCCACACCCTCGCCAACATTTGTTGTTGCTAGTTTTATTTAATATGTGCCATTCTCACTGGTGTAAGATGGTATCTCATGGTAGTTTTGATTTGCATTACCCTGATGACAAGTGATGTTGAACATTTTTTCATATGTCTGTTGGCCATTTGCATTTCCTCTTCAGAGGAGTTTCTT
Organism: Talpa occidentalis; assembly: GCF_014898055.3. Classification (NCBI taxonomy): domain Eukaryota; kingdom Metazoa; phylum Chordata; class Mammalia; order Eulipotyphla; family Talpidae; genus Talpa; species Talpa occidentalis. The sequence goes on along the minus strand of NW_023601851.1, from coordinate 14,796,143 downwards.
TTTAGCTTCTCTGCCCATTTTTTGACTGGATTATTTTCTTTGTTGTTGTTGAGTCTCATCAGCTCTTTGCAATTTTTTGTGATCAGTCCTTTATCATTAGTGTTGTGTGCAAAAATGTTCTCCCAGTTGGTGGGGTTTCTCTTTGTTTTTGTTATTGTCTCTTTTGTTGTGCAGAAGCTCTTTAATTTGATGTAGTCCCAGCTGTTTATCTTTGCCTTCACTATCACTGCTTTGGGTGATGTGTCTCTAAAGATGTCTTTGATATGCAGATCACATAGTGTTTCACCTATATTTCCTTCTATGTATTTTATGGTTTCAGGTCTTATGTCTAGTTCTTTAATCCATTTCGAGTTGATTTTTGTGTATGGTGTGAGGTAGTGGTCAAGCTTCATTCTTTTGCATGTAGCAACCCAGTTTTCCCAGCACCATTTATTGAACAAACTTTCTTTGTTCCAATGCATAGTCTTTGCTCCTTTGTCAAAGATTTGTTGACCATAAATCTGTGGGTTTATTTCTGGATTTTCCATTCGATTCCATTGGTCTGTATGTCTGTACTTGTTCCAATACCATGCAGTTTTGATGATTATGGCTTTGTAGTATAGTTTGAAGTCTGGGAGTGTGATGCCTCCATTTCCTTCTTTTTTTTCAGTAGAGCTTTGGCTATTCGGGGTTTTTGGTGATTCCATATGAATTTCATCAATAATTGTTCTATTTCTTTGAAGAATGACATTGAAATTTTGATTGGAATAGCATTGAATAGGTATATTGCTTTTGGTAGGATGGCCATTTTAATAATGTTTATTCTTCCAATCCATGAGCAGGGGATGTCTTTCCATTTCTTTGTGTCTTCTTCTATTTCTTTTAACAGTGTTTTATAATTTTCTTTGTATAGGTCCTTTACCTCTTTTGTTAGATTTATTCCCAAATATTTGATTTTTTTTTGTTTTGATAATAAAAGGGATTTTTTTTTATTTCTTCTTCAGATTTATTGTTTGTGTATAGGAAGGCTACTGACTTTTGCGTGTTGATTTTGTGTCCTGCCACTTTACTGTATTGATTGATAAGTTGAATTAGTTTTTCTGTGGAGTTTTTGGGGTTCTCTATGTATATTATCATATCATCTGCAAATAGTGATAGTTTGACTTCTTCTTTTCCTATTTGGATTCCTTGGATGTCTGTCTCTTATCTTATTGCTCTGGCTAGGACTTCCGGTATTATATTGAAAAGCAGTGGTGAGAGTGGACATCCTTGTCTTGTTCCAGATCTTAATGGAATTGCTTTCAGCTTTTCACCATTGAGGATGATACTGGCTGTTGGCTTGTCATAGATGGCCTTTTTGATGTTGAAGTATGTTCCTTGTATCCCAAGAATTTCAAGGGCTTTTATAATGAATGGGTGTTGCTCTTTGTCGAAAGCTTTCTCAGCATCTATTGATATTATCATATGGTTTTTATATTTCTTTTTGTTGATGTGTTGGATAACGTTGATTGATTTTCTGGTGTTAAACCATCCTTGTGTCCCTGGAATGAATCCTACTTGGTCGTGGTGAATTATCTTATGGATACATTGTTGGATTCTGATAGCTAAAATTTTATTGAGGATTTTTGCATCAGTGTTCATTAGGGAGATTGGCCTGTAGTTTTCCTTTTTTGTGTTGTCCTTATTCGGTTTTGGTATTAGTGTAATGTTGGCTTCATAGAACGTGTTTGGTATTGTCCCTTCCTTCTCAATTTTTTGGAAGCGTTTGTGAAGGATAGGCACTAATTCGTCCCTGAATCTTTGGTAGAATTCATTTGTAAATCCATCAGGTCCTGGGCTTTTGTTTTTGGGAGGTTTTTGATTACCATTTCAATTTCACTGCTTGTAATTGGTCTGTTTAGGTGTTCTATTTCTTCTTTATCTAGCTTTGGGTGATTGTAGAGTTGTAGGAATTTGTCCATCTCCTCTAGATTGTTGAACTTGTTTCCATATAACTGTTCATAGTAGTTACTGATTATTCTTTTGATTTCTGCTGTGTCCGTTGTGATTTCTCCTCTTTCATTGATGATCCTGTTTATTTGTGCTTTCTCCCTTTTTTCCTTTGTGAGCCTGGCTAGGGGTCTCTCTATTTTATTGATTTTTTTCAAAGAACTAGCTCTTGATTTCATTGATCTCTTGGATTGTTTTTATGGTTTCAATTTCATTTATTTCTGCTTTGGTTTTTATTATTTCTTTTCTTCTACTGGTTTTGGGGGTTTTTTTTGTTGTTCTTTTTCTAGATCTCTGAGCTTCGAGATTAGGTTGTTTCTTTGAGTTCTTTCTTGTTTTTTGATGTGAGCTTCTATTGCTATATATTTTCCTCTTATTACTGCTTTTGCTGCATCCCATACATTTAGGATATCAGTGTCCTCCTTGTCATTCAATTCAAAGAAATTTTTAATTTCTTCTTTGATCTCCTCGTTAGTCCAGTGGTCTTCCTGTAGTGTGGTTTTTAATCTCCATGAGGTAGGATAGTTCCTTGCCTTCTTTTTATGGTTTATTTCTAGTTTGATGCCTTCATGGTCAGAAAAAATGGTTGGTATGATTTCAATCTTGGTGTATCTGTTGATGTTTGTCTTGTGCCCCAGTATGTGATCGATCCTGGAGAATGAGCCATGTGCACTTGAGAAAAATGTGTACTCCAATTTTTTTGGGGTTTAGTGTTCTATAGATGTGTGTTAAGCACAAATGCTCTAGGTCCTTATTTAGAGCTTTAGTTTCTTTACTTATTTTTTGTCTTGTTGATCTATCCATTGTTGATAGTGGTGTGTTGAAGTCTCCCACTACGTATGTGTTTTCTCTGATGTCTGTTTTCAGAGAGGACAACAGTTGTCTGATATATTTTGTTGCTCCTTCGTTTGGTGATTATATGTTAATGAGTGTTATTTCTTCTTGAAGTGTTGTCCCCTTGATCACAATGTAGTGACCATTGGGGTCTCTTATTATTTTTTTGAGTTTGAAGACTGTTTTATCTGATATAAGTATAGCTGTTCCTGCTTTCTCTTTTGGTCCATTTGCTTGTAGGATTTTTTTCCATCCTTTAACTTTGAGCCTATTTTTATCTTTTGTAGCTAAATGTGTTTCCTGGAGACAGCAAAAGGTTGGGTTTTGTTTCTTAATACAGGCTGCAACTCTGTGTCTTTTTATTGAAGAGTTTAGTCCATTTACATTTAGAGTTAATATTGATATGTCAGCATCTGTATTTGCCATTGTGTTTGTCTTTCCTTTGATTTTATTTATTTATTCTTTTAATAACTTTTTTTTTGGTTTTCTTTCGTTGTTATTCGTCCCTCTGAGGTTCTGGCTTTAGGATTCCTTGTAGTATTTTTTGGAGTGGGGTTTAGTCGTAATGAAATTCCGGAGTTTCTCTTTGTCTGGGAAGGTCCATATTCTTTCTTCATAGAGGAAAGTGAGCTTTGCGGGATAGAGTATTCTTGGTTGGCGTCTGTTTTCTTGGAGTCTCTTGACTATGTCCCTCCACTCTCTCCTTGCCCGTATTGTTTCTTCAGAGAAGTCTGATGTCAGCCTGATTGGTTTTCCTTTGAATGTTATCTGTTTCTTCCCTCTTGTCAGCTTCAATATTTTTTCCTTGCCCTGGATTCTTGGGAGCTTTACTATTATGTGCCTTGCTGTGTTTTTCCTTTCGTCGTGGAAGTTTAGTGTTCCTCTTGCTTCTTTTATATCAATTTTCAGCTCCTTCTTCGCATTTGGGAAGTTCTCTTCAATTATCTCCTGGAATATTTTCTCTGTTCCTACATCTCTCTCCTCTCCTTCTGGAATTCCTATAACTCTTGTATTTCCTTTCCTCATGGAGTCAGATAGTTCCCGAAGTCTTTCTTCGTTCTTTTTCCTTCGTGCATCTCTTTCCTTTTCTGTTTTGGTTCTTTTTATTTCTGTTTCTTCTAGAGTACTTATTCGTTCTTCCATTTCATCTATTCTGCTTTCATTGCTTTTCCCAGAGTTCTTTAGTTCCTCCATTAATTCTATGATCTCTTGCATTTCTTTTACTTCCCTCTTTAGGGACTAAATTTCATTCTTCTGACCATTGTTTTCCCTCTTTAGGAACTCAATTTCCTTCTTCTGATCGTTGTTTTCCGCTGTGACTTCTGTCACTTTTTTAATCAGGGCAATTTTAAATTCTCTTTCTGGAAGGCTCAGAAGTTCTTCCAAGTTACTGTTGTTGCAATCTGGAGGGTGGTTTTCTTTTTGTGGTGTGCTTCTTTCCTGAGGCGTTGTTAGGTTGTGTGTGGTTCTTCTACTCCCTACTGTCTGTTTTCTAATTTGTCGTATGCATTGGGACACTGTGTTGCTCGGACTGGCCGTCATCTTGGGTGAACTTCTCCGCTCCACTCTGGCTTCTCCAGGAACCATCTCTGGCTTCTGGGGTAGCTTTCTGCTGGTTTTAGGCAGTCTTTAATGAAGAATTGTCCCTGTTCTAAACTGGCGAAGTGGGACGCAGTCCCTGCGCATCCGGTCTCATGCACACTCTTCTGCGTGCCCGGTCTGCCCCGGACGTGGGTGCCTGCTCCCTCTTGGGCTCACACTGCTGGTTGGAAGGGGCCTGGCGTGGGCTAACTTCCCAGCAGGCCACTGGGTCCTCCAGAAGCCTACTGCCCTTTTCAAGAAATCTTAAGAAATTTCCCTGTTCTATGGGGTGTTAGTGACTTTTTTTCTGGTCGCTAGGTGGCGCCAGAGATCTCTCATATTGTCCTTGGGGGGCTGTTTTTCAACCCCCCACCCCCGTGGGACAGGGAACAGAGAGCGAGAATGGTAGGGTAAACCTCAACGGCTTTGGGGTGCTGTGTCTGCCTTGTGCCCCACCGTCTTGGAGAACCCACGCCCAGAATTTCGTTCCCCGGGTCTCAGTTCAAAGCCCTCAGGTCCAGGACGCTGGCTGTAGCCCAGTTCAGTGGCACGGGAATGGCACCTTTTGCACCCGCTCCCGTGCCTGGGCGCCTGGTTCCTGCTTACTCATTGAGGGACTTTCACCCCCGTGAGGGCCTCCACGCGTCTCCCCACAAGCCTAGGTCGCAGGCGCTGGGACCTGGGCAGCCAGGATCCCGGTCCGCGTTTGCTTTTCAAGCGCGCCAAGCGTGCCGCTTTTCCGCTCAAGCTTACTGGCAGCCCTGGCTGTGTGCGCGTCACCGGGGTCTTTGTTCTTCTCTAATGGCGCCCAGAGCCGTTTGCTCACCGCCGCGGCGAATCCTGCAGGGTTCTCCACAGCTCCTGTTCACGGGGTGTGGTGGCTGCAATAGTTCCTTTCCACTCACAGTCCCGCTTGCTGCGTCGTTTGTTCTTGTTGGTCGTTTTAGTTTGTTGTTTCCCTCCTTTCTGCTGGTCGGAGAGTGCCGCCTCTGGGCGGGGGAGGGGAGCAGGGTTCTGCACTTCCCTCCCTTCTAGTCCTCTTTTATGGCAACTTTCTTCTTCGGGCAGTTTGCTGGCGTCACCCATTTATCTTCCGTGTCCCAGTTCTCACTGGGACCTGCTGCTTTTCCTCCCTATTAACTTTTTTTAATGGGAGATATTACTCGCAGCGTCTCCTCGCCACCATGTATTTTATTTTTTTTTAAATAATAAATTTTATTTTTATATTCCCCATACATTTGCAACCCCCCCATTCTGACCCCAATCCCTCCCCTCCCGCCCCCCAACCCCAAAAAAAGTGTCTCTGGTTCATAGTATTTTGTTGATATTGATTTTCACTTTCTTATAGTTATTCATTTTCCTGGTCCCTTATTTAAGTTTTCTAGATTCCTGCTATGAGTGAGACCATCTGGTATTTTTCTTTTTCTTTCTGGCTTATTTCACTGAGCGTGATCCCTTCCAGTGCCATCCATGTTGCTGCAAATTGCATGTGTTTATCTTTTTTGAATGCTGAGTAATATTCCATGGTGTATATGTACCACATCTCCTTGATCCAGTCATCTATTTTGGGCATTTGGGCTGTTTTCGTATCTTAGCTGTTGTAAACAGTGCTGCTATAAACATAGGGGTGCAGGTGCAAATTGGAATTGATGTTTCTGTGTCCTTTGGGTAAATACCTAGGAGTGGAATTGCTGGATCATACGGATGCTCTACGTTTAGTAGGTCAAGAAATCTCCACACAGCTCTCCATAGTGGTTGGACCAGTTTGCACTACCCCCAGCAGTGCAGGAGAGTTCCTTTTTCTCCACATCCTTGCCAACATTTGTTGTTGCTAGTTTTTTTTAATATGTGACCTTTCTCACTGGTGTAAGATGGTATCTCATGGTAGTTTTGATTTGCATTTCCCTGATTACAAGTGATGTTGAACATTTTTTTCATATGCCTGTTGGGCATTTGCATTTCCTCTTCAGAGAAGTTTCTTTTTAGCTCTTCTGCCCATTTTTTGTCTGGATTATTTTCTTTGTTGTTTTGAGTCTCATAAGCTCTTTGCAGATTTTTGTGATCAGTCCTTTATCACTAGTGTTGTGTGCAAAAATGTTCTCCCAGTCAGTGGGGTTTCTCTTTGTTTTTGTTATTGTCACTTTTGCTGTGCAGAATCTCTTTAATTTGATGTAATCCCAGTTGTTTATCTTTGCCTTCTCTATCACTGCTTTGGGTGATGTGTCTGTAAAGATGTCTTTGATGTGCATATCACATAGTGTTTAGCCTATATTTCCTTCTATGTATTTTATGGTTTCAGGTCTTATGTCTAGTTCTTTAATCCATTTTGAGTTGATTTTTGTGTATGGTGTGAGGTAGTGGTCAAGCTTCATTCTTTTGAATGTAGCGACCCAGTTTTCATAGCACCATTTATTGAACAGACTTTTTTTGCTCCAATGCATAGTCTTAGCTCCTTTGTCAAAAATTAGTTGATCATAAATCTGTGGGATTATTTCTGGATTTTCTATTCAATTCCAATGGTCTGTATGTCTGTTCTTGTTCCAATACCATGCAGATTTGATGATTATGGCTTTGTAGTTTAGGTTGAAGTCTGGGAGTGTGATGCCTCCATTCCCTTCTTTTTTTTCAGGAGAGCTTTGGCTATTCGGGTTTTTTGTGATTCCATATGAATTTCATTAGTAATTGTTCTATTTCCTTGAAGAATGACATTGAAATTTTAATAGGAATAGCATTGAATCTGTATATTGCTTTTGGTAGGATGGCCATTTTAATAATGTTTATTCTTCCAATCCATGAGCAGGGGATGCCTTTCCATTTCTTTGTGTCTTCTTCTATTTATTTTAACAGTGTTTTACAGTTTTCTTTGTATAGATCCTTTACCTCTTTGGTTAGATTTATTCCCAAGTATTAGATTTTTTTTTGTTTCGATAATAAAAGGGATTTTTTTTTTATTTCTTCTTCTTCAGATTTATTGTTTGTGTATAGGAAGGCTACTGACTTTTGCATGTTGATTTTGTATCCTGCCACTTTACTGAACTGGTTGATCTGTTGAATTAGTTTTTCTGTGGAGTTTTTGGGGTTCTCTATGTATATTATCATATCATCTGTAAATAGTGATAGTTTGACTTCTTCTTTTCCTATTTGGATTCCTTGAATGTCTTTCTCTTGTCTTATTGCTCTGGCTAGGTCTTCCAGTATTATATTGAAAAGCCATGGTAAGAGTGGACATCCTTGTCTTGTTCCAGATCTTAATGGAATTTCTTTCAGCTTTTCACCCTTGAGAATGATACTGGCTGTTGGCTTGTCATATATGGCCTTCATGATGTAGAGGTATGTTCCTTGTATCCCAAGAATTTCAAGGACTTTTATCATGAATGGGTGTTGCACTTTGTTGAAAGCTTTCTCAGCATCTATTGATATTATCATTTGGTTTTTATATTTCTTTTTGTTGATGTATTGGATAATGTTGATTGATTTTCAGATGTTAAACCATCCTTATGTCACTGGCATGAATCCTACTTGGTCGTGGTGTATTATCTTATGGATACATTGTTGGATTCTGATAGCTAATATTTTATTGAGGATTTTTGCATCAGTGTTCATTAGGGAGATTGGCCTCTAGTTTTCCTTTTTTGTGTTGTCAGTGTTTGGTTTTGGTAGAGTTTGTGAAGGATAGGCACTAATTTGTCTCTGATTCTTTGGTAGAATTCATTTGTAAATCCATCAGGTCCTGGGCTTTTGTTTTTGGGGAGGTTTTTGATTACCATTTCAATTTCATTGCTTGCAATTGGTCTGTTTAGGTTTTCTATTAATAAATAACTTTCTTAATATTAATTCTTGATACTGTCATAGCTTACTGGTCAATAAAAGTTATAGAATATAATAAGAATAGGTTATGGGATACAATGTGAATTCACAACATGTATGGAATGAAGAAGCTGAATCAGACTATTATAAATTTATTACTAAGACTAGTCATACTAAGACTTATAAATTTATATTAAGACTATAGTAAGACTATACATTTTGCCACATTTGTATAACAGAATTGAAATTTTTAAATTAATAAAACATCAACTGTCTCTAGGTTGTATGGCTTTAAACATTTAAGCACAATTAAATTTGTTGTGGACATATAATATACACAAAGAACACTAAAGATTCCACTTTAAAAACAAATTAAATCAATAAGCCACTTCAGTGTAGCTAGATTACAAAATCAACACACGAAAACCAATTGCCTTCTTATACCCAAAAATTGAACTAGAACAGAAGTGAAGAAAACAATCCCACTTATAACCACGAGACTAAGTACCATGGAGTAGACACAACTAAGGAGGTGAAGATACAAGAAAAGAGTGAGGCATTGTTAAAAGAAATAGAAAAGACAAAGAAATGGAAAGATATTCCCTGCTCTGGGCTTGGAAGTATCAACATTATCAAATGCCCATCTGACCAAAGCAGTTTACAGTTTCAATGCAATCCCAATAAGGAATTCAATGGCATTCTCCAAAGATATAAAACAAACATTACAGAAATGCATATGCAACAACCAAAAATCCTGACAAAAATAGGAAGCATGATGGAGGCAGCACATTCCAGACTCCACTCCATACACTAAAGCTCTAGTACTTAAAGAAGAATGGCACTGGGACAAAAACAGACACACAGATCTTTGGAATATAGAGGGCAGTCTGAGGAGCCAAGCCATGAAGTCATCTGTGGGGAGACTGATGAAGGGGAGACTCAGCAAAATGTAACAAAGAAGTTGACATCATGACTCCATTATAAGACACATATTGTAAGTTTTCACATTATTATCCTGGGCCGCTCTGGGAGGCCCAGTGAGGCCCGTGAGGCCCTGCGCTTGGCGGACACTGTGGCTGGAGCCCCGTGGCATGGAGGTCGCTGAGGTGCGCTCAGACGCACAGGGGTCCCCCCCTGCAAACCAGCAGGCAGGCCCTCGTGTGAACACAGCACAGCCCTGGTGCGGAGTGTTGCCAGAGGGTGAATCTCTGTCTGGGCGAGCACGGCCAGCCCTGCGTGGCCCCTCAAGTGCATCGGGGCACCCGCGAGTTCCCCCCACACCCCAGCCTCAAGCCTTCCCTGGACCTTTGTAGCCTCTCCCTGAGCAGCGTTACCCCTGCCGTGGGTAATCCAGTCTGGGAGGCGCTTCCACGCTCCAATGAGTCTGTTTCTTTGGGGCTGTGCTGAGCGTCCCTTTTATTCATGCTGTGGTGCGGCCCAGACGAGGCTCAATATATAGAAATATAAACCCGTGTCTAAGTGACCAAAATATCATTTTCTTTAAGTATTTTTAAGCAATATGGCTGTTTAGCACAATAAATCTCTTGATGTAATAACATTTCTGAACTCTTGGGGACTTAGAGAATAATGTCTCAAGAAAAGGTAATATATTGAACATAAATATAGTTTCTTTGCTGATTATAAAAAAATAGCTAAAAATCATGAAATATTTTCGTTAAATAAAAGAAGTATGATCCATCAACAAAATGAAACTGTAACTGATCAAATGGAAGAAGGTATTTGCAAATTATACATTTGATAAGACATAATTTCCAAAAATATTAACAACTCATACACCCAGTAGCAAAGCCTCAACAATCAGACTAAAAACCAGTCAGATGATCTGAACAGACATGGCCACAGGCTCTTGAGAAACTGGTTGACATCGCTCATCCCCAGGGAATACAGTCAAATCACAAGGCAACAATGGCATGTCATCTGGGAGTCAGGGGATGTGGGGAGAAGGGAGTGCCTGGGCACTGCTGGTGAGGGTACAGATCAGTGCCCTCATGTGGAAGCTGTGGAGGTTTCTTTTAAAAATTAGGAACATAAATGTTTTATGACCCAGTAATTCCACTCTACAGATACACGCATATTGGACAATAAAGTGACACAAACCCCCATGTCAGTGCAACAAACAAATAAAATAAATAGTAGAAAAATCCACAAAAAAATGAGAGCTTTTCTTTGAAAGATAAGATAGGCAAGCCCTTAGTGAGACCAGGGGGAAAAAGGCAGGAGTTGAATAAAATAAAAAAAATAAAAGAGGGATTGCAACTGTTACCACAGAAATAAAAAAGAGAATAATTGTTGATTGTGAACAATTACCTATCATGTAACGTGGCAGGAATGCCTGAGTCCCTGAAGCATGTTTTGTGCCAACACTGAATAATGGAAAAATGGATCAGACAAGCCCATTAAGAGACCATGTGATTGAAGCACTAATTAGAAAGTTCCCCAAGAGGAATGAAAACCAAGTGCAATTAAGCAAAACAGTTCTCGAAATGACGGAGGTGGCAGCAGAAAGCAGCCTTGGAGATACCGGGCTTTGCAAAGTGGTGGCAGGGGGCCACTTATCCACAATAGAGGTCTTCATTGAAAAGAGAAGCTATCTTGAAGCCCTTGGTTGCATCTCAAGATCTTTTACAAAATTCAAATGAGCATCTTTATATTAAATTGGTATAATAATGGGTGGAGGTCCTTTCTGGAAAAAACAACTCCTTTACAAACGAGTATTCAAGAACTTTCAAATCCTCTGCATCCCCTACCCAAGGAAGCTCAGCTGCACACCTGCTCTGCCCATGACACAGACTCCCCTGCCAATGTCCCACCTCCAATGATGAAGTGAGAGACTGGGCTTGCACAGGGAGTGTGTGAAGCTTCTTATTTGAAAGTAAAGGGAAAAGTAACTTGATATTAACTGAGAGAAGAAACCCAGTGGAGATAATGTATTGCAGTGAACAGAAGAAAAAGGCTTAGAAAAGAGTATTCATATTCTTTGTCACTTTGAAGTGGGGAATTTAGCTTTTCCCTGTTGAGTTGTACGAGATCCTTATTCATTATATATTAATCATTTATCAGACATATGGTTTGCAACCTTTTCTCCCACTCCCTGGAAGCCTTCACATTCTGTTGATGCTACTCCCTTTGCCATGCAGAAACTTTGTACTTTCATGTAGCCTGGTGTGTTTATTTTCTTTCTTGTGGATTGTGCTTTTGGTAGCACTTTCCAAAGATCATTCCTGACACCAATGTAAAGAATGCTTTCCCGTGTTTCGCTAGGATTGTTACAATTCCACCTCTTATGTTTACTGTTTAATTCATTTGAGCTGACTTTTATGTACGGTTTGAGATTAGAGTCCGATTTTTTCTATTGATTGTGGATGTTGCGTTGTGCAACACCACACTGATGAAGTCATGGGAGTCATGGAACAGGCTGCACAAGGCAGGATGCTGCTGAGAGCAAGATCCTGGCTGTTTTTATTGATAGAATAATCATAGAGCATCAGCTATGTGCATTAGGAGGACAAGGAGAGAAGAATGGGTGAAACTCAGGAACGTTATCTAGGGCTTGGGAGACATGAGTCTGCTGACCATGTTATCACCTTGATGACCAAGTGCTGTCATCGAAACTAGACCCCGGGCCCCCCCCCCAGGGCACAGTCCTAATCTTATCAACTGATCAGCTTCTGGGGCCCCTTGTCATACATCAGTTCTTGCCCCCCGGGTTGTTCCCAGTCATACCTCGTGATGCTTGAGTTGGGGGTAAGTTCATGCATCCGTCCTCAGCCCCCTGGGCATTCCTGGTCATACCTCTTGATGCACACCCTTCCCAGAGTGATCAAGCTTTCTGCTTTTGATTGATAGGAAAGGTGCCTTGTAAGGTTTGGCTCATATGACTATGACTGGACAGTGCTGACCTTTGTATAGGGCTTCACCATTATTAGTATTAAGAAGAGCAGAGGGGATGTCTTGTACCAGGAGGTAACAGATGAGGAGACAGAAATGATGATAAGTGACTGTGAAGGAAATGAAAGAGCCAAAATAGCAGCTGCTAGTTCAGCACCTGGGGCCGAAGGGGAAGGCACGATGCAGGCAGTCAGCCCTGGGGCAGCAGCCTGGGTGCCAGACCATGACTCGGCAGCCTGGGGCATAGGCGCCGTCCACAAGGGTCGAGAGAGCCTGGGGATGGGAGAACTGACCACAACATTGAAGAATGACGAGGGAGAAGCTGTGGGGATTGAACGCGTTTATCGGGTGGGGTGGAAGAGAAGAATGATCCACCATAATCCTGGACATCAATCTGAAACTGATGTGACTGAGCAAGGAGCCATTCTGTGTCCTGCTCACAGAGTCCCGTGTTAATAGAGCCGGGATCACAGCTGGGTAAGGACTGACAACGAAAATGGCCTTTTTGTAATAAGGAAAATCTTTGAGAAAAATAAGTAGATAAGTGATTTTTTGGCTGGGAGGGAAGGAAAAGCCATTCAATAATGTGAAAAAGTGAGGTCACAGTTTTTCCACTTATTGAAGAGACTGTTTGTTATTTCCCTGTGTGTATCTCACTGGAAGGCCAATAAGGCAAGGAAAAAAATAAAAGGAATCCAACATCAGAAAAGAAGAATTAAAATTGTGTCTCTTTGGATACAGAATAGCCTTCTATAAGCAGCCCAAAAAACCCCCTCCAAAGACTATCAGAACTGACAAACTCAGGAAGGTTACGGGATTACAAAACAAACTGACAAAAAATAGTTATGTTTCTGTACTAATGATCCAAAAAGAAAGAAACTATTCAATTTAGACAAACCTGAAAAAGAGTACATATTGAGGGAGATGTTGAACCAAAGGGGTAGAAAATCTACATGCTAAAAACTATAGACACCAACAAATAAAATTGAGGAAGATTCACTACATGGAAAGAGACCCCAAGTTTATGAATCAGAAGGAGAAAGCATCAAAAGGCCAGGAGCCAGCCACCAATTCATGGCACACCCTGTGAGAACTCTGACAGCCCTTTCACAGATCCAGAATAAATAATTTGAAAACGTCACAGAAGCACAACCCTGGGCCAGTCAGGATGTTGCGGAGTGGCAAGAGGTGGACATGCAAAATTCCTGGCCTCTGAGCCTCCCCAGCTCCTCCGCCCCCGCTGCTGACAGCTCGTCCTCTCCGGCGCCAAGCGCCCCATGGTCTGCCTGGCCTCAGGCCTGTCCTCTGGGACCCGGGCCTTTGCGTGCAGGCTCGCTCCACAGAGACTCCTCTGCCTCCCCTGCCCACCTCAGCATGGTTCTCCTGCCCCGACACGAACACCCTCCCCATGTGGGCTCAGAGTCCTGCTGCCGGTGATTTGTTTTCCCATGTACCTCAGTCTTCGGTTGCATTTTAACTCATACGATATCACTAGTTTTGCCCTCAGAGAATTTCTCATTCCACATGGATTAAAACATTCTGGAACAGTCTCCACTAAATAAATCCTTTCCCAAACTAAATGAGCACATGTGACACTTGCAGAATTATTTTACAAGAGGACCCAAGATTTTACAAATTCATTAATATTCAGCTGTGCCCTTAACGCACCATGCACACGTGCTCACTCTCAGGAGAGGTTCTGTGGTCACGGGGGCACCAGAGTCATTGAGGTTCTGGTGTCACTGGGGTCCAGGGGTCACTGGGGTTCAGGGGTCATTGGGGTGCAGAGGTCACTGGGGTTGTGATGTCACTGGGGCTCAGGTGCCATGGGGATCCGGGGTCACTGGGTTTCTGGGGTCTTTGAAGTGCAGAAATCACTGGAGTTCAGAGGTTGGGGCTGCTGTGGTCACTACCGCCCAGGGCTCACTGGGGTTCAGGACCCACCCCTGACAAGGTTCTTTCTTCCTGGCCCTCAGTGACCACACAGGACACCATGCTGACCCCAGGGACACTGGAGCCCCCAGGACCTCAGCACCTCTCCTGAGAGTGAACACGTGTGCACTGTGCATTAAGGCCACAGCTGAATATTAATGTAATGAATTTTTTAAATCTCATGACACCACCATCGGGGCCTGTCCCCACCCAGGCCAACGAGTATCTCCAATGTAAGGACAACTCCTGGGCATGTCCCCCAGCAGGAACCACAAATAAGCCCCGTCCAGATGCACGCAGGCCTGATGTGACACCAGCCCAGAGACAGCCCAGCGATGGTGACCCCGGGCGAAAGCAGGCCACACTGGCCATGGGAGACACACCCGCCGGGCACATCTCGGCTCTTCCGTGGGTGGGGCTGAGGTGGCAGCGCGGGGGTGACACAGGGATTTCTAACATGACAGGAGCATTCCCGGTCCCAAGGTGCAGGCTCCATCCTGCTGCCCTCCGGTTCTGCTGCCCTTCCTGTCTCTCCCACTGTTCCTCCCCGTGCTCCTTCCTTCCTGTCTGTTTATCCCTCCTCCTGCCCCCCCACCTGCTAGGCCCCAGGAGGGCGCACAGGGGGTGGCGGTGACTTTCCAGCTCCCTGTGGATGGGGCTCACCTGGGGCTTTGAGGGGGCCACACCGGGTCCCTGCGGCGGTCAGGGGAGGTGTTGGGGCCTGATGTGGGGCAACATGTCCTGATCACGGAGTCCCCAAGGATGCCCTGATGGTGCTTCTGACTTGGGAGGCTCATTCCAGGGACGCCACCAAGAAGTCCACGGGGACAAGGGACACCCGGGCCCCTTGGGCGAGGTCCATGAGGAAGGGGAGCCTGGGATGGTGTCAGGGTCTGAGGGGCAGCAGGGCACGGAGATAATGAGCACTGGGGCCCGTCTGTGGAGTCAGTGAGCCAGAGGCTTGGACCCTTGACGTCAGAGGCCAGCCCCGCAGAGGGCCACGGGTGACCGGGCCATCAAGAGAGGTTTGTGTTTCCTCCTGTCTCTGTGAGGGCGAGTTTCATGGGAAGCCACTGCTGGGCCCACGGGCACGTCCTGGCAAACTGGATGTGTGGGTCAAATAAGGTGGAGAAGTTCCCCTTGTAATTAAATGTTTTCTATTCAGTATAAATATATATTCCATTGAACTGCATTTCAAAGTGTCAGCCTTTCTATATGAACAACTGACCTTATTTTGTTGTCCTACAAACGGGAATTTTATTTTTTCTCTTTTGAGGTAACATGTTTTACAACCAAGTATCATTTCACAATGCATTTTGTATTTCAGAGGAGCAGTACTTAAAACATTCATCTTATAACTGAAAGCTAATTTTTAAAACTAACAGTTCAATTTCACAATGCCATATTTTCTGGGATGAATTTCAAAGAGGGAAATTTTTTTTTTTTTTTACTTTTCTTCAACTAAAGGACTTCTGCAGCTAAGGTTTTTAATATATCTGTGGTCATATAATATTTTAATTATGGAATTATGGTCTATCTGACAATTATTTTTCATAGCCATGATATTTCGGCATTGAGAACACTGAGATGAAAGTGCATCACATGTTAAATAACACACATATGAGAGCTATTTAGGAACAGTGAGGAAGAATCTTAAGAGGAAGTTAAAAGTCACACTAGTAGTTAAAAAGGGAAAGCTTCACATGTTCATCCCCAGAATATGACACAATCATGAGTCAGAAATTCATAAACTTTTGAGGCGATAAATATTGATCTTTTTTTCCTTCACACTGAAGTGATAGTCACGTGTAGAAATCAGTCTATCATGGATGTGAACATTTTACCTGACTCCACACAGCAACACAGCTATATAAAATATAATATGATCAACATAAATATTATTTTAAATCACTAAAAAGGTTTTGACAGAGGGCACAAAACAGCAGGTTCTGAATTTGTTTTCTTGTTTCCATTACAATAGCAAAAATTGTTCCTCGGGTTTCATACAATAATTCTATAGCAGCACATTCTCCTAAAAATCCTGCCTCCCCACGGCCTCCCATCTGTCATACCATGGGGTTGGGGATGAGACTGGGGGGAGGCGAGAAGGCAGGGCTGCCCCGTGTCCACACATCCCCACTCAACACACGGGCCTGGGGCGAGGAAGAAACCCGCACCCAGGGAACCCGGGGCCCTGGGACCAGCAGGGACAGCCACATGCACAGACCGTCCGGCTCAGCTCCAGAGCGGCCTCCTCCCTGCACAAATGTGCAGGAGTCTCGGGGGGCAGAGGGTCCGGGAGGGACCCGGTGTGGACGAGCCCATCCTGCATGAGGGACGTGAGGGTAATAAAAGAGGTTAAAGATCTATACAGGGCATTTATGGTGGTGCAGGCTGTTGAGCACAGTGCTGTGAAGCTTTCCACAGCCTCTGCAGTGCCTGTTCGATCCCTGCCAGCCTCGGAGCTACCCACATGGCACGGCAGACCTCTCCTGTCTCACCCGCTGCTCCCCTTAGTGGTATATTTTGTCAGTCTGCTTGTTTTGCTCCCCATTCTGTCTCTGGTGAATCCTCTCACCTTCCTCAGCCTCTGGCCTGTACCCCAGTTCGTGTAAGCATAAATAAATAAATCTTTGGAAAAAAAGAAAAAAAAAAGATTATTGAATTTGCTAGCATAGTCAGACACAGTGCTCTCAGGACCTTTGTATGTCTCTGCTAGTTGTAGTAATTTCCATTTTTTTTCTAATTCTATTCATACATTTTCTCTTGCTTCCATTGTTAGCCTAGCTAAAGATTTATCAATGCTGTTTATTGAAGAAGTAATTCTTAGTTCATGGATCTTTGTTTTGGCTTTTTGACTTGCGTTTCATTTATTTCTGCTCCAATTTAAATAATTTCCCTTCTTTTATTTATTTTAGTTATTCTTTGTTTTATTTCTCAAGTTGCTCGAGGTGTACTGTTTAATTATTTCTTTGGGATTTATGTTACTTCTGGGTGTAGGACCCTTCTGCAATTCCCACTCAAAATCCTTTCTCCCTTACCCCATATGTTATTTTTGTTCAAGGAGTCAATAAAAAAAATAATTTTTTAAAATGTAATTGAGTAAGATGGGTTTCCACCAGTGTTAGTATTTTGTAAGGTCTCTGTGCCCTATGTGCAGTCACCAAAGTGCACCCACTGCAAAAACACCCGCAGTCTGCCCCCATAGCCATTGTGCTTTCTCCCGTGTCTCTCTCACCCCTCCCTATTCTTCTTCCCCTTGGGGACCTCAGTTCTGCGACCAGGGGCAAGGATTACTTTTAAAGTTTGAGGTTCCTTTATTTGCTTTCTCTATAGTCCACGTACAAGTGATGCTACCTGGTATTGTCTTTTTCCTAGTGACTTATTTCACTCTGCATAATGCCTTTTAGTTCCATCCATTTTGCTGTAAATGGTATGAGTTTATCTTTATTCATTGCTGAGTAGTATTCATTGTGTATACACATCACATATTCTTGATCCATTTATATGTTTGGGCACATAAGTTGTCCCCACATCTTGGTTATTGTAAATAGTGCAGCAATAAACATGGGAGAGCAAGTTTCCTTTCAAATTAGTGTTTTTGTATTTAAGCAGTTGAAACCTAGGAGTAGGATTGCTGGTTCACGTGGCAGATCAACATTTTGTCTTTTGAGAAAACTCCATACTGTTTTCCATAGGAGCGACACCAGACTACCAACACCAACAGTGAAAAAGTATTCTTTTGACTCCATATCCCCACCAACACTTGTTGCTCTTGCTTTTTGATATGTGTACCTTATGGATATTTTTTGTCAAAATTATGCACAAAGTGTTCTCTTATTTTTTTAAGATTTATGTATTTATGCATACAAGAGCTGGGGTACAAGCCCAAGGTATGGATGATGAGAGGATTCACCAGGAACAGAGTCAGGAGAGAACAGGCAGATTGACTGAAATACACTGCTGAGGGGAGCAGCGGGCGAGACAGGATAGGTCTGTCATGCCATGTGGGCAGCTCCCTGGCCAGGGATCTAACTCTGTGCTGCAAACAGCTTCATAATGCTGAGATTTAATCCTTTGTGCTGGGAGGGAAGGCCTCTTTCCTGCAATTGTGAAGATGATTTTATCTCGATTGAACTTTTGTTTGCTGTAAATTCTTGATAGTTTCCCAGAGTGCCTTCCAAGTTGGTAGAGATGCCTAGAAAAGAATTAGGCCAAGAATTGAACCAGCGCTTAAGAGGCTGTGGGCAGCTTCGCAACCTATCGCTCAACCGTTGCGCCACAGGGGAGGCCCCTCTTATTGTCTTAAGAAGCAGTCCCCGCGTCTTAGCATGACATCAAGGGTTATTCAGTATGACTCTATTCTCTCCTAGCCATCTTACCTTCTCTGTAACTACTTACTCAGTTGTACTAAACTACATATTCCTTCAACTTTTTCCAGAACGTGCTACTTCTGTCTGGAATGTCGATTTTTTGCTCTTCAATTAACCTGTGTCAGGAGTTAGTTTAGCTGTTTGTATCAGGAAACCTTTCCCAATGTTCTCTGCTGGGGGTTCATCAAGAACCATTGCCCTGATTTCTCAGCTCACACTGTGGAACAGGCCCCCCCAATTCTGATATTTCCAAGTTCCTGCTGAGCATCAGGGTGTTACACAGGGGTAGGCATCCTGACTAGAATTTTTACTTTCTGTGTTTTAGTTTTTGCCCCTCAGACACAAACCTGATAAGGCTTCTGTGAATCAAATACCAATAATAATTTATTAGCCACCAAGAATACTTGAGTTCTTTAGTGCCAATGGGGGGTGGACCTCTCCACTAAGAGGACTCAGAAATCCCTTGGGAGCTTTCTGAGCTCAGAAGACCTGAAGACCTAATTCAGCCTTGGAAGAGACTTGGTTCAACCTGAAATTGAAGCCCTGGTGAGCAGTGCCTTAGAGGAGTCACCGGGAGCCCTGTGGAAGAGACATCTGGCCCTTGGAAGTGCTTCTGAGTTAAAGAATACACTGTCAGGGTGCTTCAAACAGGATGTGACTTTCAGTTAACACAGCTGGTACTTGATATATACATCTACTGAGTGAATCAAATCACTCCCTAACTTAGAAGCATAAACAATATCATTGCTTATTGCCATAATGAGTCAAGAATGGGAGTGTAGCTTTCCTCAGTCCTCCAAGTCAGTGTGGCTAAGCAGCTCTGGTCACAGCACAGTCAAGACTGTGTTTCCATGTGAAACCATGTAAAGCTGAGGGGATGACACAGTCTGTGGTTCCTCATCTATGTGCTCACAACTGCAAGACACAAGTCAGGCTCAGGGTGCAATGAGGGGGAATTGGGGAAAAGGAAAGTTTCTAAGGCCACGGATGGTTGGCTGTCTTACCCCAAAGAGTGCCCACAGCGTCTAGTAGTCCAAACCAAAAGCTGCTTATGCAGGATGGCCCTGTCCTGTCAATCAGAGCCTGGAGGTAGTGCATACCAATAAGTGATGAACCAGGACCCGACTCATGGTGGCAGCTGGCGGTAGTCACAGTGCAACAGGGATGCAAGGTCCCTAAAGTCAGAGGGGCTCTAGAGGCTTTCCTGCAGCCTGCTGCCCAAGCAAAGGTGCCCGAAGACTAAGTGGCAGCAGTGATTTCCCACTCCACTATCCCAGTATGTGTAGCCTGCTCTGAAAGCAGCAGAGACCACAAGCTTTTCACTATTTGCCACTCCCAGAGCAAGCAGCCACATTGTTTTAATAGGAGGTGCTGAGGCAGAAATCTGAAGGCTGGACTGGACAGTGTCAGATGAAACTGCACCAAGAGGTTGTGTCAGGAATTCTGGAGGAAGGGGCGGCAGTGAGCAGTGGTGCTGCAAGATCAGAAGCTGCTGATTAGAGGTGGTGGTGCACATGCCTGCAGTGCCAGTCAGCAGGTGGGGGTGTGGAAGATCAGGAATTGGTGTTACACTCTTTAAAGATGCCAAACATAGGCCGACAGGAGACAGCTCTTTTCACAAGTGGTGTTAGAGGACCAGGCACCAATTTACAGCTTTTCCAGAGATGCTACGCATAGTCCAGGGACACCAGTCAACAGGCAATGTGGGAGCAGAATTAGAGGCAGAAGCACATGTCAAGCAGTGTTTCCAAGGAGAGATCAGATGCAAAGGTCTGCAAAGAATGAAGGTTTTGATGAATGAAAGTCTCAGTAAATGAGTGTCCAAATGGAGTCTCCCAATCAACACATGAAACCAGCTATTGTCCCAGCGTATACTTCCTTCAGTGTTATCCCCCTTTCATACTGGATTGGTGCATCTTCAAAACTGACATTGTTTCAAGATTTGATTGGCTCCTGCATGAGATAAAATCTGACTGCTTCTTTTACAATGTCACATCTTCTTTAAAACAGAACCCCTACCAGCATGTGAAACCCTATCTACCCTGAGGTTGCGTGGTCTTGTGCCAACAGTGCGCTCTGCAGAAGAGCCAGGCAGGCAGGCTGTGCTGCCTTTAAATGGCACTGGACAGGTTCAAACCTGACTGGCATGTACCCAAAACCACTCTGGTGCAAGGGGGCCCTTCTGCAATGGAGCTGGTCATGCCCCATTGCACCTGGCTGCTGTGCTGGGGGAGCTGGAAGTTAGGGAGGGGTCTTCCTACACATGCTGCAGATGTAAAACCTGCTATAGAGTTTGCATGCTGATTTCCAGCAAGGCCTTTCAAGGACTAGACACCTAACTACAGGAGTTGTCACTGATAGCGTTTTTAGTCTGAGAATTCAGATGTCTGCAGACTGGGCTACCTGATGGGATCTGATCTGACCATTGGTGCGGTCTATCCAATGTGCCCCCAGATCCTTTTTTGTCTTGTCCTTGTTCGATTTTGGTAATATTGTAAAGTTGGCTTCATAGAACGTGTTTGGTATTGTCCCTTCCTTCTCATTTTTTTTTGAAAGATTTTGTGAAGGATAGGCATTAATTTGTCTCTGAATGTTTGGTAGAATTCATTTGTAAATTCATAAGGTCCTGGGCTTTTATTTTTGGGGAGGTTTTTGATTATCATTTCAAATTTGCTGCTTGTAATTGGTCTGTTTAGGTGTTCTACTTCTTTATCTAGCTTTGTGTGATTGTAGAGTTGGAGGAATTTTTCCATCTCCTCTAGATTGTTGAACTTGTTTCCATATAACTTTTCATAGTAGTTACTGATTATTCTTTTGATTTCTGCTGTGTCCGTTGTGATTTCTCCTCTTTCATTGATGATCCTGATTATTTGTGCTTTCTCCCTTTTTTCCTTTGTGAGCCTGGCTAGGGATTTGTCTATTTTATTGATATTTTCGAAGAACCAGCTCTTGGTTTCATTGATCTTTTGGATTGTTTTTTTTAGTTTCAATTTCATTTATTTCTGCTTTGGTTTTTATTATTTTGTTTCTTCTACTGGTTTTGTTTTTTTTTTTTTTTTTTTTTGGTGTTCTTTTTCCAGATCTTTGAGCTCCAAAATTAGGTTGTTTCTTTGTGTTCTTTCTTGTTTCTTGATGTGAGCCTCTATTGCTATATATTCTCCTCTTATCACTGCTTTTGCTGCATCCCATACATTTAGGAAATTGGTGTCCTCATTGTCATTCCAATCAAATAATTTTTTAAAGATTTATTTATTTATTTATTTATTTATTTATTTATTTATTTATTTATTTATTTATACAAGCACTGGGTACAGTCAGAAGTGTGGGAAGGTGAGAGAATTCAACAGAGCCAGAGCGGGTAGCAGAGCAGGTAGAAGGACAGAAGTACACTGTTGAGGGGAGCAGCAGGCGGCAGCAGAGGTCTGTGCACCATGTGGGACCCTCCTCCACTGGCCGGGTAGCAGCTGGGGATCGAACCAGTGCCTCATAGGCCGCGGGCAGCTACACAACCCAGCGCTCAACCGCTGTGCCAATGGGGAGCCCCAATTCAAATATTTTTTTTTAATTTCTTCTTTGATCTCCTCATTAGTCCAGTGGTCTTCCAGTAGTGTGGTTTTCAATCTCCAAGAGATAGGAGAGTTCCTTGCCTTCTTTTTATGGTTTATTTCTAGTTTGATGCCTTTGTGGTCAGTAAAGATGGTTGGGATGATTTTGATCTTGGTGTTGACGTATCTGTTGATGTTTGTCTTGTGTCCCAGTATGTGATCGATCCTGGAGAATGATCCGTGTGCGCTTGAGGAAAATGTGTACACTGTTATTTTTGGGTTTAGTGTTCTATAGATGTCTGTTAAGCCAAAGCGCTCTAGGACCTTATTTAGAGCTTTAGTGTCTTACTTATTTTTTGTCTCGTTGATCTATCCATTGTTGTTAGTGGTGTGTTGAAGTCTCACGCAACATATGTGTTTTCTCTGATGTCTGTTTTCAGAGATGACAATAGTTGTCTGATATATTTTGGTGCTCCTTCGTTTGGTGAATATATGTTAATGAGTGTTATTTCTTCTTGAAGTATTGTCCCCTTGATCATAATGTAGTGACCACTGGGGTCTCTTTTTAACTTTTTGATTTTGAAATCTATTTTATCTGATATAAGGGGAGCATCTGGTGAGACAGGAAAATCTGCTGAGCCCTAGGAGAGTCAGCTCCCTGAGCTGGGCTAGATTCAGGCCTCAGTGTTGACAGTGCTGAGGCTTCACCCCTAGGACACCAGGGAGGCCCAAAAAACCAAATTTGTGTTATACCTACCATGTGTGCTACCTCTGTTGTATACTTGGGAAGATCCAAGGTCACCATTTATTTGGTTCCTTCTCTGTAAAATGCCCAGGTAGAATTCAGAACAGAGGCAACAGACATGTGAGGGAATCAGGGCCTGAGGGGCCTTGGCTGTGAGTGGTTTGGGTAAAGGGTTTACACTGGGTTGTAGATCTTCTGCAAGGCCATAGCGAGAAGGAGGCCAGCACTATGACAGAACTGGATGCTAAAGGAGTGAAAAAATTTGGGTGATACAAAACAAACTTTATTAGTATTTCTATAATGAACAAGAAACCCTGGAGGAAATAAAATGAAACAACTTGAAATCAATTAGGAAACAAATATTTTGAACTACAAGAGGAGGGCCAGGTGTCTGTGGGTGAGGGGTAGTAGAAGTTAAATGAGGATATGTGGCTAGAGAGGTGGATAAGGTTTGGGGTCAGCGGTGCTTAGTCTGCACCAGAGGTGGACAGGCAGGACAGGGGTCAGGGGATGGGACCCTGGAGGAATGGTATCAGGTGAGTACCCTCTGCATATGTTGTTCCAGAGGAACAGGAGAGCCTAGCAGGCATGCTGGGTCAGACAGAAAATGCCCAGGATGCTGTAGGTGTTCCTGGGCACTCTGAGCTCACTAATCCCCTGCAGAGTCATCTTGAAAGTCCCCAGATTCCAGAAGGATGTCCCTAGGCTGCTGAGCCCTGCTAGGGAAACCAGGCCAGGACCTGCAACTGGTGGGACAACCTGCTGGGCACAAGCACACACCACCTGTTTGCAGGGAGCCAGGCTCTTGCCAGGCCCCAGCAGGGCATCCTGGCAGTGTTGTGTTTAGGCCAGCCCCACTGTAGGAGATAGGTATAGTCCAGGATGCTTCAGGAGCTGCCCGGTGTGGGCAGTTCACACCCGCCCCTTCTGGGGAAGCCAAGACTGGCGCAGGATTCCGAAGACTTCTTTGAGGATTCTGAGATAAGAGGAGTGCCACAGGAGGAACCAGACAATGACTAGGACGCTTCACCCCATGGGGACAGTGCTGAGCTCACACCACCCCCGCTGGAACAGCCAGGCCCTGGCCAGGAGAATTCAGCCTATGCAAGAGTGTCCTGAGCTCAAACCACACCTGTGGGAGGAAGCCACCTCTGGCCAACATCCTGCAGGTTCAAGTGAGGGTGCAAAGGCAACAGCAGCCCTGCCTGGGGAAACAGCCCCTGCAGGGATCCTGTAGCACAAGCAGAGACACCCCTGGTGTCTGCTTCTCTCCAATCAGCAAATTCTCTGGGCTCGTGGCCTGTCCCATGGGCTGCAGGGGAGCCCAGCTGTACTCCTTGAGAAGGCACTTGATATGCAAGAGGAAAGGCCATCAGCCACATGGCAGATTGCCATTTGTCTTTTCAATCAGACCACAAGCTAAAGCCCTGAGCAGAGACCAGCCTAAAATAGGGGGCCCTTGGGATTCTGTTCCCCAAATTTGTCAGCTACAGATGCCAGGTCATACTGCTCGTGGTCCAAATCTAGCCTGTGTGGTCTCCTCCAAGGGGCACCTGACCCTACCCATCCACTCGGGCCCATGCACCAGCCTGGGCCGCTCACCCTTGGACAGCAACTCCAAGATTTTTTTGTACTCCAGCCAGTTCCTTTGGACATGTGCCCCAATCTCAAAGTTGTGGGTGCACTTCAACCTGGAAGTAACAGATCCCACACTGGGCTCTGGGAGGACAGTCGGGGAAATGCACTCTTTGGGCCTCTTCACCTCCCCGGACAGAGAGCACCTTCTGGGAGCAAACAGACACACCTGCTGGGTGGCAACCAGCTGGGGCAAGAGGGAGCAGCCATGACTCTCTGGGTCCAACCACAAGCCAGGCTGGTTGTGGTGGAGTCATGACCTGCCTCCTGGGTGGGCCAGACCCTCCTTCCTTGAGCACGCACATACTCACCCTCACAGCTCGCACACCCACACTCACAGGGGGAAAGGGAGGGGTGGGGGGCATCAGAGCTCTGGCTTGGCCTGACCTGTCTCCAGGGCCCCCCTAGTTACCTCAGGATCAGTGCTGGTGTTGGCCTGAGACATACGAACAGGCTCCTCATGCCTTGCAGCAGAGGGAGACATGAGTTTCGGGGACCTTTTTTGGGTCCACTGTGGGGAGACCTGGGCAAACAGCAAGAAAACTTGGGGCCAGGGCCAGGTCCACCAGGCAAGTGAGCTGGGTCAGGTTTGGTTTAGAACCAACTGCCTGGGGACCAGGGATCCAAGGTGATGTGTGCCCTGTCATCTCTCGGAGGTGATGTCACTTCCTGGGTCCCCTTCCCTGGACTTCCTGCTCACACAGATGCCCTACTCCCCCCCCATGGCTGCCTGGGCCACTTCCTTTTCGCCCTCCATGCCAGGCTCATCTCACAACACTGAGAGCAGCACAGCCTCCCAGAGACCTTGGATGGTGCCATGAAGCCAGGGCCAAGTTGGAGACCCAGGTCTCTGGCTGCTAACCTGACTCGTCCTCCCTGCCAGGGAGCAGGCCCTGTAGCACCAGCAACTTCAGGCTCCCGTCTCCAATGGGACCAGAGGAGCTCCAGAGTGTGGAGCCTTTCCCTGGGGTGGTCCTGGGGAGTGGGCCACTCCTCTCTGCTGCCTTTGGAAGGGAGGCTGGTGTCAGGCTCACAGCACTTGGAGGATCCCACCCGGGGGAGGGCACCTGCACATGCCTCACCCAGGCCTGGCCAGCCCTGCTGGGGACTGAGACATCTCCCACCCGGGGTGTCTGTCCTCCCATCCAGTGTGCCTGTCAGCCCTGCCCCTCTCTGGCCGTGCCCTACAGGGCCTTGCGGGCCCAGTCAAGGTGCCAGGGCCACAGACAGTGCACATGTGCCGGCCACAGACTTCTCAGGGCCCCCTCCCTGCTCACACACCTGCCCACATGCCTGGAGGTTGTATCGACTTGGGGCTGGGTTCTGATTGGGACGAGGCCACCCAAGGTATGGGGTGTCCACTCCAACAGTGACTGATGCCAGCGAGGCCTCTTCTGTCTCCTTCCCTGTCCTCACTGGCTGACTCTCCCTTTCTCTTTCTGTATGTCCCTCTGATGTTCTCTCTCCCCCTCTTGGTCTGTCCTCATCTCACTCTCTGTGTGTGTCCCTGTCCTTCTCTGCTTCTCTGTCCCTGCCCCATTCCTCTGTGTCCTGTCTCAGTCTCTCTCTGATTCCCAGTGTGCAGAGGACCAGAGGGAGGGAGGGAGGAGATAGGAGACTGAAATGATGGTGCACGGGTGCCTTGGAGAAGGAAACTCTATGGGGACTACACCTGAGTGGGTGGGGGAAAACAAACAGCATTTACAAGTGAAAAGTGAAGTTAAAAAATAAAAAAAGAAGAATATATATAAAAAAATACAATCATGCCTGCAGGATCCCCCCCCCCCGTCTTGGCTTCTCCAGCAGTGGGGGTATGAACTGTCCACAATGGGCAGCTCCTGAAGCATCCTGGCCTATACCTGTCTCCCGCAGTGGGGCTGTTTTGATCTTGTCTCCTGGAGGCAGCATAAAGTTGGGTTTTGTTTTTGGTACAACCAGTCACTATGTGTCTTATTCTTTGGTGAGTTCAATTCATTTCCATAAAGGGTGATGACATGATGACTTACTACAGTGCTTTTGTCTTCAGTCAAATCCAGCCAAGAAATGTGTGGTATCCGGAGCGGGTGGTGCGGGCTCCAGGGTCACTGCCTCCTTGGTCCCCTGGTCAGTTTGGAGGATGGTGTCGGTCCAGAGGCCCAGACATTAGCCAGGTGGCTGGGGTTCTGACCTGGGCACTGCCATAACCCCTCAGTCTCCATGTCTTTGTTTCTGAGAGGGTGTGGGGGAGGGGTGTCAGGACAGTATCACTTCCCAGTTCACAGAGTGCTGGGGAGGGATCTCCAAGGTAACACAGAGAAAGTAATTCCTGAGGTCAAGTAGCCGGCCTTTCATCAGCTCCCTGAGCCACTTCTGTTCATGTGCCCACATCTGGCTTTCAAGACCCAGCTCCCATGTCCCCTTCCTGCTGAGGAAGGAACCTCCCTGGCTCTGCCCTTGGCCCCCTCTGAGGCAGCTACTACAGCCCTTCTCTCCTCACACAACCCAGGCTGCAGGGCCTCCAGGGTGGGGTCATGTGGTTCTCTGAGACCTTAACGCCCTGTGGAGTATGTTCCTGAGCACCAGCATGCATTGGGCTAGGGTACCCCAAATGTCCACTGCAGGTCTGTGTCAGCGGAGTTGCCTGGGATGTGTTTAGAGAGAAGTTCCCTGGCCCATCCCCAGAGGCAGAGAGTGGGCTCTGGCTGCCCAGGGCTGGGGAGGGGAAAGAGGGGGTGGTGCCCCATGGGGCCAGACCCAGTAAACAAGGTTGTTGTGGTGATGTAGATGTTCTCAAGGTGGAGTATGGGATGATTGTCCTGCTCTGCACTTACCAAAAGGACATGACAGGTGAGCCTTCAACAAATGACTCAATGGCCAAAAGTTATATCTCAATAAGTTTGCTTTTAAAACATTAAAAAAAATGGGTCTACAAGTTGTCCTGTGTCTGTTCTCCACTGTATCTTCATCAAGGGCTTTTGGGAAAAGTGCTGTAGCCCACGAGGAGCTGAGCACAGACAATTTCACTGCACAGATATTCTCAAGGCGCCTCCTCTGTGTGGTCCTGAGTCACGCGATGAGATGCTGATGTCACGCTGCTTCTGTGATGGAAGAGAATTTTAGGGGCCTTGGGTGGGAGGCAGCTTATTTTTTTTGTGGACAGAATAGAAATAATGAGTGTCCAGAAGGTCTACTCTGTTGGTTTTCAATTTTCCTCCAATTCTGGGATACACAGGAGGGGAGACAGTGTCCCCCGGGAGTGTGTCTGACTCTCTGGCTCTTTCTCGTGAGGAGAATGAAGCAGAAGGGACACGCCACGTCACAGAGTCAGGCTCACAGGGGCTGAGACTTCCCACCCGGGCTCCCCTCCTGGTCCCTCTCTGGGGTGACTCCCTTCACACGGTGGACACTCAGCTAAGGGGACGCCCACAGGACAAGGACCTGAGGGTTTTCTCCAGGAGCCACATGCATGAGCTCTGAGGCAGGTCCTTCCACGCTGATCACGGCCGTTCAGATCCGCCAACATCTCGTCCCCATCCCAGCCTCATGGGACCCAGAGCTGGAGCCTCTGAGTGAGGCCCCTCCTGCTGCCTGCCCCTCAGAGACTGTGGAGATGCCGGATCTTTGTTTTAGTTGCAAAGTAGGAAGAGATTTGGTATAAACCAGTAAAATATTCAGGCAATAAAGTGATCAGTGGCTGTTTTCTCACAAGAAACAGTGGAGGCCAGAGTAGCTCAAGTGATGGTCAAAGTCCTGATTGCAATGAGCTGTCAGACAAGGATTCCACGTCCTCTGAAGTGTCCTTCAAAATATGTGATTTTAAAAAATCATTTCTACCATTTATAGATTCCCGTTTAATTTTGCTGTTTTGTTTCTTTATACTATCCCCAGAGTGGTGTCTGCAGGATCACGGCACAGAGGGTCTCTCAGCAGCCTGGAACTGTGAGCAGCAGGGCTGACTCTGACCCGCCTGTAGGGAGTGGGGCCCTGGAGCCCCAGAATCAGCCCCCAGGGCTGACCCTCCAGAGTCTTTCTCCTCTTGATTCCCTGAATCACCTCCTCTTGATTCCAGGAATCTCCCTGCCACCCCAGCATTGGGGAGTTGGGGAGGATGTTGTGGCTCAGGAAATGGGGGCCTCCTCCTAACCATCTGTCCTCTCCTCCTCTCTCTCCTTCATCAGCCTGAGTGTGCGTGTTTGAGTCACACCAGCCCTGTGTGGACAGGAAAGGCCCAGAACTTAAGTGATTCCCAGGTCAGTTACAGCACCAGCCCCTCTGCAGTCCCAACAGGGGAGACAGAGACTCTCCCAGCCCCAGCCAGAGCCGCGTCACCCACACAGACCTTGCCCTCACAGTGTCCCCGATGCTGCCCCTTCCTGGCCCCACCCTTCCTGGTGCCCCCACCACTCCTTTTGGGCCCCATCCTCTAGTCCCCATTTTCATCCTCTGCTCCATTTCCAGGAGCCTCCCCACCTTCCTAGCCATGCCCTGGGGGCTCTCCTTGACCTCCCCTGATTCAGAGATGGAGAATTTTTAAAAGATGTATATTTATTTATTTATTTTCTGACAGCGTGGGTCATCTTTCTATAGTTATTGTTCCTCTTAGGTGTGGCCCTTCCACCAATGATCCACCACATACCAACAACAGCTCCCCGGGTCTCTCCCCAGCTCTGATCACTCCTGCTCCCACCTGCTCTAAGACGCGGATGGGTGGTTGGCCCCAGGTCTTTGCATTTTCCTGGAACCTTTTCCTTTTATTGGGCGAGGACCTGGGCTCCTGGGTAGAATTGAATGTTAATTCCCAGGAGGAGGCGCTTTCACCCCTGGAAGTAGAAGCAGAAACAAACTACAGAGACTCTGGAGTCCAAGGATCCATCCGAGACCGAAGGAACCTCTATATCTGGGGATCAGCCCATAATCTGGGAATCAGCTATTAGGACCTGGAAACCTGCTTTTGTCCTTTGTCCATAGGACTAAGAAAATTGGAGGACTCTGACCTGACACTGGACTTGGGCGCCCCCTTGTGTGCAGATCCCTGTCCTGCCGCTGGGGGCCCAGGGAGCCTGGGGAGGGCCTGGCTGAGCAGGAGAAAGGGCGGCTCTGGGCTCCTGTGCTCAGCCCTGTGGCCACACGGGGGCGCTGCCGCCTGTTCCGGATTCTGGTGGAGCCGCCAGGACATGGCGGGGGCTGAGGTGGCAGAGTTGGGGGTCCTGGAGGGCGGCGTCCTGGGGTGAGATGCTCTGTGAGGAGTCTGAGCAGCAGGGCTCAGGGGAGAGGAGACTCCGGAGCCTGCCCTGTGTGTGAGGTTTCCAGCTTTTCTCCCAGAACCCTTCTCTCCACTCCCTGGACGGTGATACCTGGGAAACTAGAAAAGAAAAAAATCTTTCATTTATAACATATTAAATATTGAGTGTATTTTAAAAAATAACATTTAAAGAATACTGTTCGAATTACAAAAAAGTTGCAAAGGCAGTACAGGTCTTGTTTATCCCACACCATTTCCATTTTGTTAACATCCTACATGAGTACAGATTTTTTTTTTTTTACCGCTAATGCAGCAATGTTAACATAATAACTAAACACCATACTTTAATTCGTTTTTGCTAATGCCATTTTATGCCCAATAATCCCATCCAGTTGCCTGGATGACAGTTTCTCAGACTTTCCTTGTTTCCTTGGGAGAGGTGTTGGTGTCACAGATGGGGGTTCTTGGGTCACCTCTAAGAAAAGCTTCACCAGAGTCCTCCTTTCAGTGGGGTGAGGGCACACACACACACACACACACACACATATGAGCGCGCGCGGAAGAAGAGAAGTTGATGCTTGTGCAGACACAAATTGGCAGGAGGACCTGATCCTGGAGACGGGGTGTTAGGGAAAGCCTGTTAGTGGAGGCTCATTAGAACTCTGTTGGTGTGTGTGGTGTGGAATTACACATTTTAATGGGTGTGAAGCTGTACTCCAAAAATGTATGCAGTGTTATAAACTAGTGTAACACACATATGTATATTAATTATTGCTTTTGGGTATTTTGCTTACATAACTGCTAAAAACCATGATCCGTTATGGAGGTCTTACTATGTGGGCCTCTTAGTTGAATTATAGTCTCTGGTATACTATCAGCTTTCCAATCCTCAGATGTGGAGGAAATTTCTAATTCCGTTTATACCACATCTAAGTCATGGGTAAGAAAGTGTTTGTTCCTCAGTTGATCTATGTAGCCAACATCTGCATCAATAATATAGAAAGTCCTTGAATTTCCTCCAATTATGTCCTGGAAAATGTTCCTCAAATTATGTCCCCTGCAGTTATTTCATTGTTTTCCTTTCCTTTCCAGTCTGATTTGGCTAATTTTAATGCCATTCCAATAGGGAACAATGGTAGTGAAAAAAATAGACGAGATAGTGAAACATTACTCCTTAATTCCTGTAGCCCTAGGAAAATCAAGTGTCCTCTATGGTGGTGAAAAGAGGAGATTATTTCCTGATGCAGGAGCACTCACAATGTAATGGAAATGCAGGGTTGCATTGCCATGGTTTTGATCCCTAGCATATTTTGGAATAGGGCCCAAGTCCTATTTCACAAGCCTAAATAACTAACCTGGATCCGGGTTCCAAGGAGGACCATGGATTTGTGGCTCATGCCTGCACACTTCTCTGCCCCACGGGAGGCACATTGTGGCACCACCCACGTAGAGACTTTGGGCCCAAGACCTGTTTCCTGTGGTTTCCTGAGGGGAGGTTCCCCAAACTGTGTTTGCATGGAATAGCTGTGAGCCATCTACAAACTTCCATAATGGAGTTTCCCTTCATGTATTTAAGTTGTATTCTGTTGTATAGTGATTTGTGGACTAGACAATGTATCAGAAGTACACTGAAGCAAGTCGATTAAGAGTTGATAAATGAATGTAATGTAACAGAATTAGCTGACTGATTTATTCTCAAAATGTTTATAATTCAGTTAGTTTATGCTTTAGTTTGAGTGACCATGTAAATCCCTTCATCATATTGCTCTGTACTATTCTCAAGTAGTTTCTCATTAAAGTCTTTTCTCCTTGATCTGCTTTGCAGTCTTTCCAAACAAAGACTGCCACCTTTTTCCAATGTATTTTTTTTTAAGCATAGAAGAACTGTGGAGTAGAACAGAGGTGCAGTGGTTGAGAGGATTCACCAGAGAGAGTGGGGAGCAGAACAGGCAGATGTACTGAAATACATTGCTCAAAGGAGCAGCAGGCATGACAGGAGAAGGCTGCTGCACCCTATGTGGCTTAGCTCCCTCGTGGGGAATTGAACTCAGGCCACAGCAGTGACAGAGCTGAGACTTACTCCCTAAGCCACCAGCGAGGCCCCTTTTCCAATAATTTCTCACTGCAGTATTGGCCATATAGAATTTAATATAAAATTAATGTGTCTTTACTGGTCAATGAATCATGTAACAGGCCACTTTTAGATTTAAATTAATTGGTATGCATGTGTAAGGTCTATATACTACATGGTTGATATGAACAGTTTTTCTGGTTTTTAAGTGACTCTGAAAATGAAAAGAGTATTTTTGGTAAATGTCAAAGTAAAAATTAATATGAACATATTTAACATTTCATTCTTATCATAACAAAATGGAAAAAAACAAATGGCAGGGTTTCACATGGTAGTCCTGAAGGATAATGCTTTTCAGATCCCTTTTATCCATTTATTTTAATAAAGAGCCCTTCATTACCTTTTTATGTTACAAGTTTTCAGACTGAATCAGATTGCAATGAAATAACAGTCTAATGAAAAACACTATGTTTGAAATAGATGTAGGTCATTCTGTGCCCATAAATTTTTAAGTAGTTGATGGAAAATTGGTCTCTCTAAGTAAGCGATTTTCATTTATTTTCAAGTTAGGCTATAGTTTTGGATCTGTGGGCAAACCATTTACTCTCCCTGGTATTATCTTTCTTCAAACTAATTCTGTGAGTCATAGTCTCTTCTGGTACCATCGATATTATTGCAAATAGCAAGATTTAATCCGGTGGGGTTTTTTAGTAGCTGAGTAGTATTCGTGTGTTGTGTGCCATATCTTCATAACCAACTCATCTGTTGTTGGACACTTAGGTTGCTTCCATCACTTTGGTATTGAAAATACATTTACAGTGAACATAGGAGTGCACATATACCTTCATATTAGTGTTTTTGTATACCTCAGAGAGATATCTAAGAATGGGATTGCTGGATCATAAGGTAGAACTATTGTTAGTATTTTCAGAAATATCTATCCTAATTTTCTAGGAAAGGAAACAGTCTACATTTCCACCAACGCTGGAGTAAAGACATGGATAGACATTCTCAAATCACAAAATACACAGAAAAACAAAAATGACAGAGTTCCTTAATCAGCCTTAGAGATGACTTTTGTCAATCGGATTACATTGGCAAAGGAAACAAAAGCAAATATAAACAAATGGGACAATATTAAACTAAAAAGTTTCTATAGAGTGAAAGAAACCACCATTAAAAAAGCTAATGATTGGGAGAAAATACTTACATATGTCAGACAAGGGCTTAATATAGAAATTTTATAAAGAACTCATTAAACTCGTCAACAAAAGAACAAATATCCCATTAAAAAGTGGTCAGAGATGTTGAAGAGCGACTTGTCCACAGGACAGAGATGGCAGCAGGCCCGTGAACTCGTGTTCCTCCTCTCCTATTAAGAAAGCAAATCAGGGGCCTCACCGGTGGCACAGTGGTTGAGCGCTGGGTTGCGAAGCTGCCCGCAGCCTCTGCGGCGCCCGTTCGATCCCCGGCTGCTCCCCGGCCACCTGAGGAGGGTCCCACATGGCGCGCGGACCTCTCCTGCCGCCCGCTGCTCCCCTCAGCAGTGTACTTCGGTCCTTCTGCCTGCTCTGCTCCCGC
Organism: Talpa occidentalis; assembly: GCF_014898055.3. Lineage (NCBI taxonomy): Eukaryota > Metazoa > Chordata > Mammalia > Eulipotyphla > Talpidae > Talpa > Talpa occidentalis. The sequence continues at coordinate 14,762,941 of NW_023601851.1, read as the reverse complement.
TCTGGCTCTGGTGGATTCTCTCACCCTCCCGTGCTTCTGACTGTACCCAGTGCATGTATAAACAAAACAAAGAAACAAACAAACAAACAAATAAATAAAACATGCCTCTATAAAAAAAAAAGAAAGCAAATCAGAAGCAAAATGAGCGATCATCTCCTATCTGTTAAGAGGGTTATTATCAAAATAGACAAGAAACAAGTGATGGTAAAGTTGTGGAGAGACAAAATCTTTGTAGATTGTTGTTACAGATTTAAATTGTTGCAATCATGGAAATAGTGTGGCAATACCTCAAGAAATTTAAGAAAATAAATATCACATGACCCAGCTAGCTGACTTCTCTTTAGTTGTCAAGCTTTACCACAAAAATATACAAATTTAAATTCAAAGAGATATATGGAACACCATGTTCATCATAACATTATCACAACACTCAAGACAGAGAAACAAACTTAGAGCCCACTGGTAGATGATAAAATAAAAAAAAAGTGATATATATATATATATATATATACACACACACACAGTGCGAGACTACTCAGCTATAAGAAGATGAAATCCTGCCCTTTGCAACAACATGGATTGACCTAGAGTATATATATTTTGCTATCTAAAATAAGTCAGAGGGATACTAAAAGCACCATACGATTTTGTTACAGGGCAGGGAGAGGGGCAGCCCAGACACCACAAACCTACCTGCTCTAAATAGGTTCTGCCGTCTGCTGCATGAACACAAAACATATGAGAAACACAAAACAAATGAACTTCAATACAATTAGGAAACAATACAGGAAAGGCAAAGACTACAGTTTCTTTTTTTTAATATTTTATTTTATATAATTTTTACATCATTTTTCATCTTTGCACAATGTATGCATTTTCATTTTGGTTATATTCCCAATACAATTGAACCCCCCTTATTTTGACTCTAGTCCTTCCTCTCCCTGGCCCTCCCTCCCCACCCCCCATCCCCCACCCCCACCCCACCCCCTGCCGAAGTGTGTCTCTATAGTTTCTAAATAAAGTACCCAAAGTTACCAGTCCCCTCCTGTGTAAAATTCCATCCAAAAGGGATGGGCCCAGAATAAGGCCCCAAAGCCTGCCACAGGTCTAAGGCATCTTCCAGTGGGGACCCATAGAAAAGGATCAGAAACCAACAGACAATTCTGGAAGGAAAAGAGTAAATTATCAAAAGCAAGACAAAAACTGCCATTACCACCTCCCCACGGGTCTATCACCCACATCTGTGTCACCCAGTCCACGACCAAAAGGCAGGCATGGTTTTTTCAAGTGTCTCTCTGCTCCACGTGCCTCCTCCGGGTCTCCTTCTGGCTCCATCCTGCTTCCTTCCTTCTTCAGTTTCCTCTGCAGCTTCTTCTCTACCTGCTCAGCTCCACCCTCCCTTGGGTGGGGTCGAAACCTGGAACCACCCCCTTTCCTGGGGACCACCCTGTTACAATTTCACACCTATATAGATGATAAAGAAACAAAACAAATGAACAAACAAAACAAACCAAAAACAACATCTTTGTCTGTAAGAACCAAATATCTGCTGCCAGAGGGAAACAGGAAAGGGGGCTGAGGAATTTGGGTAAAGGAGTTCTTGTATGGTGAAGAATAGAAACTTTTTATTCAAATGTTAATTTTTAATGTACACCAAAACCTATCACTATATAATGGTACAAACCAGTGGAACTTCAGTAAAAATTAAAAGAAAATGAAGTGAAACACAAAGATGTTTATTAGAGCTCATGAAATTGGTGATAATTCTGAAACTCCATTTTTATATATATGTAAAAAAGTAAAAGCTATTCTGAGATATTTTGACTTGCTCTCTTATACGCAATCCTCATACTTTTTCCATTTTTAAATGTTTTCTCTCTTAGCAGTTAATTTTTAAAAACAATGGAATCAACTGATGGCATATGAAGGGACATTTAAAGGTCTTAATTTCAGAGGGCATTTATTCTGATTGCTGTGTGTTCTTTTTTTTTTTTAAGAGGCATGTATTTTTATTTTTATTTGTTTGTTTGTTTTTTTTTTGTTCATTTGTTTGTTTATACATGCACTGGGTACAGTCAGAAGCGCAGGAGGGTGAGAGAAATCACCAGAGCCAGAGCGGGGAGCAGAGCAGGCAGAAGGACCGAAGTACACTGCTGAGGGGAGCAGTGGGCGGCAGGAGAGGTCTGTGCGCCATGTGGGACCCTCCGCTGGTGGCCGGGGAGCTGCCGGAGATCGAACTGGCGCCGCAGAGACCCTGGGCAGCTTCGCAACCCAGCGCTCAACTGCTGCGCCACCTGGGAGGCCCTGCTGTGTGTTCTTTACAGTTTTTGCTCTAATACATGGGAGTCAGAATCTACAAGATGGATGAGGGTTGGTCAAAGACCCACATTTTGATGCAAATTTTCTAAGTCATCCTAAATTCCAGCCACTTCAAAATTCATGGAGCAAACCCAAAGATGTAGAATTGTGGAGAAAAGGGAAATTATTTCCTTAGAACAAGGAAATGACACCCTCAGGCTAAATTCAACCTTGTAAATACAATGAAAAGCCAGCCACCTTCATTTAATTGCCTTTGGCTATCTCCTTGCTGTAGTGCAGATTTTAGTAGTTGCAAAAGAAACTACAATAGGGTCTCCCCGGTGGCTCAGCGGTTGAGCGCTGGGTTGTGAAGCTGCCCGAGGCCTCTGCAGCGCCGGTTCAATCCCCGGCTGCTCCCCGGCCACACGAGGAGGGTCCCACATGGCGCGCAGACCTCTCTGCCGCCCGCTGCTCCCCTCAGCAGTGTACTTTGGTCCTTCTGCCTGTTCTGCTCCCCACTCTGGCTCTGCTGCTACCCTCTCTGGCTCTGGTGAATTCTCTCACCCTCCCGCGCTTCTGACTATACCCATTGCATGTTTAAACAAACAAACAAACAAATAAATAAATAAATAAATAAATAAAACATGCCTCCATAAAAAAATAAAAAAAAACAAAAAAATAAACTACAATTATGGTGAATAAAGTTTGAAATATTTATTCCTTGACAAGAGACAAATCTGTCAATCCTTGTTCTCCAGTCATGATTTGTAAACATTCAAGTGCAGCTTCTCTGGCATAGGGAGGGTGAAGAAAAAGATCTGAGCCTGTGTCCTTCCCTTATCAGGTCTCTGAATCTACAGAAAATAAGGGAAATTTTTAGAGTTTGAAAATCAATGAATTTATCTTTAATTGCCCAACCAATATTAGCTTGCTAATTCTGTTGATAACATTTATATCAGAAATAATAATAATTCAGGGGTTGAATTATTATTCAATAATAATAATTCAGGGGTCAGTGATATAAGCGATGATTGGATAGTTCATTAATTTGAACAAACTTTATTAAGCACTCTTTGTGTTGGAACGATAGCTGAGGGATGTGTGAGGTCTGGGGGTGTAAGAGTGCAGCAGAGATGGAGTAGAGAACAGAAAAGGAGGAATTATTGAAATAGCCTGCAAGGGAACAGGGGACAAGAGGGAGCTATACAGCTGTGTGTGAAGGATTTGAGACTTTTACACTAGGGTTACATAGGGTTTCTTACTTGGGGAGCCAGTTTACACGGGTTATCAGCTGGGATGTCTGCTCTTGGGTGCAGACCTTTGACACAGACCTTTTGACACAGACCTTTGACACAGTGCAGGCCCTGCCTCTGCATTCCTGGAGTTGGGCTGGTTTATCTGCCATGGTGGTCAGACTAGTGGCCCAGTTCCCATGGCAGCCTAATTGATGCCCTTCTCTGCTCAAGTCTCTCAAACATGACTATGGGGTAAGAGTGAGAGCTTAGTTTTTAAAATTATGAAATGACACCCTAACACCTGTGTTGGGCCAGATGTATACTGCAGGAGTGACAACATGATCCTTTCTCTGGAAATCACAGTATTTTCTTTCCTTTTTCCAGAATTTATATTATCTTTGCTTATTTGATGGGCACATGTTTTAATATTTGTTATTTAAACATGATTTTGACAGGGAATGAGCAAGAAAAAAATAAAGCAACCCAATTCAACCCCCTTTTGCTCTTTTGATTGTACCATAACTTACAACCTAATTGTCAGAAATTCTCTCTTAAGAAAATGTAGAATTGCTTCCGTGTTTAGCCTTTGGGGAATTGGGGTTCCCTTTTTGGTAATTTACTTGACACTTATTGATGTAAGAGTGTTAAGTCATAAAGTGCATGCTTTGAATTGTTTCTGTCAGTAGAGACTTCTGAATTTAACAGATGCAGACAGGTGAAGACCAGGAAGAGGGAATGTAAATCGCATATAGGAAAGTATCCACTGTGGCAGGAAAACAGAAACTAAATGGTATCTGGTGGGGTAGCGTTAAATAAGGTTAAAATTAAACCTCACCCATTGCCCAGCAGGAAGGTTTGGGAGGCTTGAACACAGAGAGAATTGATAAGGCTGCTCTGGGTCCCAAACCGTAAAATGGATCCCTTTGACCAGGAATGTGGAGGAAAGGCCAGGACACATTGTGGGTCAAAGATCAACCCCCCAGGATCAGACACCCCTGCATTAACCAGCCCAAAACTCACTCCCCAAAGCAAAACTGCAAAACCAGTTTTAAAAGGGAGCCCCAAATCTTTCTTCACTTGCAGATCTTTCCTGTCTCCCCAGCTGCTTCTCTTAGCAGTGTATTTGAAAAAAATGTGCATTTTCTGTTCTCCAGTCTGCCTCTGGTGAAATTTTTACCCCTGCACCTCTGGTCTGTCAAGGTATCGTTAAGAATTTGAAAACCAATCCCCCACTCCTTACCCAGCAGTCAAGTTTGGTAGGCTGGAATGATAAAGGGAGTAGGGATGGAACTGCCATGGAAACATGGACCTTAAGCTGGTGAGGCCCAGAACTGATGATCCTCTATGCTGATTCAGATCATCAGTCAGGACACACCCAAGACTAGTCACCCTAACCAGTCAATGGTGTCTAGAGTATAAAGAGAGACTTTTATACAAGCACTGGGTACAGTCAGAAGCATGGGAGGGTGAGAGAATTGGAGCAGAGCAGGCAGAAGGACCGAAGTACACTGCTGAGGGGAGCAGCAGGAGAGGTCTGCGTGCCATGTGGGACCCTCCTCTGGTGGCCAGGGATGGAACCAGCGCTGCAGGGGCAGTGGGCAGCTTCCCAACCCAGCGCTCAACCGCTGCATTTTAGCAGTGTATTTCAATAAATTCACCTGACCTTTCCCATCTGTCTCTGGTGAATTCTTTCACCCCTGCAACAGGGTCTCCACCTTGATTCTTCCCCACAACATTATAAATCAATAAATCTTTGTTAGATATTAGTGTGGTGTGATTTCTTATGAAAGAAGATGGAATCTAACTTCTTCAACTACAGCAATCTTCTATCTACCCAAACCTCTACTCTTTGTTCTCTGAATTCAGCAAATAAAAATAAAACTTAAAAAAAAAAAGCATGGGCTTCCCCTGGTGGTGCAGCGGTTGAGTGCAAGGCTGCGAAGCTGCCTGCAGCCTCTGCAGTGCAGGTTCGAACCCTGACCACCAGTGTGGGTCTCACATGGCGCCACAGAACTCTCCTGTTGTGCCCGCTGCTCCCCTCAGCAGTGTATCTCGTCATTCTGCCTATTCTGTTCTCTGTTCTGGCTCTAGTGAATTCTCTCACCCTCCCGCACTTCTGACTATACCCAGGGCTTGTATAATTAAATAAATAATTTTTTTTTTTTTTTTAAAAAAGCAAATAGCAGTTACATCTACCAAGTTGCTCAGGATAGAAAGTTTGGTAGCATCTTTAATTTCTGTCTTTCCCTCACTTTCTATATCCATCTAAATCAGCCCTATTAGCTAACATCCTAAGCAAAGTACCATTCTGACCCACACCTCTCTCCTTGTCTACTGCAAGTTTCTCGGTTGTTTTCCCTGTTGCATTCTTGTTCTCCTACAATCGAGTTTCCCCAATGCAAAGAGATTTTTCTCAAACACAAATTATTCAATTCACTCCACTCTCCAACACCTCTCTCCGTTTTCACAATTAGCATGAAGGTCAGGCCAACACCCTGAATTAGGAAGTTCTGAGTGACTAGTTTCTGTGAATATCTTTGACCTTATCTCACAATTCCTTCTCCTTTGTCCACATGAAACACTGACCTCCTTTTTCTTACTGCAGGGTGATTCAGTCATTTCTGCCTGTCCGTGCTCCCCTCTGCAATTGTGCTTTCTCCCAAACTTTGCTGTGTGCATCCTGGTCTGTAAATAGAGTTCATATTGTCATTCATTTAAGTCTTATAATTTCCATTAAAGAATAATGTTTTCATAACTTTACAGATGCATACATTTTATTAAAAATATCCTGAAGGGTTTCATATTTTGATGTTATCCTATATGTTATTGAAAATTCAATTGGTCTGTTTTGATCCTTTGTACAGATCCTATCACCATTTGTTATTTGTCTGTTGGATATTTTAAACCTTATTTATATTGCTTTTATTCCCTGCCACTGAAAAGTCAGTTTTATCACAACAGTCTCTCTATATCTTGATCAGTAGAATACTATCAATTCTACAAAAGTACAGTGTAGTTTCTCAATAATTAGTCACTGTTTCTTTTGAGTGAATGTCATATATAGGTAACCTTGGAAAAATTAATTATCCTTTCTAAATCGCCTTCCTCAGATATTAATATATTTGTAAGTGCACATATAGATATATGTAATATATATAGAATTAAAACAATGATACTTATAGTTCCTGATATTTATCACTATTAAATCACTTTGTTTTGGCTAAAGTGTTAAAAGCAACCTAAAAAACAAAGTATTCTGAATTTCCTAACATTTTTGTTTAGTTTTTAAGCACATTGGTATTGACATGACCTATTGGATTTGTTAGTATATTCCTTCTCAAAGGAACTATTGTGTATATAGTATTATTATTTAATGTTATTTTTCTACTAAACTAGACTCCATGACACAATTAAAACCCCAAAAAAGAAAGACAGGCTGAAAAAGAATCCTGAAATTACCTCTTGAAAATTTTAGAATTTAAACCTTACTAGTTCACTCCAACACTAGTAACTGTGACTCCTTTTTTTTTTTAATTTTTTTAAAGATTTATTTTATTTATACAAGCACCGGGGTGCAGGGCAGATGTGCGGGAGGGTGAGAGGATTCCCCAGAGACAGAGCAGGGAACAGAACAGGCAGACTGACTGAAATCCACTGCTGAGGGGAGCAGCGGGCGGCAGGAGGGGTCTGCGCGCCACGTGGACCCCTCACGGGCGCGGCAGAGGCTGTGGACAGCTCCCCAGCGCGCGCCCAACCGTCTGCGCCCGTTTGCTGTTCTCTTCACAGTGTGAGCGCGACAGTAAAGCATCTGCACAAGGCAGGGCCAGGATGGGGACGCCTGGAAAAGCCAAAACCCAGGACGGGATTGCTCAGGACAAATGAAAGGGCCTCTCAGGCATTCCAAGGGTTGCCTTTAAGCAGCAGCTTTTTCGTTAAGGCTGAGAAACCGCTGGGGGTTCCCTCTGCCAATGGCTGTGGCCTCTGGCTCTGACGCCACAAAGAGCCATTGTGACGGCACCAGCACCGCCTACATCAGGCCTGCCCGGACTGCACCTGTGTCCTCAGGAGCTGGGAAGCTTTGGACAGTGACCTGTGCACTCCGGACGCCGACACAGAGATAGAGATTGTGTTTTGCGGTATTTGGTTTTCTTTTGCTTTATTTATTGGTTTATTTATTTAATTATTTGTTTAGGCTATTTATTTTAGTTATTTTATTTTTCTTTCTTTGTTTTTTTCTTATTTTCCTTGTTTTTTTTTATTTGCTTATAGTTTTTTCTACTTTTTCTTTTTCCTTTTATTTCCTTGTTTTTTATTTTCCTTTATTGTTTTGTTACTGGCTTTTTTTCTTTATTCTTTTATGTCAGTTTTTAGTTTTTTGATTTTATTTTTTGAGTGATCTCCCCCATTTCCCCTTTTGTTCTTGCTTCGTTGTTTGTTCTTTCTTCCCCTTTGTCGTTTCTCTGGGTTTTTATTTTGGTTTGTTTGTTTGTTTCAGGTTTTAGTTTCTAATTGTTGTTTGTTCTGTTGTTTGTTCTATTGGACTTTGTTGTTCTGTTTTATTCTTAAATTTAGCGGTTAGTTTTAAATTAGTTTGTTTTTAATCACATTTTTACATTTACATCTCATTTGTCATTTTTGTTTGTGTAGTTTCATTCATTTGTAGTGTAGTTAGTATTGCTAGTAAGCTGAGTGTGGTTATTATTGTTCGTAGAGTTAAGTTAGCATTGTTAGTATTTAGTGAGGGTAGTGAATACTTTCTGAGTACTATTAATACTAGATTAATAGTACATTTGTTAATATCGTAGGAGAGTCAGCTGTCAGTGGAGGTAGCACAAGGGCTGGGAGCACAGTTAGGGCTGGTGAGGGTAGTCAGCGTAGTCAAGTGCATAGGCACTATGTTCCAGGGACGTCAAGGGAAAAGCTACCTAGTGCTGCGGGAGCTGGGATGGAGCTCCCATGCCAAGGTGACGTTGGCGGTGCACGTGCTCACAGGCACGAAGGTGCTCATCAGGGAAGTCCGCAAGTCCGAGCTGTCCGACCTCCGCCTCCTGGCCCACGAGATGAGGTGCATGAAGGCCCTTCACCACCCTAACATCGTGGAGCTCTTCCAGGTGGTGGATACCGGGCCGGAGCTGCAGCTCGTCATGGAGTACGTGCAGGGGAAGGACCTGCAGGACTTCCTGAGCAGGCATGGGCGCCTGGACGAGAGCGAGGCCCACCCGCTCTTTAAGCAGATCCTCGCAGCCCTCAGCTACTGCTATGCCAAAGGCATCGCGCACCTGGATGTGAGGCCCGAGAACTTTCTGCTGACCCGAGAGGGAAAAGTCAAGCTGGTGGGCTTTGGGCTCAGCATCCAGGCCTTCAACCAGGCATTGAGCACGTGCTGCTGTCTCCCAGAATACAGGGCCCCCGAGGTCTATCTTGGCCAGCAGTACAATGGCCACAAGGTGGACGTGTGGAGCCTGGGCATCGTTTTCTATAAAATGGTGACTGGCAAACTGCCCTTCAGGGTGCGAGGCGATCAGGGTGCCCATCCTGGGAAGGTGGGTCCATCTGCCTAACTACCTCACGGAGCAATGCCAGGACCTACTGGTCAAAATGCTGGCACCAGACCCCTGGAGGCGCAGCACCCTAGAGAAAATCCAGCAGCACACCTGGGTAGCAGAAACGAGCGAGGGACTCCTGCCCTTCAGCGAGCCATCGCTCAGCCCCCAGGACCCGGCCATAACCAAAGCTATGGAGCGCCTGGGCTATCAGAGGCAGGAAATTCGGGAGGCCATTGACGCTAACAAGTACGACAAGGTCATGGCCACCTACCTGATCCTCCGCTCCAGGAAGCAGGCGGGGGAGGAGGACTATGAGGAGGAGGGGGAGGAGCGGACCAGGCGCGTCACCTCCCGGGTGCCAAAACATGTCACCTTTCGGGAGCCCAGTGACCCCGATTCCAAGGACTGCCTCCCGCAGCCTGAGGTTTCGGGGAATACCCCAAGGCCGGGTATCCTGCGAAAGCAGGAAGTCCATAAGAGGGGAACGGATGCCACCCCGGGCAAAAGGGTCACCTTTGCAGGTGTCTCTGAGCTGGTGGACGCCCAGAAGCACACCACGCCGCAGGGCCAGGCTCCCTGTTAAAGGACGTACCGAAGGGCAGACCCTCTGCACTAGGCCCGGTGCTGGAGGATGCCTGGGGTGACACCAGCACCTCTGTGGCCAGACCCCAGCAGGAGGACACCAGGGAGCACAGCAGCACCTTGGTGTCAGTCCTCCAGCTGGAGGACGCTGGGGAGCACAGCAGCACCACTGAGACAGGCCCCCAGCTGGAGAGGGACCAGGAAAGCAGGGCCAACACAATCTGTCCAGCTCCCCAGCCCTGCAGCACCACCCTAAGACCTCCCCCAAGACATGGCTGGCCTTCCAGTGCAGTGGCCCCTTCAGCAGTCATCAGGGCCAGAGATAGGGTATTAGATATTATCCTAGAATTTTGTTGCTGCTGTTCAGCATTCGAATTGCAGAGCAACAAAGACTAAAAATAGCACCAAACCAGACAAAAGCCTCCCCACCCCCAAAGCACAACCACTCAGTGGCCATGGTGAACAGGAGTACACCAGGGAATGTTGACGCTCTGAAGAGGCTCAGGGACTGGGTCCAGTCACAGGAGCCAGGAGGAGCATGAGACCCACGGGACTGCAGCACAGAAATCTGGGCATAACTGATGTCCCGGGAGCACAGATGTCCCTGCAGCAGAGCAGGTGAAGGGCCAGGAGGGCCAATGAACTGGGGAAACACCTGGAGGGGAGCAGAGCGGGTGAGTGGTGGGGTGTGGAAGGGCTGAGGAGATCTGAGCAGGTACAGGGACCAGGAGGGGTATGAGGCTGTGTGGATGGCCCCAGGGTCAGAGGCCCCAGGGCCAGAGGCAGGAAACCCTGGACCTCTCTCCCCCATCATAGGCTCAGTTCCCTGAGAACCATACTGCCCCCTTGCTGGGAGAGACCTGCTGCTCTATCCTGGGCACAGGGATGGCATAGAGGATGCAGGAGCTCTTGCAAAGGCTTGGGCCCAGGTGGTAAAACGTGCAGATTGCAAGGAGCAGATAGAGAGGGTCTCTAGCTCCCCTTAAGAAAGACTCGGGGACCAGTATATTAGAATCCAAACAGGACTCTTCAAGGTGGACAGAGTTTATTCACAGGCCAGCCCTACTCCACACGACCTGCTCAGATGGAAAATCTGCACCCCATCTTCCTACACCAGGAATCCCTAGGCTATGATCAATCTCAGTCCCGCAGTGAGCATTGTCACCTTGAACTTTTGCAGCTTGGGATTCTTACACAGTGTCAGCCCAGAAATTCCAGCTGGAATTTCTCCTAAAATCCTCTCCAGATGGCCAATCACCCCTCCTCCTCCCTGGATTCAAACCCTGCAGGGTGACCTTAGCCAAATTGGAAACATTATTATCGCCCAATAGATGCAGGCTTTGGACACCATTCTCTGCCAGTTGAATCACTGGGTCAGGAACGAAAAGCTACAGGGGCTATCTACCTTAAATTTGTGTTTTTTCATCATTGTTTAGATGGTGTTTAATTCCCTTCTAAAACAGGTTTTGCTAAGTCTGGTAAATGCAAGTGAGGTGAGGTATGTGTGTTTGAAAAAAGAAATGTATGGAAGAGGGATATTCTGAAGGGCCTTAAGATTATGTAAAGCTGGATGGGTAAAATGAAATGGCATTAGAATGAAAGCAAGCAAAAGAAAGTGTTGAAGGTCTGAGAGAGAGATTTTGGTGAGAAATCGTGTGTACTCAGGTGCCTCCCTCTCCTCCAAAACATTCATGGGCTTGCTCATCTGACCAGCAAAGCCCCCTCTGATCGCTACCTCGTCAGCCGAACGTGGGGCCAAGACATCATGGATCCTGCCCCTAGTAGTCCCAGTGATCATGATGATGCTTTTCTTTGTTTCTGCACCCTGTTTTCTCTGCTTTATCCAGGCAAAGCTCTCTGACATGAGCCTTCACTCTCCCAGACCCGGGAAACCCATTCCTGTAATTGACAGATGAGCAACAGGGCATTGCTCTAGGGGTTCTGGGCCAACCTGGTCTGACCAGCGACCAGTTGCTTATTTCTCTAAACAAATGGATCCCACTGTAAGAGGATGGCAGGCCCACCTGCGCACACTTGTGGCAGCTGCTCGTCTCGCTAGACAGGCCTTAAAACCCACACTGGGCCAACCTGTACATGTTAGTTCTCCACATGGGCTCCACGACCAACTCATTTACCAGGCTCTCTCCCCTCCATCACCCTCTTGTCTGTTAGATTTCTACTCTTTGTCAAAGACCCTCTCATCTCCCTCTCCCAATCGACGACTCTCCAACCTGCTAGGCCTCACGGGTGTTCCACTCCCTAACGCAGATAACACCCTCTTCTTACTATGGTGGACACCATCACCAGTCGGACAGTGGACCTGCCTTTATCTCAAAGATTACTCCACAGGTCTCCTCCCTGGGCATCACCTGGAAACTACACATTCCCTCCCGACCGCAATCCTCTGGTAAGGTAGAACGGGTAAATGGTCTGAACAGAGACCACCTAACCAAACTCACCACTGAGCTGAGGAAATTCTGCGTGGTGCTCCCACTGGCTTTAATGCACCTCTGAGTCACCGCTTGTGGCCCCTTGTTCCTGACCCCCTTTGAACGGATGTATGGCAGACCTCCTCTTACTAACCATGAGCTCCCCGTCCAACCTACACTGTTGGCTGGATATTTTCCATACTGCTCTTTGCTCAGACAGCTGCTCCAAGAACACGCAGACCGTTGTCTGCCACAACCTGTGCCTCCGTCCCCTGATGCACCTGTCAACCTGCTGTGTCCTAGAGACCAGGTTCTTCTGAAAGCCATCTCTCCAAAATCACTTCCGCCAAAGTGGATGGGTCCACACACGATCATCCTGACTACACCAATATCTGTCAAGGTCTTGGGCAACACGTCTTGGCATCAGCTTTGCAGGGTCAAACCGGTCCCTGTGGACAAGCAGTATGTATGCGAGTGCTGGGCCCAACTCGGGTACGCATCACTGCGCCCCTGGTCCAGGTTCCACTCAGCCTACAGAGCAGAGGCCCTCTGACTCTCTCTCCTCTGTTTCTAATCCCATCACTTCAAGCCACATCCCATTCTTCTGTCTATGCCTAGAGATTCCAGATCAGTACAGCCTCAGGCAAGGTATTAGCACTCCCAGGGCTTCTGATCCTAACCTTATTTTTTTCTTTTTGCCCCATGCTTACTGCATTTCATCCAACACCGGATCCAAGACCTGCCCCGTAGCACCTTTAACCAACTCCTCCACCCATATCCTCGCGTCCCTGCAAAGACCGTCTCATAACCAGGCCTGAGCCCCACCCTGGTCTTCAACTCCGTCCAGCAAGAAGTAGCCAAAGAAAGAACCGTCGCCCCTTTTCCCATCAACAAAAGGCTGGTATGAAAGGTCGATGCAGGGGCCAGGAATGGGGAAGCCCACATACAAACAATAAGATGGCCCTGACACCAGTACCCCTGATTCCATCAAACCGAAACTGAAGCCATAAGCAGGAGAAAACAACTCGGCTCCACGAAAAAACAACTTTGTTCCCCCTAAGCCTGTTTCCCCCGCTACCAACCCAGTTTTCCTGCCTAACGTCTCCTCACCCTATGAAATGACATCTCCCCCCACAACGGGCGTGACTTCAGGGACAACCCACCTTGGGTCAGCAAAGCTCGCCTTGGGGCACAATGAGATTTCCCTTCGAGAAAGTTTAGCCTGGCTCCCCTTTTCTTTGCCACGCCAAACCTTTCATCTTGGTGCCCGAAACCCAGAAGGCTGTGTTCCCTGGCGCCAGGGCCGCCTCCCTGTCCCTGGGACTCTCCTCTCTATTGTAGACGCCGCACATCCACCACAGGCCTTGATCCTTGGGGGTGAGTCACCTGCCTCACCCTCCTTCCTGGGAGGCCCTCACCCCTGGTTACCCGGCTCCTCTCCTCACCCCCATCTTGGTTGACTGTTCCATAAACCGCAGGCCTATGCCAGCCGACCCCCATTGCTCCTGGTTCTGGATTTGGGGACGCCCGTCCAGCCCAGTTGTCCCAGTCCGGATGTCAACTGAGCGGTGGAGATGTCCCCCTCGCTCGCCTGCCCCCATTCCAAAGGCCAGGACCATGTCGTGGGATGCCGCGATTCAGGTCCTGTGCCCCCAAAGGTCAGATGAGGTCATGGGAAACTGCGTTCCTGAGTCTGTACCCCCATTCGTTCGGGAGAGGAGCCGACTTAGCCATTGGGTCCTCACATTCCAAGCTGAGCCCAGCCATCCCTCTGGGACGCCGTCTCTCAAACCTCGATCCGCTGGGGCTCAGGCCAGATCTGCGCCTCAGCGTCTAGTCTTCTCCTGCAACACTGCCCAGCCTCAGTGCCCATTGGAGAATGGCTCTCATTGGCCAGAACAGGGCGCTTTCCATCTCATGGTCCTTACAGACCTGAACAGTTTCTGTCACCGCAATGGAACATGGTCAGAGATCCCTCATGTCCAGGCTTGCTTTCTCGTGCGCTCCAGTCCCTCCCTCCTGCAAACCAGTTCTACTTCCCAAGTCTCGAGACTTCTCTCTCTTCACCCTCTCCAGACCCCTCTTCTGCATTCTCTGATCCTCTAGATGTTCAGTCTTCACCTCCTTCAGCTTCCCAGGCCTGGCCCCCCTTCCACCTCCCAGCCACCACACCTGCTCTCACAGTCGTCCTCTTTGTCCCCTTAGGCAGGTTGCGGGGACCGAAGGAGTAGGTGGAGTCCACGATCCTTTCCCTCTGTCTGATCTCTCCCAGATTGAAAAGTGTCTCGGCTCTTTCACTAACGACCCCACTACCTACACCAAAGAATTTCATTATCTTACCAAGGTTACACCTAAGGTTACACCTATAACCTTCAGTGTCATGATTACACGTTATCCTCTCTTCCACCCTGACCTCTAATCAAAGAGAACGTGTTTTTCAGTCTGCTCGAGGCCACACAGATCAGGTCCACTTCACTGACACAACCATGCCCCAGGCCCTGAAGCAGGTCCCCGCTAGGAGCCTGGCTGGGAATACCAGACTGACACTGACGCAGGTCGTGGGGGCAGGGCTCGCTGAGACACTTCATCACCTGCCTCTTAGCTGGGCTCCAAGAAGCAGCCAGTCTCCAAGGTGGTTAATTTTGACAAGCTGCGGGAGATCACCCAGTTCCACCCCGTACAGAGGAGAACAGGGACTACAAACAGCTATGAAGTGCATGTGGCTGCTAGATCCGTTCATACACCTACCCGGGATGGGTTGGTTGCGTTACAACTGGCGTAGACGGCAGGACGGTTCAAAGCAGGATGGCTCTACGCAGACGAAACCCTTTGGAACCTGGGGAGGGATTGCCAGGTGGCCGGCCACGAGCAGATGGTACTCAGTGGCCGACCTCCTCGCCATGTGGGCACCTCCCCAGGAATGGCCAGAGGTAGATGGATCCCCGGGGCAGTTGGAACAGGCCCTGTATGAAATAGAAGAAACCCTGAATGGGTGCAGTGCCCGCGAGGTAACAGGAGCAGTGGGGTGGGTGTTTCTCACAGCTCTGCGACAGTCCAGGCAGAAAGAGCAATCTAGAGTCCAGCGAGTATGGGATGAGATGCGGGAAGAGATGCGAAAACTGCAACAATATTTGAGGATTCTGGAGGAGGAAGTTCAGAGAAACCAACCCACCATTCTGGAGATGCCAGACTCCAGCTCAGACAGGAAGGAGAGGGATGCTGGCCCTTTGCCCGAATCGCAGCTGGTGGTGGCAAACCAACCTGCGACTCCAGAGATGCCAGACCCCTCCTCAGGACAGGAGGAAGGGGAGGCTGGCCCTTTGCCCGAGTCCCAACCGGCGATGGCAAACCAAACTGCGACCCCGGAGATGCCGGACTCCTCTGGAGAGGAGGTGGAGGCTGGTCCCTTGCTCCGGGCCCACCAAGTGGTGACTCAGAAATAAAGCAGCAGCCACCCATGGCCCCAGCGGGGGGGGGGGCGGTCAGGCTGCTGGATCACCACAAATGACAGAATTTACTTCCTATCAACCATACACCCAGGCGGAACTGGTGGACTTGGGCAAACAGTTTCCACCAGAATCCAGGGGAACCCTTGGCAGCCTGGCTGCTACATTTGTGGGGCCTGGGGCTGGATGGGATTATTTGCATGGCACAAGTGATGGAGAGACTGGCCTCCGTGGCTTTACACCCATCCTTGCGACAGAGGCTACAGAACAGCCAGCGGTATGAACAGGGCGACCCCACCCTCCGGGAATGGATAATGGCTGCCATACGGACAGTCTGGCTGATGCAGGAGACGTGCCGGACACAGTAAGTGGATGGGAGACGTACGCCGAGCTGATACAGGTCATTCGGGAATTGGGGATGTGGTAGGCCATGTTTAATGTGAATTCCCGTGGTCCTGATGACGAGCGTTTCACAGCAGGGATGAGAGACTTAGTATTAAAAAATGTCCCCTCATCCTCATTTGGATCCCTCATGGCAGTTCTAGCACCCCGTGTGGGTCGTCAGCTACATGACGTCACAACAATGATAGCCAGCTTGGGCGAAGTTGAGAACTGGCACTCTCAAACTCAGAAGGGAATATGGGTAGTTGTTGAAAAGTGAAAAGGAATGCCAAGGAGGGAAAGGAAGCCTCTTGGCATCACAGAACTTATTAAAGTCACCCATAACCAAATGTGGACAGATTTAGTGAGAGCAGGTGTAGATAGCAGTAAAATACATGCACAGCCCAATCTATATTTGTTGGAATTATGGCAGCAGGTTCATGCCCATGAGAAGGACTGCTGCTCAGGGGGAGCCTGGAAGCTCCAGGCCTCAGGCAAATACCCTGCGCCTGGAAGATACTTGCTGCCAACCCTATCCTCGGGTGATGGCCTGATCGCTTTCAAATAGGGTGAGGGCCAAGGAACCTGTCCACAGGGGACGGGGGGGGGACCGGAGGCCACATGTGGAGCTTGCCATCCACTGGTCCCCAACTAACATGCAAAGGGTTTTAGCTCTGGCAGACACAGGAGCAGAATGTACTCTGCTCTATGGAAATCCAGAAAGATTTCACGGGTCTATTTGTATTGATGGCTATGGAGGCCAGAGTGTCAAGGTGACAGCAGTGAGACTATCTCTGGGGATTGGGTGATTACCCCCCAAAAGAGTATAAAGTATATGTATCGCCCATCCTGGAGTACATCCTGGGGGTGGAAGTACTACGTGGCTTATGGCTAGAGACCACAGCCAGAGAGTTTCACCTTAGAGTGTGTGTGGTAAAGGCAGTGGTGAGCGGACACGCTAAGCATCTGCCCACACAATTGCCAGTCCCTAGGCGAGTGACTAATACCAAGCAATATCAGTTGCCCGGAGGCTACAAGGAAATTACGGGCACAATATCAGAACTGAAGAAGCGGGCATTGTGTGTACTTTCCACAGCCCTGACAATTCACCAGTGTGGCCAGTGAAGAAGCCCGATGGCTCTTGGCGCATGAGGGTAGATTATCATGAGTTAAATAAGCTAGTTCCCGCCTTGCATGCTGCAGTGCCTTAGGCAGCAGATTTGGTGGATCATCTGCTGGTGCCAATGAATGTCTTTTGCCACTAGGTTGATACATCGTCTGGACTAACTTGTGTTCTGTTGTATTTTGTTATAGTGTGATGTATACTATTCACTTTTGTGGGCCATGGTTGCATTGTTTATGTTTGCTAAGAAACAAAATTGTATATATGTAGATGGTCTGGCAGAAAACCCTGAGGGGGTGGATTGTAGGGTAAGTTAAAAAGCATCAGGCTTTTCTGCCCTCCCGCCATTAGGAGAGATGACGGATCCCTGCGGGCCTGAACGCAGGCCTGATGGCGGCACCTGGAGTAGGGTGGGGGTGCGGTGTCGAGGGTGGAGGAGAGCAGTGGAGTGTGCGGAGGAGAACGGTGACTACAAACAAGGGCGAGGAGCATGTGGCTGCTAGAACCGTTCATAAACCCACCTGGAATGGGTTGGTTGCGTTACAGCGGGGTCCTGGGGTTCACTCTGGGAAAGGTGTCAGTGCTCCCCTGTCAGTGGCATGCGCGAGTTTCCCAGGCGAATTTCTCCACGAGACAGAGACGGTAGTTATATTTAAAGAACAGGTTTATTAGGGAATGGGAAAGGGGCAGGTTTTGCTGAGAGAGGCCTGCATGGTTGCAGGCAGGCGGCCTTGACAGGTCATAGGCGGGCAGGAAGCTGCTGCCCTGCAGAGGGAGAGAGTTGGTAAGAAGAGGAACCTACACAGTCCCAGGTGGGTAGAGGGAGTGCTGCCCTGAGCCAGTGCAGAGACTTTACAGACACAGTCCTCTTCTGTTTGGGGGGGTCACTCCTTGTGAGCCGTCAGTTGGTTGCTGATTTTGGATAACCACGCAGAATCCAAGAGGGACCGGAGATACCAGGATGGGGAGTGGAGATTCCAGGATGGGCCCAATCTCCAAATCTTTCCCCTCAGGTCTGTGCTCCACTCCCTAGAGCATCTGATCCTGCTTGGGTCTCATGCCTTGTGATAAGGCCCTGGTGTCTAAGAGTCACGACCTCTAGGGCTGAGTTAATGGTCATGCTATTTCCCTCTATCCCTACCTCCTTGTGAGTCAGGTTCTGGTGTCAGGGTACCTCCTTTCCAGTCTTTCTATTCTGTCTGCCATTAAGGCATTCCTATTTTATTTTGTGAGGAGGGGAAGTTGGGTCCCGAATGCTGGGTGAGTACAGAGTATGTGGCTCCTATAGCAATCAGAAAATTAATATCTTACCTGTGACATCCAGGGTTACTCTAGGCTTAACCACAGAGACCATGTCATTGGGGACCTGGTGACGTCCTTGGGCCCTATCACTTGTCATCCAGGAGGTGTCAGTAGTCAGTCTACTACAGGGCAGGGAGAGGGGCACCGCAGAACCCCCAAAGCTGCTTGCTCTAAATAGCTTCTGCCATCTGCCGTATCAACACAAAACATTTAAGACTTTAATGGAAAGGAACTTTACCACAATTAGTAAACAATACAGAAAAGACAAAGAATCTGTTAGAGGTCAGGGAGAAGGGCAGCCCAGACACCACAAACCTGCCTGCTCTAACTAGGTTCTGCCATCCGCCGCATCAACAGAAAACATATGAGACTTAAATGAAAAGGAACGTTAATACAATTAGTAAACAATGCAGGAAAGGTAAAGAATATAGTTTCTAAATCAAGCATCCAAAGTTACCTGTCCCCTTGTGGGGAAAAGTCCACCCAAACAGGATTGGCCTAGAGCAAGGCCTGAAAGCCTGTCCCAAGTCTAAAGCGCCTTCCAGTGGGGACCCACAGAAAATGATAAGAAACAACCAGACAAGTCTGGGAGGAAAAGAGCAAAATCAAAATCAAGACAAAAACCACCATTGTCACCTCCCCACCGGTCTCTCGCCCATGCTGTTGTCACCCAGTCCACGACCAAAAGGCAAGTGCAGTTTCTGCACGTGTCTCTCGGCTCCATGTGCCTCCTCCAGGTCTCCTTCTGGCTCCATCCTGCTTCTTTCCTTCTCAGTCTCCACTTCAGCTTCTTCTCTCCCTTCTCAGCTCCCTTCTCTCCCTTCCTTTGGGTTGGCGGAGAACCTGGAACTTCCCCTTTACCTGGGGACCACCCTATTATCATGGATAACTGTACGGAAACACATATTTTAACTGTCTTAATTTGTTTAGGTGAGATGTCATTAAATTTTAGTTTTCTTATACTAAGAAGCAAAATATAAACCTGCAAGCTCAACAATATTTAGAGAAAGTGATATTGTTTAACAAATTCTCATTCTTAAACTTAATAAGACCTTAGTTTTATATGAAATTTGGCCACCATTTAAATAATGATAAAAATAAAAAAATTAAGGGAGAGATACCAATTGTAACTGTTAGTTTTTCTTAGGACTGGGATTTTAAATTAATTTCAGAGTTGCAAATTCTAACATCCCAAAAACCAAATTTCTTTCTTAGGCAAGTACTAGATAGATGGATGAAAACCAAGAAAAATAAGAGAGACTTAATATCATATACATTTCCTACATACCTGTGAGGAACACAGTGTTGCTAAGGAACTTGCCCACGAGGCTAATTTTTGCTAGGACAAGGGGAAATATAGAAGTCAATCTGGGATTTTTCTGGAAAAGAATTTTATCAAGAGATTTAGGTCTAATCATCAAAATGCAAACTTATCTTTTTTGATGTAGACTAGGTCAATTACTCTTTTTTTTTCCTGAATACTATGTGCTTCCTTTTGAAAATAAAGACATTTCAACATAAAATATTGATACTCAACATGAAAAATGTAATGCTTGCATGCTTCAAATTCAGCCATTAAGTTTTGATCTAGTTTTTGATTACCAAAATCTTAAATCCTGATCTCAAAATTGGGGATTTTTTATTAGACTTTATATAGGTGTCATTTATAACTAATACTCCTAAGGCATTAGACAGTGATAGAAATGGATTTTTTTTTTTGATTCTTTTTTAAAAATTTTGGTCATGTGCATTAGTTTTAAAAAGTAGTTATTTTTTTAAAAAAGTAGTTATTCTATCTGTGAAAATACTGAGACATTTTTATTGATGAAATATAGAAACTGTTTTTACTAATTCCTTTGGAGAAAATATTTCTCAAAATTGTATATTTTTTATTTTTTTTAATATTTATTTATTTATTTATACATGAACCAGGGTACTTTCCAATTGCCAGGGAGGGCAATTTTTTTTTTTTTTTACCAAATTGCCTTGATTGCCTTTATTTTTTTTTTTTAATACATTTTGGTGCTCCTTCGTTTGGTGAGTATATGTTAATGAGTATTATTTCTTCTTGAAGTATTGTCCCCTTGATCATAATGTAGTGACCATTCGGGTCTGTTTTTATCTTTTGGAGTTTGAAATCTGTTTTATCTGATATAAGTATAGCTGTTCCTGCTTTCTCTTTTGGTCCATTTGCTTGTAGGATTGTTTTCCATCCTTTAACTTTGAGTCTATTTTTATCTTTTGTAGCTAGATGTGTTTCCTGGAGACAGCAAAAGGTTGGGTTTTGTTTCTTAATCCAGGCTGCAACTCTGTGTCTTTGTATTGAAGAGTTTAGTCCATTTACATTTAGAGTTTAGTCCATTTACATTTAGAGTTAATATTGATATGTTAGCATCTGTATTTGCCGTTGTGTTTGCCTTTCCTTTGATTTTATTTATTTATTCTTTTAATAACTTTTTTTTGGCCTACTTTCATTGTTATTCGTCCCTCTGAGGTGCTGGCTTTAGGATTACTTGTAGTATTTTTTGGAGTGGGGGTTTAGTCATAATGAAATTCCGGAGTTTCTGTTTGTCTGGGAAGGTCCTTATTCTTTCTTCATAGAGGAAGGATAGCTTTGCGGGATAGAGTATTCTTGGCTGGCATCTGTTTTCTTGGAGTCTGATGACTATGTCCCTCCATTCTCTCCTTGCCCGGAGTGTTTCTTCGGAGAAGTCTGATGTCAGCCTGATTGCTTTTTCCTTTGAATGTTATCTGTTTCTTCCCTCTTGTCAGCTTCATTATTTTTTCCTTGTCCTAGATTCTTCGGAGCTTTACTGTTATGTGTCTTGCTGTATTTATCCTTTTGTCATGGAAGTTTCGTGTTTTCCTGCTTCTGGTATATCAATTTTTAGCTCCTTCTTCACATTTGGGAAGTTCTCTTCAATTATCTCCTGGAATATTTTCTCTGTTCCTACATCTCTCTCCTCTCCTTCTGGTATTCCTATAACTCTTATATTTTGTTTCCTCATGGAGTCAGATAGTTCCCGAAGTCTTTCTTCATTCTTTTTCCTTCGTATTTCTCTTTCCTTTTCTGTTTTGGTTCTTTTTATTTCTGTGTCTTCAAGAGTACTTATTCGTTCTTCCATTTCATCTATTCTGCTTTCATTGCTTTTCCCAGAGTTCTTTAGTTCCTCCATTAATTCTTTGATCTCCTGCATTTCTTTTGCTTCCCTCTTTAGGGACTCAATTTCATTCTTCTGACCATTGTTTTCCCTCTTTAGGGACTCAATTTCCATCTTCTGATCATTGTTTTCCTTTATGAGTTCTGTCATTTTTTTAATCACGGCAATTTTAAATTCTCATTCTGGAAGTCTCAGAAGTTCTTCCATGTTACTGTCGTTGCAATCTGGGGGGTGGTTTTCTTTTTGTGCTGTGCTTTTAGCCTGAGGGTTTGTTAGGTTGTGTGTGGTTCTTCTACTACCTACTGTCTGTTTTCTAATTTGTCGTATGCATTGGGACACTGTGTTGCTGGGACTGGCCGGCATCTTGGGTGAGCTTCTCCGCTCCCCTCTGTCTCCTCCAGGAGCCATCTGTCGGTTTCAAGCAGTCTTTACTGAAGAAAGGTGCCTGTTCTAAAATGTCGATGTGGGGACACACTCCCCTGTGAGCTTGGTCTGCCCCGGCGGTGGGTTCCCGCTCCCCCTCTGGGTTTGGACTGCAGGCCAGAAGTGGCCTGGCATGGGCGATCTTCCCCACTCACCTCTGGCTCCTGAGGGAGCCTTCTGCAGGCAGTCTTTACTGAAGAAATGTCCCTGTTCTAAAATGGTGATGGTGCAGCAGTTGAGCACTGGGTTGCGAACCTGCCCACGGCCTCTACGGCACTGGTTCAATCACCGGCTGCTCCCCGGCCACCAGAGGAGGGTCCCACATGGCGTGCAGACCTCTCCTGCTGCTCCCCTCAGCAGTGTACTCCGGTCCTTCTGCCTGCTCTGCTCCCCACTCTGGCTCTGGTGAATTCTCTCACCCTCCCGTGCTTCTGGCTGTACCCAGTGCATGTGTCATGCCTCTATGGCGATGCGGGACGCACTCCTTGCATGTCCGGTCTCGGGCACACTCATCTGCATGCCCAGTCTGCCCGGATGTGGGTGCCCGCTCCCCCTGTGGGCTCAGACTGCTGGTCTGAAGGGGTCTGGGGTGGGATAACTTCCCAGCTGGCCACGGGCTCCTCCAGGAGCCTTCTGTTGGTCAAGCAGTCTTTTCTGAAGAAAGGTGTTAGTGACTTTTTTTCTGGTCACTAGGTGGCGCCAGAGATCTCTCCTAGAGCCCTTGGGGAGCTGTGTTTTTCACCCCGTGGGACAGGGAACAGAGTGGGAATCGTAGGGAAAACCTCAACGGCTTTGGGGTGCTGTGTCTGCCTTGTGCCCCACCGATGTGGAGGGTCCACGCCCCGAATTTCATGCCCCGGGTCTCAGTTCCAAAGCCCTCAGGCCCAGGACGTGGGCTGTCACCCAGTTCTGTGGCCCCAGGAATGGTGCCTTTTGCACCCTGCTCCCATGTCCGGGAGCCTGGTTTCTGATTAATCAGTGAGGGACTTTCACCTCAGTGAGGGCCCCCGCGTGTTTCCCCACACGCCTAGGTCGCTGGCGCGGGGATCTGGGCAGCCGCGATCCTGATCCATGTTTGCTTTTCAAGTGCGCCCCTTTTCTGAGCAAGCTTACCGGCCAGCCTGGGACTGTGTGCAGGGCTCCAGAGTCTTTGTTGTTCTCTAATGGTGCCTGGAGCCGTTCGCTTACCACCGTGGTGAATCCTGCAGGGTTCTCCACAGCTCCAGTTCACGGGGTGTGGTGGCTGAAGTATTTCCTTTCCACTCCCAGTCCCACTTGCTGGGTAGTATGTTCTTGTTGTTTGGTTTAGTTTGTTTTTTTCCTCCTCTCTGTTGGTTGGAGAGTGCCGACTTTGTGGGTGGGTGGGGGGCAGGGTTCTGCGCTTTCCTCCCTTCTAGTCCTCTTTTATGGCAACTTTCACTTCGGGTAGTTTGCTGGAGTCGTCCATTTATCTTCCGTGCCCCAGTTCTCATTGGGACCTGCCGCTTTTCCTCCCTATTAACTTTTTTTTTTTTAATGGGAGATCTTACTCGCAGCGTCTCCTCGCTGCCATTTTGCTCCGCCCTCTGATTTATTTATACATGAACCAGGGTACAGACCAGTTGCCAGGGAGGGTGAGAGGATTCACCAGAGACAGACTGGCAGACTAATTGTAGGCCAAATGGTTTTCAGGTTTTTCTGCCCTCCCACCATCAGGACTGCCCTGCCTGATGGGGCACCTGCAGTTGTTACATTGTAGCAAACTGTCTTCTTTACTTCTGTGGGCCATGAGAGGAGTCCTGAGAGATAGTCACCAAGAGAAGCAGAAGCAGGAGAGAGGAGAGAAACAAAGAGACAGAGAGAGAGAAGGGGAGAAAAGAAGCCAGAGAAGCCCAGAGTGAAGACTTAGGGTTTGGAGGCCTGCCGGCGTCTTGGCCCCCTGGCACCCCAGCCTGCCGTGTACCTGGTTGCTGCAATGCATGTAAAGCTCAATAGAATCTTGAGAAAGCCACTGAGGACTCCAAGACTCTCCTTTACCCTATCTGCCAGATCAGAGAACCTGCACTGTGCTGTGCCTATCCTGCCACTACACTGCTGAGGGGAGCAGCGGGCACCACAGGAGAGGTCTGCAGTGCCATGTGGGACCCTCGGTAGCCAGCCGGAATCAAACTGGCACTGCAGAGGCTGTGGACAGCTTCACAACACTATTCTCAAACGACTGGGCCACTAGGGGAGGCCCTCAAATTTATATTTTTAAGGGTGACTTGTTGGCTTTAACTTTTTTTTTTTTTATGTACCATGAGGTATACAGGAGAAGAGACACAATAAGATCTTATTTTATAGTTCGCTTATTCCTGGACTCTCACTAGAAATCTGATTTTGGGGCCTCCCTGGTGGCACAGCAGTTGAGCACTGGGTTGCGTGGCTGGCTGGTTCAATTCCTGGCTGCCGTTCAAGGGTCCCACATGGCGCGCAGACCTCTCCTGCAGCCCGCTGCTCCCCTCATCAGTGGATTTCGTCAGTCTGCCTGCTCTGCTCTCCCCTCTGGCTCTGGTGAAATCTCTCACCCTCCTGCGCTTCTGACTGTACCCAGTGCTTGTATAAATAAATAAATAAATCTTTAAAAAAAAAGAAATCTTAGGTTTGGAATTTAACTCACAAGAGCTATAGTTATAGCACTCTATAGTTATAGCAGGCTAAGTAGTTTTAACAGAATTTACACAGACCCAATAAGCAATTTGGAAGTTTTCTCAACCATTAAGTGTCCTGTATAGATTATTAGAAGTCCAAAGTAACTTAGCAATTTTTACAATAAACAGTCAGAATTTAAGATTAGGAAAACACAGGGAAATAGAAAATCATACCCATAGTATTTGTAGTGTAGTTAGTATTGCTAGTAAAGAGAGTGAAGTTAGTATTGCTGGTTGAGTTAAGTTAGCATTGTCAGTATTTAGTGAGGTTTAGTGAATATTGAGTACTATTAGTACTAGTACATTTATTAATATCGTAGGAGAGTCAGTTGTCAGTGGAGGTAGCACAAGGGCAGTGAGCACAGTCAGGGCTGGTGAGTGCTGACCCGAGAGGGAAAAGTCAGGCTGGCAGACTTCGGAATCAGCGTCCAGGGCTTCAACCGGGCGCTGAGCACATGCTGCTGTCGCCCAGAACACAGGGACCCCGTGGTCTACCTTGGCCAGAGGTACAAAGGCCCCAAGGTGGATGTGTGGAGCCTGGGCATCATGCCCTACCAAATATGACCGGCACACTTCCCTTCAGGGGGCCCAGCCTCAGGGTGATCAGGGAGCGTGTCCTGGGAGGGAACGTCCACCTGACCTCCTACCTCACGGTCCAGGGCAGGGACCTGCTGGCCAAAATGCTGGCACCAGACCCCTGGAGGCTCCGCCCCCTGGAGAGCATCCAGCAGCACGCCTGGGTAGCAGAAACGAGCAAGGGACTCCTGCCTTTCAGCGAGCCGTCACTCTGCCCCCAGGACCCAGCCGTAACCAAAGCTATGGAGCACCTGGGCTACCAGAGGCAGGAAATTCGGGAGGCCATTGACACTAACAAGTACGACGAGGTCATGACCACCTACCTGATCCTCCACTCCAAGAAGCAGGTGGGGGAGGAGGACTATGAGGAGGAGGGGGAGGAGCGGCCGAGGCGCGTCACTTTCCAAGTGCCGAAGTGCGTCACCTTCCGAGAGCCTGGTGACCTGAGGTTTCGGGGAATACCCCAAGCCAGTTATCCTGCGAAAGCACCCAGTGCAAAAGAGCGGAAAGGATGCCCACCCGCCCCCTCCCGCAGCCTGAGGTTTTGGGGAATACCCGAAGGCCGGGGATCCTGCGAAAGCAGGAAGTCCAAAAGAGGGGAAAGGATGCCATCCTGGGCAACAGGGTCATCTCCGCCAGGTCCCTGAGCTGGAGGACGCCCAGAAACACACCACTGCCACAGGACCAGGCCCCCTGCTAGAGGACACCCCAAAGGGCAGACCCTCCATGCTAGGCCCAGAGCTGGAGGACGCCTGGGGGGACATCAGCACCTCTGTGGCCGGACCCCAGCAGGAGGATGCCGGGGAGCACAGCAGCACCTCGGTGTCAGTCCTCCAGCTGGAGGACGCTGGGGAGCACAGCAGCACCAGTGAGACAGGTCCCCAGCTGGAGAGGGACCAGGAAAGCAGGGCCAACACAATCTGTCCAGCTCCCCAGCCCTGCAGCAATACCCTAAGATGTCTCCCAATACGTGGCTGGCCTTCCAGTGCAGTGGCCCCTTCAGCAATCATCAGGGCCAGAGATAGAGTATTAGAAATTATCCTGGAATTTTGTTGCTGCTGTGCAGCATTGGAACTGGAGAGCAACAAAGATTGAAAATAGCGCCATACCTGGCAGAAGACACCCACCCCCAAAGCACTACCACTCAGTGGCCATGGGGAACAGGAGTACACCAGGAAAGGTTGAGGCTCTGGAGCGGCCCAGGGGATGGGCCCAGTCAGAGGGGCCAGGAGCAGCATGAGACTCACAGGACTGCAGCACAGAAGTCTGGGCAGCACAGATGTCCCTGGAGCACAGACGTCCCTGGAGCAGAGCAGGTGAAGGGCCAGGTGGGCAACGAAACTGGTGAAGCACATGGAGGGGAGAAGAGTGGTGGGTTAGGGGTATGGTGTGGAAGGGTTGGGGAGAGGTGAGCAGGTACAGGACCAGGGGAGGGTTTTGGGGCTGTGTGGGCAGAGCCTCCAGTGGCCCCAGGGCCAGAGGCGGGAAACCCTGGACCTCTCTCGCCCATCTTAGGTTCTGCCCCCTTGGTAGGAGAGACCTGCTGCTCACCCCTGGCCACACAGATGGTGCAGAGGATGCAGGAGCTCTTGCAAAGGCTTGGCCCCGGGTGGTAAAACGTGCAGATTGCAAGGAGCAGATAGAGAGGCTCTCTAGCTCCCCTTAAGAAAGACTCGGGGACCAGTATATTAGAATCCAAATGGGACTCTCCAAGGTGGGCAGAGGTTATTCACAGAGCAGACCTACTCCACCACGACCTGCTCAGCTGGAAAATCCGCACATCTTCCTGCTCCTCGAAGCCTAGGCTATGATCAATCTCAGTCCCCCAGCGAGCACACCTAGGTGTCCAGTGTCCCCTGGGCCGAAGCTGCAGCTTGTCATGGAGTACGTGCAGGAGGGATTTTACAGCTTGGGATTCTTACAGTGTCAGTCCAGCTGGAATTTCTCCTTTTAAAAATCCTCTCCAGATGGCCACCCACCCCTCCTCCTCCCTGGATTCAAACCCCAGAGTATGACCTTAGCCAAATTGGAAACATTAATGTCACCCAATAGATGCAGGCTTGGGACACCAGTCTCTGCCAGTTAAATCACTGGGTACAGGAACGAAAAGCTACGGGGGCTATCTACCTTAAATTGTGTTTTTTCATCATTGTTTAGATGGTGTTCAATTCTCTTCTAAAACTAAGGTTTAGCTAAGTCTGGTAAATGCAAGTGAGGTGAGGTATGTGTGTTTGAAAAAAGAAATGTATGAAAGAGGGATATTCTGAAGGGCCTTAAGATAATGTAAAGCAGGATGAGTAAAATGAAATTGCATAAGGAAGAAAGCAAAATAAAGTGTTGAATGTCTGAGAGGGAGATTTTGGTGAGAATCCCTGTGTACTCAGGTGTCTCCCCCTCTTTCAACACATTCATGGGCTTGCTCATCTGACCAGCAAAGCCTCCTCTGATCGATACTTTGTCAGCCAAAGCTGGGGCCAGTACAACCAAACGTGGACAAGCTCTCCCTTACTGCCATGGATGCTGCCCCTAGTAGGCCCAGTGATCATGATTAAGCTTTTCTTTGTTTCTACACCCCATTTTTTCTGCTTTATCCGTACAACGCTCTCTGAGATGAGCCTTCTCTCTCCCAGACCTGGGAAAGCCATTCCTTTTATGGACAGATGAGCAACAGGGCATTGCTCTAGGGATTCTGGACCAACCTGGCCAGTCTAGCAAACAGTTGCTTATTTCTCTAAAAAAATGGATCCCACTGTAAGAGGATGGCAGCCCTGCCTGTGTACACTTGTGGCAGCTGCTTGTCTCGCTAGACAGGCCTTAAAACCCACACTGGGCCAACCTGTAAATGTTAGTTCTCCACCTAGGCCCCAGGACGTGCTCATTCAACAGGCTCTCTCCCCTCCATCACCTTCTTTTCTGTTAGATTCTACTCTCTTTGTCAAAGACCCTCTTATCTCATCTCCCTCTCCCAATCCTCAACTCTCAATCATGCCAGGCCTCAAGGGTGTTCCACTCCCTAACACAAATAACACCCTCTTCTTACTATCGTGGACACCATCACCAGTTGGACAATAGACCCACCTTTATCTCAAAGATTACTCCACAAGTCTCCTCCCTGGGCATCACATGGAAACTACACATTCCCTCCCGTCCGCAATCCTCTGGTAAGGTAGATCGGGTGAATGGTCTTACCAGAGATCACCTAACCAAACTCTCCACTGAGCTGCGTAAATCCTGGGTAGAGCTGCTCCCACTGGCTTTAGAGCACCTCCAAGCCACTCCCTGTGGCCCCTTGTTCCTGACCCCGCCTTGAATGGATGTATGGCAGACCTCTTCTTACTAACCATGAACTCCCCGTACAACCGACACATTGGCTGGATATTTTCCATACTTCTCTTTGCTCAGAGAGCTGCTCCAAGAATACGCAGACTGTTGTCTGCCACAACCTGTGCTTCTGTCCCCTGATGCACCTGTCAACCTGCTGTGCCCTGGAGACCAGGTTCTTCTGAAAGCCATCTCTCCAAAACAACTTCCTCCAAAGTGAATGGGTCCACACACGATCATCCTGACTACACCAACGGCTGTCAAGGTCTTGGGCAACACATCCTGGCATCAGCTTTGCAGGGTCAAACCAGTCCCTGTGGACAAGCAGTATGTATGCGAGCACATGGACCCAACTCGGGTACACATCACTGCGCCCCCAGTCCACATCCCACTCAGCCTATAAAGTAGAGGCCCTCTGATTCACCTTACTCTGTTTTTTTTTTAAGATTTATTTATGCAAGCACTGGGTACAGTCAGAAGCACAGGAGGGTGAGAGAACTCACCAGAGACAAAGTGAAAAGCAGAACAGGCAGACTTGACGAAGCACACTGCTGAGGGGAGCAGTGGGCAGCAGATGTCTGCCCGCCTTGTGGGACCCTCGCCTAGAGGCCAGGAATTGAACCGGTGCTGTAGAGGCTGTGGGCAGCTTGGCAATCCAGCGCTCAACCGTCCACCGCTGAACCACATGGGAGGCTCCTCTCCTTCCTCTGTTTCTAATCCCATCTCTTCAAGCCACTTCCCTTCTGTCTATGCCTGGCAATTTCAGATCAACACAGCCTCGGGCAAAGTATTACCACTCATAGGGCCTCTTATCCTAATCTCCTCATTTTTTTTTTCTTTTTGCCCCATGCTTACTCTGTTTCATCCAACACTGGATCCAAGAACTGCCCCATACCAACTTTAACCAACTCCTTCTCCACACTTATCCTCGCGTCCCTGCAAAGACTATTTCATAACCAGCCCTGAGCCCCCACCCTGGTCTTTGCCGCTGTCCAGCAAAAAGTAGCCAAAGAAAGAACCATTGGCCCTTTTCAACAAAAGGCTGGTGTGAAAGGTTGATGCAGGGACCAGGAATGAGGAAGCCCACGTACAAACAACAAGATGGTCCTGACCCCAGTACCCCTGATTCCATCAAACGAAAACTGAAGCCATAAGCAGGAGAAAACAATTCGGCTCCACAAAAAAACAACTTTGCTCCTCCTAAACCTGTCCCCCCTCCCACCAACCCAGTTTTCCTGCCTAACCTCTCCTCACCCTATAAAATGACATCTCCCCACACAACGGGCACGACTTCAGGGACCCCCCCCTTTTTGGGATCCCGAAGCTCGCCCGGGGGTGCAATGAATTTTCCCTTCCTTTGAGAAAGTTTAGCTTGGCTCCCCCTTTCTTTACTGAGCCAAACTGTTACATGGCAACCCTGGTATAAAAAGGGTTGTCTGACTGTTTCCCGATTCTGGTGGAGTGTTTCGGATTCTGGTGGAGCTGCAAGGACAGGGCCGGTTCTGAAATGGGAAGAGTTGGGGGTCCTGGAGGGCAGCATCCTGGTGGTGAGATGCTCTGTGAGGATTCAGAGAAGCAGGGCTCAGCGGAGAGGAGACTCAGGGGAATGCCCTGGGTGTGAGGTTTCCAGCTTTGCTCCCCAGAATCCCTCTCTCCAGCCTCTGGATAACAAAACCTGGGGAAACAGGAAAGTAGATCGTTTTTTCCTTTTACAACCTATTTCCTTTTACAACCTGTTAGTATTGAGGACATTAAAAAAAACATTTAATGAATACTGTTAAATTTACAGAAAAGTTGCAAAGATAGTACAGTTCTTATTTTTCCCACACCATTTCCACTTTAACATCTTATATGATTTTTTTTTGTATTTTTTTACAGCTAATGAAGCAACATTGACACAATTACCAAATTCCGTGCTTAATTTCATTAGTTTTTCCTAATGTACATTTTATGTTCCGCAATCCAAATTGCCTCATTCAGTTACAGCCAGTTCTCTTTGATGTGCCTCATGCTGACTGTTTCTCTGACTTTGCTTGTTTTTATAACATTGACATTGGTGAGGAGTGATATTTGGAGAGGTGTCGGGGTCACAGTTGGAGTTCTTGGGTCACGTCTGAGAAAAGTTGCACCAGATTCCCCCTTTCACATACACAGTGAGTTTCCCCACAAGACAGAGATTTTTAGTCTCTGCCAAAGAGAAGTTTTATTATTTCTTTTTTTTTAAAAAAGGGAAAGAGTCAGAACGCTGCCACCCACTGACTAGGCACTCTCTGACCAACGGAAAGAAGGAAAGAAAAAAAACCCAGCAAGAACAAACTGCAGATCAAGTGGGACACTGAGTAGAGAGGATCTATTTCAGGCACCTCACCCCACAAATGGGAACTGTGGAGAACGGTGATGAAATCACCACAGAGGTGATCGAGTGGCTCCGGGCGCCATCAGAGGAAGACAAGGACTCCACGGAGACCTACAAATAGCCTAAGGCCAGCCGAGAACCACTGGGAAAAAGCAAAGGTCAGCAAGGACAGGTCTCTGGTGCCAGCTCATGACCTGAACAAAATCATCAACTAACTGATTCCCTGTTGGAACTAAGTAAATACAGAGGGAGGGAACTGTAAGG
The DNA here is from genome assembly GCF_014898055.3 of Talpa occidentalis. NCBI lineage: Eukaryota > Metazoa > Chordata > Mammalia > Eulipotyphla > Talpidae > Talpa > Talpa occidentalis. Next base: position 14,731,829 of record NW_023601851.1, on the reverse strand, counting down.
GACAGTGCCCAGCAACACAGCATCAACACTCTGGTGGAGTTTTGGCCTACCAGTGCTAGTCTCAGTATGGTGAACAGTTTCCGACACCCCTAGTGGAGCACTCCAAAGAGATGCTCGCCAACACCAGTGGCACAACGTCTCAATGCATAGAACTAAATAGAAAGCAAACAACAGGGAGAAGAAAACATACACAGGGGATGCAAGGCTTCTCATTCTGGCTCAGTCGTCCGGAGCACCCAGAACAACTCAGATTTATGGAGACAGACCACCTCCTAGGTTCGTTACAAAACAGTGGATTATTCTTTTGTTCCTTAGTATTCAGCATTATTCTGGCACACATGCACAGCCAAGGTTCTGCGTTATCAGATTATTCTGTTCTCTCTTCTAATCTAGTTTCTCTCACAGGCCTGTTTTCACTGACACAACATGCTGATCTGTAGGAGGGCCAATCTTCTGACTCGGGCTGATCCATCTTTTAGCCATGCCCAGTCTTTCAGCCATGACCCTGATAGTTTCCTTGCCTCAGCACTTTATGCCATAGGGGTCTCCACATCTTCCCCCTTTTTAAAAAAGATTTATTTTTTTATGCATACAAGAACTGGGGTACAGGCCAGAAGTGTGGGGGAATGAGAGAATTCACCAGAGTGGAGAACAGAACAGGTGGACTAATGGAAATACACTGCTGAGGGGAGCAGCGGGGTGTCTGGAGAGGTCTGTTGTGCCATGTGGGTAACCCCCTGGGTGGAGATCAAACTCGTGTTCGCTGGTTTTGGACAGCTTCATAGGTTGCGTCTCAACCCCTTGCACCAGCAGGGAGGTCCCCTTTTTTTTTTGTTTTGTTCTTTAGTGTAGCCTTGACAATGACTATGGCAGCCACATTCAGTTGTTTTCACTTCCACATGCTTCTTCCTTTACTTTTGTAGAAGAGGATTTAAAGTAACAGATATGCAAAAATAAGGATTAGTGCAATTAACATGAAGATAATTCCCAAAGCTTTTACATAGTTCAGTTTATTTAAATTGGCTAACCCCCATCATTAAATTTACAACATATTTAAATTAACAACATATTAAATTTACAACATATTTCCCTCCTACTGCTGATAAGGATTTAACAAATGTCCCCTGTGTATTTTGTTGCAAGTGTTGCATTTGCTCAGACATATTTACATTTCCTTGAAATTGTAGCTTAATATGTTTCCATGTAGCCTGAGTCTGATTATATACAAATGGAGTTACACAGATGGATGTACAGGTCCAGTCACAGGGCTAAGACAGTTGGGTCTGTACAGTTTTTAGCTGATCTCTTGACAATTTTACCGTCTTTTGTCCTTCTAGTTTGTCTCTAAGGTCCGTGACATCCGAATAGGAGTTTCGTAGAACAGTGTCACAACAAAACACAACAGAGTTGGTGGTGTCTAGGGGTCTTGTTGATGTCCATCATGTCAGCGTACAGCAGCCTGAAGGGCATCGAGTCTTGATCTGAGGTTCCGGAGAACAGCACAGTCAGTGGGAAGGGTCCTCGTTTCTCCTGTCGGCCTACATAGGTGGCATCCCAGGTGGCAGCTAGATGGCTAATGGCTGGAGCTCTGGAATAAGATGGGTCCTTTTCTGCTGCAATCCAAAGTGGTCCTGTAGGTAATGAAACAGTAACATACCCTCTCCCCCATGTTCAGTGTTTTTTTTTTTTAAGATTTATTTATTTATGCATACAAGAGCTGGAATACAGGCCAAAGGTGTGGGTGTGTGTGTGTGAGAGAGGATTCACCAGAGACAGAGTGGGGAACAGAACATGCAGATTGACCAGAGTACACCACAAAGGGGAACAGTGGGTGAGTCAGGAGAGGTCTGCTGCACCATATAGGAAGCTCCCTTGCCGACCGGGGGATCCAACTCCTGCTGCGGTGGCTGAAGACAGTTTCATAGGTTGTGCCTTAAGCCCTTGTGCCTCCAGGGGTCTCCATGTTCAGTGTTTTAAGGTCCCAGCCAAGTTGGCCTTTGCGATGGACAGTAATCTATGACCAAGGGCCTAGGGCTTGGTGTTGCTGTCATAAAATGCTGCTCCACTGCCCTGAGGAAGTAGGAACGAGATGTTGCTCAACAGTTGTTAGACCAAAGTAGTTGCAATTCAAGAATTTGAAAGTAAATAAAATGTTGTCTATAAGTACCAATAGGCACACATTTTCTTCTAGACGCCCACTATTTTTTGTATTTTAAACCCCAATCTCAGGATTTTAGTGTATGCTAGAGAATAACAATCAGCTGCCAGTGTTGTCCGTACATGTTTAGTATGATAGTCCTTCATTCCTGGAAATTACTCAGTCCATGGGGGTGGGGGTGAGAAGATTCACCAGAGAGAGTGGGGAGCAGAACAGGAAGATCTACTGAAATACACTGCTGAGGGGAGCAGCAGGCAAGGCAGAAGAGGTCTGCTGTGCCATGTGGGTAGCTCCCTGGCCAGCCAGGGATCGAACTCATGCTTCAGTGGCTGGCAATAGTTTGATAATGCTGTCTTTAACACCCTGCGCCACCAGGGAGGTCCAGTTTAACTTTTCTAAAAACAAGTTTTCTCCACCTTGACCCAATTTTACACAATAGTACAGCAAAATATGTGCAAACTGAATCTACTCTCAGACCAATTTACTTATTTTTGCATAAAATCACAAGGCAGAGTAACCAAACAGCAATTCTAGCTAACTTTGCTGGAAAACTCCATATAAGATCAGAGTGAACTCTTGACATCTAGTCTGTGTAGGCTTCAGAAACAAAGTTGGTTTCCACCTGGAGTTTCCTATTCTCCATGTTACCAGAACATTTTTTTTCCCCAGTTGTCGAGTCCTGCCCATGGAGGCAAGCTTCCTCACCCTCTTTGGATGTCTCTGGAACCCCACAGACAAAGCAGCAGGTTCTTTTTTCTTGCTTCAGGTCAAATTCAACTTTCACAAAGAATTCCTATAGAAGCCACAAAATGAAACATGTCCATAAGAGCTGGGGTACAGGCCAGAAGCTCAAGGGGTGAGAGGATTCACCAGAGACAGAGTGGGGAACAGAACAGTCAGACTGATGAAATACATTGCTGAGGGGAGCAGCAGAGAGACAGGAGACTTCTGCTAAACCATATGGGAAGCTCCCTGGCCAGAGATCGAACTTGTGATGCATGACAGCGGATAGCTTCATAGGTTGTGTCTTATGCCCTTGCACCACGAGGGAGTCCTGCATCTAATATTAACAAGAAGGTGTGACTTTATGTGTTTCTTTACAAGTGATCAAAATTTTCTGAAAGATCTCTAGAATTTTAGAAGATTCTTTCTAAAACTTTTGTTTAGAAACTTTACCACATTCATCTATATCTCTTGTCTTTGTTTATCAATTGACCCACTATCGATCGATTGATTGATCTATACATCCATCCCTCTATCATCAATCAGTCATCTATCTAGTGTTTTCTCTTTGCTTTTTGTTTTCTTCTGTACATGCACAACAGCAGTTTTTATGTTTTCTGCTGGAATCCAAAGTGGTCCTGTAGGTAATGAAACAGTAACATACCCTCTCCCCCATGTTCAGTGTTTTTTTTTTAATATTTATTTATTTATGCATACAAGAGCTGGAATACAGGCCAGAGGTGTGGCTGTGTGTGTGAGAGAGAGAGGATTCACCAGAGACAGAGTGGGGAACAGAACATGCTGATTGACCGAAGTACACCACTGAGGGGAAGAGTGGGTGAGTCAGGAGAGGTCTGCTGCACCATGTAGGAAACTCCCTGGCCGACCGGGGGATCCAACTCCTGCTGCGGTGGCTGCAGACAGCTTCATAGGTTGTGCCTTAAGCCCTTGCACCTCCAGGGGTCCCCCATGTTCAATGTTTTAAGGTCTCAGCCAAGTTGTCCCTTGCGATGGGCAGTTATCTGTGACCAAGGGCCTAGGGCTTGGTATTGCTGTCATAAAAAAGCTGCTCCGCTGCCCTGAAGAAGTAGGAATGAGATGTTGCTCAACAGTTGTTAGACCAAAGCAGTTGCAATTCAAGAATTTAAAAGTAAATAAAACGTTGTATATAAGTACCTATAGGCACAAGATTTCCTCTAGACTCCCCTTATTTTTTGTATTTTAAACCCCGATCTCAGGATTTTAGTGTATGCTAGAGAATAACAATCAGCCGTCAGTATTGTCCGTGCGTGTCTAGTACGATAGTCCTTCATTCCTGGAAATTAGTAAGTCCATGGGGGTGGGAGTGAGAGGATTCACCAGAGAGAGTGGGGAGCAGAACAGGAAGATCTGCTGAAATACACTGCTGAGGGGAACAGCAGGCAAGGCAGAAGAGGTCTGCTGTGTCATGTGGGTAGCTCTCTGGCCAGCCGGGGATCGACCTCATGCTTCAGTGGCTGGCAATAATTTGGTAATGCTGTCTTTAACACCCTGCACCACCAGGGAGTCCGGTTTAACTTTTCTAAAAACAAGTTTTCTCCACCTTGACCCAATTTTATACAGTAGTACAGCAAAATATTTGCAAACTAAATCTACTCTCAGACCAATTTACTTATTTTTGCATAAAATCACAAGGCAGAGTAACCAAATAGCAATTCTAGCTAACTTTGCTGGAAAACTCAATATAAGATCACAGTGAACTCTTGACATCTAGTCTTTGTAGGCTTCAGAAACAAAGTTGGTTTCTGCCTGGAGTTTCCTATTCTCCAGGTTACCAGAATATCATTTATATTTTACTATATTATAAAGATCCATTATATTTTTGTGTACAGTGAATAATATTCTGTATTCTGAATCTTACAGGAACTTCCAGGGAAATGAAATAATGCCCCAAGGAAACATGCATTAGATGAATTAATTTTCATAGAGTAAATGCCACATATGGCCTTGTACGGTGGCAGCCCTGTATGATTAACTGCAATGGCCTTAAAATTGGAAATGTCTGCTAAAAACGTTTTAATGTTTTTCTCCCAGCAGAAATACTCAGTGAGTACAAAGTAGATTATTTTATAATAATAAACACTTTCTTTTTTAAAAAAAAAAGATTATTTATACAAGAACCGGGGTACAGGCCAGAGGCACGGGAGGGTGAGAGGATTCACCAGAGACAGAGCGGGGAACAGAACAGGCAGACTGATAAAATACACTGCTGAGGGAAGCAGCGGGCGCAACAAGAGAGGTCTGTCGCGCCATGTGGGACCCTCCCCTGCTCACCGGGATCAAATCGGTGCTGTAGAGGCTGCCGACAACTTCACAGTGCAGCACTCAACCACCTGCACCACCAGGAGAAACCTAATAAACACTTTCATTTCACAAACAAAAAGGAAAGTAAGAGGACTCATTTGCATGTCCTGACCTGGGATTTTTTGCATAGCACTCGATCGATATGCACGACTCTTGCCAGGTCCCATAATTTGAGCAGTTTATATTCATATATCTCTATATGTGCACTCCCCTAGAATAAAACTAAAATTTCACCAAGATTTTCATGTGAAACATTGATTTCAAGGTATTAGGGCCTGCAAACATCTTCCAGGCAGATTGAAAGATAAGGGTTGTCTTTAGGAATAAATGGAAAATGTGTAAATCAGAGTATTCTATGTATATTAATTCTTATTATATGGAAACATTTATTCATCAATTAAAATGATAGTATTTCATCCTTCTCTATAAATCAAAGGAGATCATTGCTGTCATTTCTTTTTAATACCCAGCAATTCTTAGTGATGAAAAATGTGGCCATCCAATTGCTTAAGTTCAAATTTAAATTATCTTACTTGCTTACTTACTATAGAGTCTTGGGGAAATTATTTTTTAAATGTTTTTCTTGTGTCCCTAGCTGTGAAATGCAGGTAATAATTGCAAAAGCACCTGACTCTTGAATTCAATGAAGGGAAAATACATGTATATATGTAAAAATTCATAACTACAGCCAAAACTTTTAAAAAATTACATATTGTTATTTTTCATTTATTGAACTGTTTAGTCAAATCCAGAAGCTACATCAAATTGTACCCCGCTGTTTAATTACCAAGAGTAAAAACTAGTGACTATTTATAAAAATAGACATTAATAATACATAGCAATGAAACCGCTCTCTCAATGATTGGAGATCAAGTCAACTTCAAGGAATTCATTGAAAGTAAAACATTAGTAATGGAACTATAAAAACCCACCACTTTTTTCATAATATTCAAAATGTAGTATAATATGGGCTCATCTGGGATTTGAGGCAGTTAAACATGGGAAAAAGGTTGCTTTCACCAGCCATTTCAAAGATGTCAGGGGAGTCAGATTATCCCAACTGAGGCAATATTATCACCAAGTTCTCTTCCAGAGAACAAGGAGAGGATGGAACAACAAATGCAGAATAGAGATAAAATATACCAGTGACAAATATCATCACCTGCAAGATTCTCCTGCAGACACGAGAGAGTAATCATGGTCTTCCCAGACAGACAAAACCAGAGAAGGGGTTCACTAACACTAGATCTACCCTGAAAGAAATGTTAAAAAGATCTTCTGTATAATTCAAAGAGAAGAAAATCCACAAAAAAGCTGAGCATGGAAATAGACAGAACCAGAAATATTTTATTTATTTATTTGTTTGTTTGTTTATTTGTGCATATAAGAACTGGGGTGCAGGCCAGAGGTGTGTGGGGTGAGAGGATTCACCAGAGAGAGTGGGGAATAGAACAGGCAGATTGACTGAAATACACTACTGAGGGGAGCAATGGACTAGTCAGGAGAGGTCTGCTGCGCCATGTGGGATGCTCCCTGGCTGGCTGGGGATCGATCTCGTGCTGCAGTGGCTGCGGATAGCTTCATAGGTTACCTCTTAACCCCTCACGCCATCATGGAGGCCCCAGAATCAGAAAATGAAAGTCAAAGTGGGTGTAGGCTCACAGCTCAAGGTTGAATATTAGAATGGGTATTCTTTAAGTTCCCATATGTTCATTGATTCTGCTACGTTCTGGTCAAAATCCCTTCAGATTATCACAAGCTTCCAGGAGAGCCATATTGCATTATTTTTTCCCCCAAATATTGGAGCTACTCCTTATTCTAGCCAGCTCCCCCTTCTTCTAGACATGAGTGACAACTAAGGCCATCATGCAGCAGGATAAGTCCTCAGTCTGTGGAAAATAGACGTTGTCAAAATAGAAATGAACATACAAAAGGATGGTTGCTTAGTGATTGTTGCTGGAAGCCTGAAAAAACAGTCTCTGTCAGCTGCCTCCTCTGATGATGGTCAGATATTTCACAACTAAATTGTCCCTCATTGAAACATAGCTAGAAATAGTGGAGTATGTTTCTCTTGAAATAAGTCTGCAGCTAGTGTCACTTCCAGCAATACAGCACACAGACCCCTGGACTTGGCCTCAACGCCACATTCAATAATTATAAATAGTGAGACCACGCAGCTTAGGGAAAAAAAAAAAAGACACTTCATAATGTAAATATACAGTGTTTGACTTGAAGACCATTGAGCACGCATACATACATACAATGGCCTGGTCACACAGCCAACAAATGTGCAACATGAGACAATAATGGAAACATAAAGGGATATTTGCTGAGTACTGTTATAATTAAAGTTGTGTTAGTGGCACAGATGAAGAAAAGAGTAACATCTCTCACGTGGTGGACTGAGCTGTCTCTTAAAATACATCATAAAGTAAGAGAAAATGTAACTCAAGGAGAGAAATATAGCCATCGTGTGGAAATCGAAGTTAAAAATTCTAAGTAGAAGAAGACAAAGATTTCATGAAATTAATTTATAAAACTGGGAGCAGGGCCTCCCCTGCTGGCCCAGGCGGTTGAGCGCAGCGCTGTGAAGCTGTCTGCAGCTTCTGCAGCGCCAGTTCGAACCCCGCCAGCCGGTGAGGGTCCCACATGGTGCGGCAGACCTCTCCTGTCTCGCCTGCTGCTCCCCTCAGCAGTGTATTTCATCAGTCTGCCTGTTCTGTTCCCTGCTCTGTCTCTGGTGAATCCTCGCACCCTCCTGCACATCTGGCCTGTACCCCGGTTCTTGTATAAATAAATAAATACATACATACATACATACATACATAAATACATAAATAAATACATAAATAAATCTTTAAAAATAAAACCAACAACTGGGAGCAGACATTTATTGGAGAGCATTTTTGCAAATATCCCAAAGCAGACAAAAAATGTGTTGTATCTTTTCAGGGCAAAAGAAGTTAATAGGAACATAAAAATTACTGTATTTTTTCAGATTTTTTTTCTGTACTGATTTGTTATTGATCTTTTGAATATATAAAGGAGTTGGTTTATGGATATCTAACAGCATATCATATTGTATTTCTATGTTTCAAACATTTTTACATGCATCTGTATATCCATTATTGTTCTATAAATAGTCACAGTTTTATTGTAGATTACTCCTATAAGCACTTGAAAAGCCCATGTCTACTTTAAAAATTTTCAATTTTAGTCAGAATGGGGGGGCTGCAATTGTATGGGGAATATAACAATAAAATTTATTATTTAAAAAAAATAAAATAAATAAATAAAAATTTTCAATTTTAATTTATCTGACATAAACATTGTGATATCTGATTTTTAATGTTCTCATTCCTCTCATCATGTGAAAGATTTTCCTAATGTTGACTTTCAGCATCCTTTAGTCTTTGCTGTGTGCCCTGTGGTCACTCATGTGTCCTCTCTTCTCAGAGGACAGGAGAGTGAGAGAATTCACCAGAGCGGGGAACAGAGCAGGCAGACTGACAAAATACACTGCTGAGGGGAGCAGTGGGCGCAGCCAGAGAAGTCTGCACACCATGTGAGACCCTTGCTGGCAGCCAGGGATCAAACAGGCTCTGCAGAGGCTATGGGCAGCTTTGCAACCCAGCACTCAACCGCTGCGCCACCGGGCAGGCCCCTATATTTGTTTCTTAAAATCAAACAAAAAGCAATGAGAAATCAATGTTAAGACAAGGTGGAAGCTAATGACCAGTCCTGACTGACTGATTCACCCATTTATTCTATTTTCAAGAAGATATACACTTTTATACATTACGAAAATGTTTTCATTCTTTTGTTTTAGAGATATAATTTCTCTTTAATGTAAGTACAGTACAATATGAATCAACTATGTTAAATGTTAGAATAAAAGTTATTTTCACTAAGTAGACATGCAATTCAAGGTCAGGGAATTGTTCTCACCTTTCATGACATCTGGGTTTACAAATGATGAAGTGTGAATTTATAAGGTAAGCTATTAAAAGTGCTTTGAGGAAATAATGAGTTAATCCAGAGGTAAGGATATTTTCTCCTGTGTAGTCTCTTCCTATCAAAATTTAGAGTAAATTGACAGTTCAGAGTCCTCTCTGATGGCATAAGGGGTTAAGTCTCAGCACTATGAAGCTATCTGGAGCCACTGCAGCACAAGTTCCATTTCAACCCAGGGAGCTGACCCACATGGCACAGCAGACCTCTCCTGTCTCACCTGCTTCTCCCCTCAGCAGTGTATTTCAGTCAGTCTATCTGTTCTGCTCCCCACTCTGTCTCTGGTGAAGCTTCTCGAAGCCCTGCAATGCCCCACAGTACCTCTGGCCTGCATCCCAGGTCTTGTATGCATAAATAAAATACCATTTTTTTAAGATTTTTATTTTATTTTAAAAAATATTTATTTATTTGTACAAGCACTGGGTACAGTCAGAAATGCAGGAGGGTGAGAGAATTCACCAGAGCCAGAGCAGGGAGCAGAGCAGGCTGAAGGACCGAAGTACACTGCTGAGGGGAGCAGCGGGCGGCAGGAGAGGTCTGTGCTCCATGCGGCACCCTCCTCCAGTTGCTGGGGAGCAGACGGGGATCGAACTGGCGCTGCAGAGGCAGTGGGCAGCTTCGCAACCTAGCGCTCAATTGCTGCGCCAGCCGGGAGGCCCAGTTTTGTTTTCTTTTTTTTTAAAGATTGATTTATTTATACAAGCACTGGGGTACAGGCCAGAGGCACAGGAGGGTGAGAGAATTTACCAGAGACACAGCAGGGAGAACAGGCAGAAGGACCAAAGTACACTGCCGGCGGGAGCAGCAGGCTAGAAAGGAGAGGTCTTGCCCGCCATGTGGGAATCTCCCTGGCCAGCCAGAAATAGAACCCGTGCTGCAGAGGCTGTGGACAGCTTCATAGTGCTGCGCTCAACCAACTGCACAACCAGGTAGGTTCCTAAAAAATAAATCTTGGCCCTCCCCTGGTGGCGCAGGGGTTGAGTGCTGGGCTGTGAAGCTGCCCGCAGCCTCTGCAGCGCAGGTTTGATCCCCAGCCACTGGTGAGGGGCCCACATGGCGCTCAGACCTCTCCCATTGTGCCCACTGCTCCCCTCAACAGTGTATTTCGTTACTCTGCCTGTTCTGTTCCCCGCTCTGGCTCTGGTGAATCCTCTCACCCTCCCGCACTTCTGACTATACCCAGTGCTTGTATAAATAAATAAACAAATATTTTTTTTAATAAACAAAAATAAATCTTAAAAAAAAAACCACCAGTACATCCTATACAAGATCAAAGACCCACAGAAGATTATGCTTTCACACTTGCTGTTCTCTGACCCAGGCTGATGGCCCTGAAGTGAAGAAGAATGTTCCCTCACAGGGGATGGTGTCATTTGAGGACGTCGCTGTGAACTTCATCTGGGAGGTGTGGCGGGACCTCAGTGATGCTCAGATGACCCTGTACCGGGATGTGATGCTGGAGACCTACAGTCCCTGGTGTCACCAGGCAAGGAAACGCCTTTGTAATCCTCAAGTGTATCCACTGTCTTCTACACTGTTAAATATATGCATAGTCTTCCATCTGCTTTTGTCATTTATCCAAAACTGAAGCTTATGCAACTTGATCAAGGACCAAAATTGTTTTTTTTTTAAGTTTTATTTATTTATGCATACAAGAACTGGGGTACAGGCTAGAGGTGCGAGGATTCACCAGAGACAGAGTGGGGAACAAAATAGGCAGACTGACTGAAATACACTGCTGAGAGGAGCAGCAGGCAATACAGGAGAGGGTCTGCTGCACCATGTGGGTGGCTCCCTGGCTGGCCAGGGGTTGAACTCCTGCAGCAGGTGCTGCGGATAGCCTTGCAGTGCTGTGCTTAACCCCTTGCCCCACCAGGAAGGCCCTAAAATTGTTTTTTGTTTAAGTACATTGTGTTAATAATGTTGAGGTGAGCCTCAGCTTGAAGGAGGGAGCAGAGCAAATGACCATAAAGAACCCCAAAACCAGCACTTCTCATGTCAGTCAATGTACATCTTTCAGGGAGGCTGGAAGGAACTGAGACTGGCAGACATTGACCATATGGAGCTACTTATCCTGATCCCCAAACCTTGGACAGTTTGTCTGCCTGAATCAGACGTGTTCATCAGTCAGTTTCAATTATGACTCTCTTGTCAGTCTTCCCCTAGTTTTTGAATGGTGGTTAATTTTCATAGACCTGTCCGGTGTCTCCTTCCTGACTGTTCTCTAACTTTTTCTGCATTAGGCATGTTTTCCATATTTGCAATATTCCTGCATTCTCAATGGACCGTTTTTGTTCAGGTATTTTCCTCAGACATTTGTTTATTCTTTCAGCACGTTCATGGGAAGTGTTAGACGCTGGTAAATTTTGTATTTGTGATATACTATAATCAAAGAAATGTTCTGTGCTTTATTGAAATTATGTTCTGTGAGGAAGGAAAATGCAATAAATAAGTATATCAAATTGTGAGATAAAGCCAAAGAGAATGTTTAGCTAGGATGAGAGAAAACCATGGAGGTTATTTCAGAGTGTGTGCTTTCAAGGCTTAGTTATGGAGATGGAGTCTTTTCATTGTCGAGCTCTAGTTTGAGATGAATTGCATTTTGACATGCACTGTATATAGTTATATAATCTATCTGGGTTAGAGGTTGTGCCTGTCTGTTGAAGGTATATTTATTTAACAGCTGATGAACTCAAATGTGATAGAATGAGAGGGGACTGAATAGAATGTTACTTAGAATATGAATAGTCTTCCAACGATGAGTCTTGTGACCCCACTCACACCAGAAACTATGACTTGAAGAGCACCCAGCAAATCGTGAAGCAGAAAAAGGGATGATCAGTGACACAGGAGAGGAAACTGACACAGGAGAGGAGAATGTAGTTTCTAAAGCCATGGAACCCAGAGTTTCAGGTTGGGGGCTCACATCTCGGCAGTTTGCAATGTGCAGTTATATATCCTCCTGTGGGAATCACTGGGAAGAAAGCAAAAGAATAAGATAAATACTTGGGACTCCAATTATGTAAGTATGAGATAGCTAAAACTAAAATACTAGATAAAATGGTCCAATGCCATGAATTATCACATTGAAACACTCATTCCGAGGAGTGGAGTGAAACTATCAGGAGTGATGATTTCAGAGGATATAAAAATTGCTTTTTAATGGTGACTAACACGTTCTGGATTGCAGAATTTAAAGTTGGACAAAAGGGTGAGCCAGTTTTCTATTTCTGTCGAGGTTCTGAGAAGCCTGTATTGTAATGTTTAATTAAGAATTTCCTGTAATGGGGGCCTCCCCAGTGGCGCAGCGGTTGAGTGCTGGCTTGCGAAGCTGCCCGTGGCCTCTGCGGCGCCGCTTCGATCCCCGGCTGCATCCCGGCCATGGGAGGAGGGTCCCACATGGTGCGCAGACCTCTACTGCCGCCCGCTGCTCCCCTCAGCAGTGCACCTCGGTCCTTCTGCCTGCTCTGCTCCCCGCTCTGGGTCTGGTGAATTCTCTCACCCTCCCGGGCTTCTGACTGTACCCAGTGCATGTATAAACAAACAAACAAACAAACAAATAAATAAATAAATAAATAAAGCATGCCTCTTAAAAAAATAAAATATAATAAAAAAAAAGAATTTCCTGTAATGTATCTCCCCCCTCTCCCCCGCAATGATCATGATGTGACTTTAAAAAAAGAAAAAAAAAAGAACCCAGATGACTATGGCCTGTGCCAAGGAGAAGTAAAAACTGAAGAAAAGTAGAAGGAGAATCCTTATTTTCAAAGTGATAGTCTTGCTGAAGTGACTAAAACATGTCCCTCACTCACATCTGATAAATAGGTTTTCCAGGAAAGTGATGACATATAGAAAGCATTGTTGTTCAAAAAGTACCACCTAGGTCACATAGTTATAGGAACAACAGTAGAATGCAGGCTAAATGGTAGATTAAATGCTACTAGCTGTCATCTTCATCTAGAGTTAATTGAATATGTTTACCAAATATTTCTTCATGAATATAAAAAGTCATGCAATATGAAAGATGCATTACTGATTGCTTTTCAACCTGTTTTGGCCATAGGAAATCTATTCTTTTAATGTTATATAATTTGTTTGGGGTAGAAATTTCAATCAGAAAATCAAAACCAGGTACTCTGTTTTGTTTTGTGTTGTAGTAAAGCAACTTTGTGCCTTTATATTAACATTCACAGGAAATGTTTAGATGTTCACAGAGATGGTTATTTTTAACTTTTATTTTATTTTTTTTAAATTTATTTATTCATACAAGCACTGGGCACAGTCAGAAGCACAGGAGGGTGAGAGAATTCACCAGAGTCAGAGCAGGGAGCAGAACAGGCAGACTGACGAAATAACTGCTGAGGGGAGCAGCGGGCATGGCAGGAGTGGTCCGTGCACCATGTGGAACCCTCGCCAGCAGCCAGGGATCAAACCGGTGCTGCAGAGGCTGCAGGCAGCCTCACAGCCCAGCGCTCAACTGCTGCGCCACCAGGGGAGGCCCGGCGAGACCCTATTTTTATCTACTTTTAGATGTCCATACTGTGGAGTACCTGATTAAAGCCAACCAGCCAAATCAGGACAAACTTTTGAGGCAAGTTGTTGTTGCCAACAGCAAAACATCAACCATGGAGGAACTTTGGGAAAACAAATTATTTGGACTCAAGTCATAGTTTGAACCTTAATAGCAGAATTGGAAACGTTTCAGCATCAGTGCCTGAGAATTTTGCTGTATGTAAGAACATGTTTATCCCTGCTGAGCCTCATGAGATGCGTGCTACAAGGAAACTTGGGGGCTTTAGTATGACTAGGGAAACTGTAAGGTATCCTGAGCACTGTAGTCATGAGATGATCCCACCTTTTCAGCACCCTTTTCACTTACATGAACAAGGGATAGCCTTCAACAAAGAAGCAATATTCTTTACACATCGAGGTGCTCTTATGGGACAGACTGCCTGGAAATACAATGAATGTGAGCATACCTATGATATGGTACCTTTCATTGGTTAAGAGAAAACTCAAATAGGGGAGACTCCCTGTACATGTAACAAAAGGAGGAAATGTATTGATGAGAAACCAGTACATTTGACTCATCAACATTTTGAAGATGAACAGCATACATGTAATGAAAGTGGGGGTAAACTCAGCTTCAATTTCATGTCAGTCAGCTTGAGAGAACTTTGTTAGAACAGAATATTTTTTAATATAATACATGTGGTGAAATGTTGTCTGAAATGTCTTTTTACTGAGCATGAGAAAATACAAAGAGGTGATAAACCTTCTGAAACATCTGATATTTCCTTACACAAAAGGTATCAGGGAAGTGTCACTACAAGGTTCTTTGGCTATAAATAAAGTGGGAAACCTTTCTCCTGGAAGACAGACCTCAGTGTACATCAAAACTCATAAGGGGGCCTCCCCGGTGGTGCAGCAGGTTGAGCACAGTGCTGTGAAGGTGTCTGCAGCCTCTGTAGTGCCGGTTCGATTCTGGGCGGGCCAGGGAGATACCTACATGGTGCCTGTAGGGCCAGGATGGGCACTGAGCAGGTATTCTGATCCAGCAGACGGGTAAAGGAGAGTCGTGGCGCCCTCAGTGGCTTTCTCAGGCTTTTATTGAGCTTTCTCATGTAGTGTGGCAAACAGGTACATGGCAGGCAGAGATTCCCTGGGGGCCAGGAGGCCAGAAGGCCTCCAAACTCCTGGCAAGTCTGGGCTTCTCTGACTTCCTTTCTACCCTTCTCTCTCCTGCCTCTTCTGCTTTTCTGCTTCTGCTTCTCTTGGTGACTCTCTCAATACTCCTCCCATGGCCCACAGAAGTAAATAAGATAGTTTGCAATAATATAACACTATAGGTGCCCCCTCAAGCAGGGGCAATCCTAATTGTGGGAGGGCAGAAAAGCCTGAAAAACCATTTACCCTGCAGTGCAGGCAGACCTTTCCTGTATCTCCTCCTACTCCCCTCAGCAATGTTTCCAGTCCATCTGCCTGTTCTGCTCCCTGCTCTTGTTCTCTCTGGTGAAACCTTTCACCCTTCCCCCCGGCTGGGATGTACCCCAGTTCTTGTAAAATAAATAAATCTTAAAAAAATTCACACAGGCATGAAGCATTATAAATGTAAAGGATGTAAGAAATCATTCTGTCACAAGTCAGGTCTGAGTGTTCATCAGACAATTCACACACCAGAAAAACCCTATGAAAGTTCAAAGTGTAAGAAAATGTTCCACCGGAAATCACTCCTCTTTGTACTTCAAGGAAGTCACACTGGAAAGGAACTCTATGATAGTCAAGAGTGTAGGAAAACTTTCTCCTGGAAATCAACCGTCATGGAACATGAGAAGTGCTATGAATGTCTAAAGTGTAAGAAAACATTGTACAGGAAATCACACCTCATTGTACATCAGAAACTCACACTGGAGCCAAACCCTATGAATGTCGAGAGTGTAGAAAATATTCAATATGATGGCTGAGATATAATTATTTTTGTGTACTTTTTATCAGTCACACTTGGGATATTATGAAGTGGGGATGAATGTAATACAGCTCTAATTCACTCCATTCTCTGGCTTTCTCCCCTTGTGTGTGAAGTCATGCGTTCGCTTTTTTGCTGCCTCAAACATCTGAGAGATTCTCCTAGTAGATGGATTTGTTCTTGTCTATCTTGCAGGTAAATTTAGGACAGTACTGTGCCATGTATCAAGAACCTCTGAATGGAGGTGCTGCTTCTAGTTGACCCAAAACATTGATTTAAATCACCAAGACGAGGGACTCCCCGGTGGCACAGCGGATGAGCGCTGGGTTGCGAAGCTGCCCGCGGCATCTGCGGCGCCGGTTCCATCCCCGGCTGCTCCCCGGCCACCAGAGGAGGGTCCCATATGGCGCGCAGACCTCTCCTGCCGCCCGCTGCTCCCCTCAGCAGTGTACTTCGGTCCTTCTGCCTGCTCTGCTCCCCACTCTGACTCTGGTGAATTCTCTCACCTTCCCGCGCTTCTGACTGTACCCAGTGCTTGTATAAATAAATAAATAAATCTTTAAAAAAAATTAAATCACCAAGACGAGTATGGCCTTCATCGTTGGCATAAAAGTCAGACATAGGAACATGCTGGAGTTCAAATCATTTCATCAATTTCTCCTTATGGAAATATGCTGACAGCTGATTAAAATCCTGATGTATCTTCTTGGTAGTAATAGGGATCAGGACTATTATTTAACATTTCCAAAAGAAATCTTCACAGGCATATGATGAAAGAACAGGTGACTTTCCAAAAACAGAGCATAGAGTTGTGTGTGTGCACATTAGCTAAGTAATGAGCCTCTATGTTGACCACCAACAATGGGATTCAGGAATCAGAAGAACAAGAATGCTTCTTAAATGCCTGCAACTTGATTTTGACCAAAGAGCATACACTGGTAGCTGAACTAAGTATGTTTTAATAAAGCTGATTTTTTTTTAAAATTACTTATTTATGCATATAAGATCAGAGGTTGAAGCCGAGGTTGGGTTGGGGCGGTGGTGAGAAGATTCACCAGAGACAGAGTAGGGAGAAGAACAGGCAGATCTGCTGAAATGCACTGTGAAGGGGAGCAGCGGACCAGACAGGAGAGTTCTGCTGCACCATGTGGGTCCGCTCCTTGCCTGGGGATCGAACTCATGCTGTTGTGTCTAGCGACAGCTTGATACCACTAAGACTTTGACCCTTCTGCCACCAGGGAGGCCCATAAACCCGACTGATTTTTATGTGTATATCCTCAGGTATATTTGATAACTTTATTTGTATTTTTTTTTTTTTTTGCTTAACAATTTTTCTTAACAATTTCTACTTTAACTAGTCACATGTACAATGAGAAGCAATGCCTCGGCAATTCTCAATCAGGACCTACAAAATCGTACCCAATTTAACAGTCCATTTTCATGGCCTATACAACGAACACTCTCATGGCTGTGATACATGTTGAACACTACATGTAAATATATTAGGAGGCATTATTTAGGAATGACAGAATGTGTGGGAAGAGAGTGTGTGTCTCTGGGCCTGATGTCCGTCACAGGCAGGCAGTGCTGGTAGTGGGTCACACAGCAGTTGCTTAGTTTTTGGTCAGGATGCAGTAACTCTTAAAATCTGTCTGGCAGGATGGAAAATGTCGTTAAAAGCCCATTTAGCGAGAAATGAGGAGACTGCGAGCCCCTCAAACTCAGACCTTTTAAGATACAGGTGGAAGGACCCTGGCTCAGCCTGGAGGCCTCCAGCAACTCTAAGCCCTCACACTGTAAGATGTTAAAGGACTAAACATAGCAAGACAGCAGCCATTTTAAGGAAAAACGACCGTTTTAAAGAGCACAGCTGTCCGTTGCAGGGTAAAACCACAACCACAAGGCCAGGGTCAACGAAACTTAAAGGCTGCCAAAGAAAGGTACACAATCAGATTGAACTTGGTCCCCATTGTGAAAGGTCCCCTTTTTCTGATATGAAAGGTCCCCTTTTTTCTGCTGTAACAGAGTATAAAAAACAACTTGTCACCCTTAAAGGGGTCCTTCTCTCAACCTGATGAGACTGCTGTGTCAGTACACCAGGCAGAGTCGGGCCCTAGCTTAAGCTAGCAATAAAGCCTTTTTGCTTTTGCATCTCTGGCTCCGTGTAGTTTTTGGGAACCCCGGAAGGAGTTGAGGCGCCAACTCCTAACAACATGGTGCATGGAGAGAATGGGGTCTGAGGGTACAGAGTCCCATCTGGGAGCCTCCAAACCGGTTTCTCACTGGCGCCCAGAAAGGCAAAGCTACAACACAAGAAAGGCCTTCACATGGGTTTATTCAAGATGCTGTCCAGGGAGTGTGCCCTAAACACCCTCCTGGGGGTGCAGCTCCCCAAGCGCAGGGAGAGAGCAGAGTGAGAGGAACCCACTTCTCTGGCATCAAAACACTCTCCTCTTTTTCTTCGCCAAACAGACTCGGTTCCGGCGCGCCGGGCGGACTGCGAGGCCGCGCTCACATGGCCCCACCACCCAATATGTCCCTGAGCCCCACTGGGGGAGGACGCGCGCCCTGATGCTTCCGGACGCGCGGCGCGCGGGATTGTGGGAAATGTAGTCTCCTGAGGACACGCGGTTCCCGCCCAGGGCTCTGCCCAGGGGCGTCCTGCCTCGCCGCCCTCGTCTGCGCAGGCGCGGCCCCGCGTCCTCCCAGTCTTTCCGGGGCCCGGGGCCTCCGCGGTCGCTGCTCCCCCGCCGCGGGTTGCGAGCGGCCTTGTCGCCGAGGCTGGGCTTGGGGTGAGGCTGAGGGCCCGCGTGCGGGAGCGGGGGCGGGCGCGGCGGGGAGGCGCCGGGGGAGGCCTGAGGCGGGTGAGGGGGCCCGTGGCCCGGAACAGGCGCCAGGAGGGTCCGCGGGGGCGAGGCTGGGGGCGAGGGGAGCGGGGTCCCCGCCCTGGACACGGGCGAGCCCCCCGACGGCCGCCCCTCCGCGTTTCCGGGAGTTCCGTGCGCTGTGACGCCCTGGGACGGCTGTCGTGGGCTGCGGAACCCCCGCCACGTGCGCCCGCCCCGGGTGTGGCTTCCGCGGGTCCCCGAGCGTTTTCTCCCGGAGACCCCGAGCTCACCCTGGAGCACGCGCGCCGTTTCCCTCCGGACGCGGATGGGGCTGCGTTCCGGGGTCTCGCGTCCCTCGCGGCGTGGCCCGAGGACACGCGGGCTGCGGAGCTCCCGGCCCTGACCGGCCCGGCGGGTAAGAGTTTCCCGTTCTTTGTGCCCATTTATCGTGGCCGCCGCCCCGCCGCGTGCCTGCCCGTGACCCCGGGTCTCCCCAGGAGGACGGTGTCCCGGAGGCCAGACCCCTGGAAAAGTGCTTTTCCTCCCGTGCGTGTGCGCCCTCTTTCTCTGGGGGGACACCCCAGGCACATCCAGGGCATGGGCACCGGGGTGTACGAGGACATGAAGCCGGGCTCTCGGAACCACTCCTGGGAGTGTCCGTCCTGCCAAAGAAGTGCATAAGGTGCATCATTTCCTTTGAAATTGTGTCCAATTTTTTTAATTCATTTTTTTTAATTTTTTTAAGATTTATTTATTTGTTTGTTTATACATGCAAGCACTGGGTACAGTCAGAAGCGCGGGAGGGTGAGAGAATTCACCAGAGCCAGAGCAGGGAGCAGAGCAGGCAGAAGGACCGAAGTACACTGCTGAGGGGAGCAGCAGGCGGCAGGAGAGGTCTGTGCACCATGTGGGACCCTCCTCCGGTGGCCGGGGAGCAGCTGGGGATCGAATTGGGACCACAAAGGCCGCGGGCAGCTTCACAACCCAGCGCTCAACCGCTGCGCCACCGGGGAGGCCCATGCTTATTGATTTTTAATGTAGTCATCTGGACATGTACTTAATCATAAGTTGTCCCCCATCAGCATTAACCAATTCCTCCATTTTAAGGCTTTCTGTAACAGATGAGAACACTCAGGTGGTTGTCTACACAATGTTACATCACCAGCAGGCGCTGTTCTCGATAGCTTATATCTGAAATAGTTTTGACTGTTTTCAATAACTACACACTTTTTGTTCTCTTAGTAGCCCGGAATATTGAGTGCTTTCAAAATAATGCCGGAGTATTTTAAAGAATTTTGCAAAACACTTCATGGTATTGGTGCTTTGCCATCCATTTTTTTGTACCTAAACTATCTCTGGGGACCCTGAAGTGACACTAGACCCTCTTTTAGAGGTTCCTGCTATCGTCTGTTGTAACACTCTGCATGATCACAAGAAAAATATAAATTCTCACATGACTTCACATGCAGAAATTGTCTTGCCTCTCCTGTCTAGGGGCCTCCCCTTGGTTGGCCCTGGATAAAATCTCCATAGAGCTGACAATTGATAATACTTAGTTACTTCCATTAACTAATACTGTATTTCTGCCTTTGGTTTACCTGCAGCAATACAATTTTCAGGATCTTTGAAATACTACAGTATTGACCTTTTAGTGGCCTTCAAACATACATTGTCTTAGATTTGATATATATGTAATCCAACATGTAAGTACATTGAGACATCACTTAGGAATGACAGATTGGTTGCGGGGGGTGGGGGAAGTAGGTGTGTGTTTATATTACGTGCATTCTGGAGAGCAGGGTGTGTGTGTAGGGAAGCATTTTGTGATGTCACTGGCCTGGGCAGCAGTTGCTTATTTTTCAGAGAAGAGGCAATTACTTCTAAAATGGGGATGTTTGCAGGAAGTATCTGGCAGGATGGAGGCACCCTCTATTCCATTTCGGGGAAAATCAGGATAGCTCACACTGACATCTTTTAAGAATGATGTGGGGTCTCCCGGGTGGCACAAGAGATAAAGCACAGCACTATGAAGCTATCCACAGCCTCTGTAGCATGTGTTTGATCCCAGGCCACCAGGGAGAAACCCAGTTGGGGTGGCACACCTCTCCTGCCTTGCTTGCTGCTCCCCTCAGCAGTGTTTTCAGTCCATCTGCCTTTTGTGCTCCCTGCTCTGTCTCCCCTACCACAGAAAGGGGAATAGAACTGGCAGACTCACAAAATACACTGCTGAGGGGAGCAGCGGGCATGACAAGAGGGGTCTGCCATGCCTTGTGGGACCCTCGCAGGCCGGCCGGGATCGAACTGGTGCTGCAGAGCCTGCAGACAGCCTCAAGTGCGATGCTCAACAGTCTGCGCCACCAGGAGAGGCCCCCAAATCAGACTGCGGGTTCACAATGACTGGCGGCTCCCCTCTTGACTCCCCTCTTGGCTCCCCGTTGGCTAATTGCTTTGGCAACTATCAGTACAAACCACATCTGATAGAATGAAAGTCTCTCCGTAATTTGAGCAGAGGCCATGCCAGGGACTGTATTGGTTCAGGTTGTCCTAAATTGCCTTCTGAGTGGAAACAAGTTTTTTTCTAGCTGGCCTACGAGGCTGTGATTGAATAGGGAGGGAAACCAGTGACTCTATGTGTTTCATTTTTCTAAATTGTTGGTAATATAAGTTGGCATATTCCTCGGATTTTCATTTTAGGTTTCTCCATTTAGCCATGATACTTGGGAGGTTTCTCCCACGAGGCCTCTGAGCTCCATGTCTAAAACAAAAAATTCTCATTTGAGGCTGGGGTAGATAGAAAGAAAATAGACTTTTAGAGAAGCATGAAAAATATTTTAGTGTGTTTATTCCAGTTTATCTACTTCAACGCGTGTAGTAGGTAGATGAAGAAATGGGAGGAATAAAGCCCCAAATAGTTGACTTTTTAATACAAAACTCGCTGCGAGTGGGCTTGGAATACATGTTAGTGCTCCGTTGGTCCCAGTCTTAACCACTTGCAAAGCCTCGACTGTGAGACACAATAAGAAATGGTCTTCTTAAGCCCCCGTCAGCACTCTGCGGAAGGCTTTGTTTCAGCCCAGATGGTCAATAGCGCCCTTAGGTGTCTGGGCACATGCACTGACTGACCAGGGAAGAACTCCTGGTGATAATCCGGCGCCTTTCAGCTTTGTTTAAGATGTAGCAAGGAACCTGTGGGATGGAGGCAGCACTTTCTTGTTTTCACATCTAGTTCTGCTGTTCCCTGGTTTACTCTCTGCCACATGTGGTTCCTTCTAGTCTTGAAAATGTGGCTGATGCCACTGTTTGCTTTCACAGGGATCCCAAATTCCAAATCCTGAAGAAGGTGTAAGTTGGATGTTCTGGTATCCACTGGTGTCCAGTGTTTGGAAATGCACTGGGCTAGTTTGGAAAGTTTGGATTCTCTGAGCTTTCTTCTGGAGAGTCTGCAATCACTGCCAGTCTCTACACGATGGGAGAGGTGTTGCAGAGTCCTGCTACATTCCTTAGTCTGCCTGGCCTTCATTACCTGTATCAGGTGTATCTGGATACACCTGATAGAAAGTCCAGATAGACTTTCTGGTGTATCTGGACTTCAGGGGCAGCCTTGGCCCTCTCCAACTCAAGACAACTCCTCCCAAACACTTTATCTGCAGGGAGCCATTGAGGAACCCCCTGTGCGCCAACATTTTTTGATTTTTTTTTACTGTGTGCAGTGTTGTAGATCTGTGATTTCATTCATCTGTAAACCACGCTCAGCAGTGGCTATTGCTGGTCCCATTTTATACATGAGAAAATTGAGACTTGAAGGAAGAGCAGCTTGCCGAAAGTCCACAGCTATTAAGGAAAATGGACTCCAAAGCCTTTCCAGTAACCTGTTTACCTCCCTGGAAGGATTTGGGCCTCTGTCCTTCTCCTGGCAGGAAAGCATTCCCTGCGGACTCTGTAGGGGGCTGCCCTCCTGCCCTGTGGAGCAGCTGTGATAAGTGCTCACTGCAACCTGCATGGGGCTCTCTGCACTTCTGTCAACACCCTCCTGTTGAGCAGGAAGCCACACTCACATTCCTCCAGAAGGTTAGTGAGAGAGCTGCAAGCAGAAGTTGATTTTTCTTTCCCTTCCGAAACAAGTATCACTCAACTCCTTTAACAATTGACTTCCTAAGTTGACTTTGAGTGTAGGTGATGCAGCAAGCCCCAGACCTAGGATTTTCAAAATGTCCTTGGCCAGTTATTACCAATGACTGTCAAATGTGTTCTCGGTGGTCTGGGTGTATCCCATGGGAAAATGCCTTTTCTCAGGGAGTGGAGCTTTTACAGTTCATTTGTGACTTAGATTTTAGCTGTATGTTGAATTCATACCTTTCTCCGCTCTTAACTATCTTGTCTCATAGCAGAAGCTGTTGAATGTGGTCTGTGCTCGTACATTAGGTTTCTGATGTGATTGTCTTTATTCTGGTGGGTTGGGCTGGGAAGGGGTCGCTTCAGCCGTGGCCAGTGATATCCTGGGGAGTAAGTGAATCCATTGGCCCTGGATTCTGTCCAGTATATTCAGTTCCTTTATTTCACATCCTAGGGAGGTGACATGATGGTCAAGGTTACAGTACTTCTTAGTGGTACCTCTTGTCACCCAGATTTCTAAGTCACACTGCCCTCATACCAGGATTTTGGGGGCTCTCTGATAGGAGGAGGGAGGCTTAGAGATGAAGTGACTTGTCTGAGGTCCTGGCTGGTTGGTGTATGAGTTGCAGCTAGAACTCAAACCTGATAAGGACTGGAATGTAGCTAACTGAATGTTTAGCTACAGAATGTTTTTGTTGTATTTTAGCTGACTGAATGTTTTTAGAAACTCAATTATGTCTCCACTCTACCAAAAAAACTAGCTGTTTAAACTTTCCCATTGTGATTGTAAGGTGAACAGTTCTCTCTGATTTGTCTTATAGTAGGGGGAACAGGGACACCAATTCATGTGTTTACTTTTTGGATTTCCTGAGGCCAGCTCTCCTTAGGTTGCCCCCACCCCAATCCTAGATCCAGACCTATGGCTCCACTGCCTGAGGACTCTGCTCCACCCGCTGCCTCTGTTTTTCTACTGCAGAGGATGTGGAAGTGGGAGCTCATTAAACAAAAAAATCAGGAGTTCACCCTGCATTTCAGTTCCCTTTTGGAGCCAGGGTGGAGAGCAGAGAAAGAAAGGTGTGCTGCTCCACAATGTGGCTGAAGACTTTGCAGCCATTGGGCTGACCTCCCCCTGGGCAGGAAAGTGGACAGACAGGGAGTGCTCCCAATTTCAGGGGTGGCCCTCCTGAGTGGCTTCCAGCACTTGTTACAAGAACAGTGAAGACCTTCTGGGCAGCTGCAACAGGCGATAGGCTCGATGGCCTCACTGGATCTTGAGCTGAAGCCAGGACTGTGCTGAGTGACCCCAGTCAGTGAGCAGTGCAAAGCAGTGGCCTCCGAACCTTCCTCTTCCCCACATCCCAGTCTCTCTGTGCTGGAGTCCTGGACAGGGCACCGGAACATCTGGCTCAGTCAGGCTACTAAAGTGTTGCACTACTGAACACTCTTGAATCTGCTGCACCCTTTCTGTTTACACAGTGAGCAGAGTAATAGCAAGACTGTGCTACACGTGATGGCTCTGCACTTAGCTAGGCTGTCAGGCAGGCCAGGCTCTGCCCCATGGTGGCCTGCTGCCATTGTGTTTCCCTTCCTGTGCGGGTCTCTGCTGTCCCTGAAGCATCACCAGGACACCTTGGTGTCCTTCTGAATGTAATGACTTACTTGTAACTCTAGTCACATCCCAGGAAAAGAAACAAAAGCAGGGACCTGACCGCCTCCTTAGACCCTCTTTCTTGTTTAGGCAACCAAACATATTTAGAATTGGGCCCTGTGTCTAGCCCAGGGGAGGAAGAAGTTTCTAGCAGTTATGGCTTTTGTTTGCTGCCTGGTGCTTTCACAGAAATACTTCATTTTTTTAAACCAAAATTGCATTTGTTCAGTTGTCATTGTTGAGGATGTGTTTCTTGTGTTTTACAGACGTGAGTATATATATGTATGTACTTATATATATGTATGTATGTATGAAGAAAACCAAATGTATATGACAAGGTCAAGGCATGTATACTAGATATTTTGAAGTTATTTATCAAGGGGAAAGATGTGTGTTATAGAGTAAACAGAGTCTGTATTTTATATATAATGCGGATAGCAAGAATAGCATCCACATTATACACAAGTTTCGTTTCCTCTTTTATTATTAAAGGAAAAGAAAAGAGGACCATAAATTCAGCTGTTCCCAGGGTTGTGAAGGCCAGGACACCGTCGCGGGAGGGACTGCCCGGCCCTGGGGTATGCTCTGTGTTCAGGCCCAGTCCTACACTCCCCACCGGCTGGCTCTGCCTCCCCGGGGCTTCCTGCTCTCCCCCAAAGTCTGCATCGCTGGAGTGAAGGGTGAGAGTAACCAGTAAAGATTGACCAACAGAAGCGGTTCTGGCTCTTCTCCTGCTGGGTTGCCTCGGGGCTCTCCTTCGGGAGCCCGCGCCTTGTGGGTTGTGGACTCTGAGGCAGCGATGGGAGTGGGTCGGTGGTGGTATTTAGCGTGTGCGTGGGGTTCTTAGTGGGGAAAGGCTGTCCTAAGGCTAATTCCACACAGGCTTTGTGGACTCCACCCCCACCCCAGGTCAAAGCCAAAGACACTGGGAACTCCACATCCCATCACCACCCAAGGGAAGGTGGCTGGGAACTGAGGGTGGGGTTAAGCAGCCAGGTGGATATATAGCCAACCCGTGGGCTTTGGAGGGGTTCCCCGTTTTGGCTCTGGGCCAGCTCGCAGCGTCCTGCCTTTGGGTTTCCAGGTCGGCGGATCGGGTAGGACGCATTAAAGACTTTATTTCCCTATTTTCTCCCTGAGTTGTACATTTTCCTTATTTCCTTTTCCCTTGTAAGTAAATCTTTCATTAACCTTCTGTGTGTGCCTGTAGTGGAGTATTAATGGGTCCCTTTTAAGCACACGGGTGAGGACCCACAGCCAGGCAACCCGTTCAATATCAGGGCTGCCCTATAACAGGGTGGTGTGCGTATGTGACCATAGGTGCATGTAGTTCGTGTATGGTTGGTGTGTGTGTGTGTGTGTTTGTGTGCATGTGAGTGAAAAAGGCTGGTCCGCACAAGCCGATGACGGCACAGACTTTAGATGGGAGAAACAAGTTTTAAAATTATTTATTATTCTGATGACTAAGTGACTACCTCCACTGATCTCTAAAGGACTTTCCTAAGTTGTATCTGATTATTCATAAGAGCATCTTTGCTTCCCTCTTTCTTAGCAGTGTTGAAGGGTCACCATCTTCAGTGAGCTCAGGCAAATTGCTAATTGGCCTGATAGTGTAACAGGGTGATCCCCAGGAAAGGGGGAGGTTCCAGGTTCCCTGGCCCACCTAAGGGAGGGTGGAGCTGAGCAGGGAGAGAACAAGTTGCAGAGGAGACTGAGGAAGGAAGGAAGCAGAATGGAGACAGGAGACCTTGAGGAGGCACATGGAGTCTAGAAACACGTGAAGAAACTGCACTTGCCTTGTGGTCGTGGACGGGGTGACACAGATGTGGGTGAGACCCGTGGGAGGTGACAATGGCAGCTTTTATCTTGATGTTGATTTTGCTCTTTTCCTTCCAGGCTTGTCTGGTTGTTTCTGACCCTTTTCTGTGGGTCCCCACTGGAAGATGCTTTAGAC
Organism: Talpa occidentalis; assembly: GCF_014898055.3. Taxonomy (NCBI): domain Eukaryota; kingdom Metazoa; phylum Chordata; class Mammalia; order Eulipotyphla; family Talpidae; genus Talpa; species Talpa occidentalis. The sequence continues at coordinate 14,705,585 of NW_023601851.1, read as the reverse complement.
TTGTGGCAGACTTTGGGGCCTTGTTCTGGGCCCATCCCATATGGATAGACTTTTACCCACGAGGGGACGGGTGACTGTGGGTGCTTCATTTAGAAACTAGATTCTTTGCCTTTCCTGTATTGTTTCCTAGTTTTATTAAAGTTCCTTCCCATTAAATTCTCATATGTTTTGTGTTGATGCAGCGGATGGCAGAACCCATTTAGAATAGGCAGGTTTGAGGGGTTTGGGCTGCTCCTCTCCCTGCCCTATAACAGTTAGACCGGCCTCCCTTTCCACCCTCTGCCGGCCTAGAGCGTGCACGCAGGCAGGTCTTCTGGTGCATAGTCTCCCTTCACTTCACAACAATGGAAAATTGGAAATAATGATACAAAGATGAAATCTTTTGTTGTGAGCCAGCCGCAGCCGTCTGGGTGTCAGGGGTTCCTGAAGGATGGGACGGCGGTGGCGCAATTGTAGAGAATGATAAGGGAGGGGGATGAGGAGACACAGACACTGGGTCAGGGTGCGGGCCTCGTCCTGCTGAGGGTCTCTGCAGCCCTTCATTTATGCATTTCAGGCAACCCGGGAGAGCACGTGAGCACAGGCATGAGGGAAGGGAACAGTCACATCTTTCCCAGAGCAGCAAGGGTTGATTGACCCTTTCGCAGAGGCTGTGACTGAAAGGTTTGGTACGGTAAAGACAAGGATAGCCAGGCTACATTTCTCAAAGGGAGGGAAAGTTCATTGCGCCCCGCGCAGACCTCGTGCACCCAAGGTGGGTGTCAGTGAAGCCGTGCACGTTGTTAGGGGGAAGCAGGGTTTTAAAGGGTGAGCAGGGGTCAGGTGGGAAGTTGGGCTCCTCTGGCAGGAAAAAGTTTGTTGGGCAGGGGGAGTCTTCTGGGGCAGGTAGAGGTTCTTTGTCTGAGAAGAGACTCTAGGGGGAGGGGGGAGTCTCACTGTCTGAGTCCTCCAGGCAGGTATCCGCATTCCTGCCCCCCAGGTGGGCTTCCTGGTAGGCTTCTGCATGGACCTTTCATACCAGCCTTTTGTTGATAGGAAAAGGGGTGAAGGTTCTCTCTTTGGCTACTTCTGGCTGAAAAGGGCGAAAATCAAGGGGGTGGCTCAGGCCTGGTGATGAGGGTCTTCTGCAGGGACGCGAGAATATGGGTGGAGAAGGAGTTGGTTAAAGGTGGTAGGAGACATTTCCCGAATGCGAGCCTGTGTGAATTTTAGGAGGTGAGGAGAGAAAAGAAAAAATAAGGTGATCATTAGTATTGGCCCCAAGAGTGGGAGGAGCCATGACACTAGGATTTTGAAACCTTGTCAGCGGAGAGTTGGAGTCCCCGGTTTTACTATTAATAACATTCTTCCCTGAGGAACAGGCAGGTACCCCCTTTATTAGCTGTTAACAAGTACAGAGCCCACCGGTTTTGGAGAGTGACCTGTGCCAGGGCGGTGAGCTGTCTTTGTAATGATGCTGAAGACACAGGTTTTTTTCTAAGGAGGTATCTATTCTTTCATGAAATTCCTGGGCAGAAATCAGGCTGTGTCCCAGGGCCCCACCTGCCATTCTTGCGGCTGCTATTGATGATGCCAGGCTAATTCCAACCATGATTGGGAGAAAGGCCGCCTGCTTAGTCCGATGTGGTGAGAATAACCAACCTAGCTCAGACCGTCCGTACAGAGCTAACTGTGGGACCGCGAGGGCTTGGATACGTGGGCCTGGAGTAGCAGAATTAATACACCGAGAGAGCGAGCCATTGCACTGTAACAGAGTGGTCCCCAGGAGAGGGAACCCTGCCCCACCCAAGGGAGGGTGGAGCTGAGCAGGAAGAGGAGAAGCTGCAGAAGAGACTGAGGAAGGAAGCAGGATGGAGCCAGAAGGAGGAGTGACATGGAGCCTAGAGACGTGAAGAAACTGCGCTTGTCTTTTGGTCGTGGACGGGGTGACACAGATGTGTGTGAGACCCGTGGGGAGGTGATAATGGCAGCTTTTATCTTGATGTTGATTTTGCTCTTTTCCTTCCGGGCTTGTCTGGTTGTTTCTGACCCTTTTCTGTGGGTCCCCACTGGAAGGTGCTTTAGACTTGTGGCAGGCTTTGGGACCTTGTTCTGGGCCAAACCCATATGGATGGACTTTTACCCACGAGGGGACGGGTAACTTTGGGTGCTTCATTTAGAAACTAGATTCTTTGCCTTATCTGTACTGTATTGTTTCCTAGTTTTATTAAAGTTCCTTTTCATTAAAGTCTCCTATGTTTTGTGTTGATGCAGCGAATGGCAGAACCCATTTAGAATAGGCAGGTTTGGGGGTTTGGGCTGTCCCTCTCCCTGTCCTACAACAGCACCTGAAAAAGTTTCCTTTTGCTGTTGTTCGGAGCACAGAAGTAACCGAAATGTTAGAAGCACAGGAATGAAAGCTGACAAGGGCATCAGTTTGCTAGCAGGGGTAGCTGTGATTGGAGTCCCATAGGGGGACTGAGAGTTGGGGAGTCTGGCAAGCAGCATCCGTTATCTTGGTGGTAGTGGTACTGAGATTAATTGGACCTCCTGCCAGTAGAGGCCTCTGAAGGGACGCACAGAGGAAACAAGAGGAGGTGTTAGTCCCACAAGAGTCATTTAGGAAGGTTATAGCTTTTTGGATTATATGAATCCAGGTTGAGGGTTGTCTCGGTCTTTTCTGATGCTGTTAGCTTATTTTATAGTATTTGTTCTGAATGGAGGATGTCCTGGGAGACTTGGACTGTGGCATTTTGTGTCGGGACATATTCCCTTGAGATGGACAGTGTTGCCACTGGATAGGAATGCCAGCCAGTGCACACTGTGGCTTGGACTCCCTGTACCCAACGTTAGTCCCAAGGATCTGAAATAGCAGAGCTAACTTGATTCATATTGAAGCCCGTATTATGACGGACCAGAGAGAACATTTGGCCTTTGTCTGGAAGGTGCACTGTGCATGACTGGTAAGGGCAACCCCCATATTCTCTATAGGTATTTTTGCAGTGATCTAAGGTTTGATGGTAAAGAAACAAAACAAGGCGTTCATAGGGTTAGTAATCGATGAAAGAGTTAGGGTGAGAGTGATGGGTGCTGTGCATCCGGCCTGTGGGCACTCCACAGTACCCACCTAGTGGGTGGTCTCAGTGGATCCTGAGACAAAGGTCTCCCTAACTTTGAATTTCCATACACAGGACACTGAGCTAAGGGAGATTTTGACAAGAAATGCACATCCTAGTAGGACCCAGGTTACGACATACATACTGTTTGTCTTCGGGGGCACGTTTGACCCCTGACAGATGGTGCCAGGAGGGGTGTCCCAGAAGTGTTACCGCTGTAGGCGTGGTGAGAATAACCGTGTGTGGGCCGGTCCACCGAGGCTGCAGTGGCTTTGGCTGAAGTGATTTGAGCAGGACTTGGTCTCCCGGATGCAGTGGTGGGGAAGGTTGGTTGAGGAGGTCGAGATCTGAGGCAGGACTGGGGAAGTACCGGTCTGCGTGTTCCTGGAGCAGTTGGCTGAGTAGGGAGAGGCCAATCATCCGGGTAGGTGTCCACGCAGTTGGTGAGCTGATTGATGGTAACGTGGCCTAGGCGGCCCTCTGCTGACCGCACGCATCTTCACAAGATCTGCCGTCTACAAACACAGGAGGCATCTGACAAAGGAGTCAGTCTGGAGGTTTGCATTTCGTCCAGGATTTTAGGACACGAATGAGTGGCAGAAGGGGCCAGAGACAGGCAGGAGAGTGGCTGGGTTGAGAGAATTAGACTGAGTGAGACTCACTAGAGGGTTTTTAATAAAGAGCACATGGAAGTCCTATGAGCGGGCAGGAGTGAGAGTGGAGAGCGAGCGGGGAGACAGGAGGGCCTGAAGGCGGTGTGGGGAATGCACTTGGGTGGGTCTTCCCAGAGTAAGTTTGAGGGATTCCTGGGTGAGTAGAGCTGCTGCCGCCAGGGCTCTAAGGCAGGGTTGCCAGCTCCTAATGGTGGGATCCATCTGCTTGGAGAGATAAGTGACAGGACGCAGGGCTGGCCCGAGAGGCTGGGAAAGGGCACCCGCCGCCTTACCCCGATGTTCGGCTGTGAATAGGAGCAAAGGCTTTTCTGGATCAGGAAGGGTAAGGACAGGTGCCTAAAGAATGAAATGTGTGACCCTGCGGACTTTCCGGGGGATTGGAAAGGTTTTTTAGGAGGCTTTTGCTTCGTCTTGCAGTGGCCTCGCTGGGAAAGCAAAATTAGGGATCCCATGACAGAAGAATCCAACCAAACCTAGCCAAGAAAGGATTTGTTTTGCCGATTCAGGGGAGGGAAGGTCCCGAATGGCCCATTTGTGGTCCACCGTCAGCTGTTTGGAGGAAGGAGTTAGTGGAAGACCCAGATAGACGCCTGTGGGAACTGAAAGTTGGGCTTTGAATGGGGAGACACAGTATCCTTTTGAGCACAGGAAGGTGAGGAGTTGTGCAGTGTGTTGCTGAGATAGTGGCAGAGAAGGACGGCAGAGGAGGAGGCCAGCGACATCCTGGAGGAGAGTGCGGGGTGGAGTATGACATGATGAGAGGTCATTAGCTCATGCCTGACCAGGCAGATGAGGTCTGTCCCGGAACCCCTGAGGCAGGACAGCTCAGGCCAGTTGTTGGGAGTTGTGTGTCCGGATTTTACCAAGTAAAAGCAAATAGTAAGTAACATGGAGGATTTAGAGGGATGGTAAAAAAATACTTTTGAGGTGAAGTACAGAGAAGTGTGTGGTAGAAGACGGTATATGAGACAGAAGGGTGTAGGGGTTCGCACTACGGGATGGATAGGCACCACCACTTCGTTAATGAGGCGAAGGTCTTGAACTAGGGGATAAGAATCATCAGGCTTTTCAATGGAGATAATGGGTGTATTACAGGGTGAGTTGACAGGAGTAAGGAGTCTCTTTCCCAGGAGTCGTTGGCTGATGGGTTTGAGACCCTGACGGTGAGTGAGGGAAATTGGAAACTGGGGGTGAGAGGGAAAAGAAGAGGGATCCTTAAGGCGAATAAGGACTGGGGTACGATGGGTGGCAACAATCAGGATAGAGATATTCCAGAACATGGGGTTGACAGTGGAAGGAGACAGTGGGTAGTCCTGAGAAGGATTAGGAGATGTTTGGAGCCGTGGGAGGATGAGAGCGGCGCTAGGGTGGTGGAACCATGAGAGAGTAGCCCTGAGTTTGGTCAGAAGATTGTGACCCAGGAGTGGTGTGGGGCAAGAAGGCATGACTTGAAGGCCTCCCTGGTGGCGCAGCGGTTGAGCGCTGTGTTGCGAAGCTGCCCGCGGCCTCTGCAGCGCCGGTTCGATCCCCGGCTGATCCCCGGCCACCAGAGGAGGGTCCCACATGGTGCGCAGACCTCTCCTGCCGCCCGCTGCTCCCCTCAGCAGTGTACTTCGGTCCTTCTGCCTGTTCAGCTCTCCGCTCTGGCTCTGGTGAATTCTCTCACCCTCCCACACTTCTGACTGTACCCAGTGCTTGTATAAACAAAACAAACAAATAAATAATACATGCCTCTTTAAAAAAAAAAAAAAGGCATAACTAGGAAAGAGCGGACCAGTGGTCCTGAGCTGAGAAGGAAGGCCGTCCACACCCATAACCCAGGCCTGAGAAGGATAAACTTGACCGGAATAAGAGGGGAGGACAGAGAAGCTAGCCCCCGTGTGAACCAGAAAGGAGATGGACTTACCTGCTACCTTGACCGTTACCCTGGGCTCCTCAAAGGTTAATTGGAGTTGATGAGTCCAGGCCTCTTCAGTCCTCAGCCGCCGAACCCAAGACTGCCGGTGGCAAGAGTTGCAGGGACTGGAAGGACTGGCCCACCACAGCCAGGTGTGGAGGGACAGTCACTTTTCCAGTGACCCTGGACGTTGCAGATGAGGCACGGTCCTGGCGAAGGGCGGGGGGTGGGGCACTGTCTGGACCAGTGGCCTTCTCAGCCACATTTGAAGCAGGCTTAGGCAGCCGTTGGTTGGGGCGCATGGGGCCCATTGTCATTCTCTGTCGGGCAGCAGGCGCTGCGGTCGTTGGAGGAGCAGGGCCTGGTGGTCTCAAGGCAGCTACTGGGGCCTGAGCTTGAAGCTCAGCCTTCTGGCGACTATGGAGTTCCCTCTCTGCCCTGTCCCGTTCCTCCCGGTTGTTAAATATCGTAAAGGCCATGTTCAGCAGATCCCGGATAGGGGTTTGAGGACCATCCTCAGCCTTTGGAAGTCAGGAGGGTTTTTTGAGGCAGACGGGGTAATCTTTCTGAGCTTATGAAAGTTTATAGGTTGGAGACCGGCTAGGGGACAGGTCAGAGGTCAGGGTGGAAGAGAAGAGAACATGTAATTATGACATGTATGGTCATAGGCTTGGGTAAGATAATGAAATTTTTAGGTGTAGGTAGTCGGATCGTTTGTGAAAGAGCCAAGACGCTTTTCAAGTTGGGAGAGATCAGACAGAGAAAGGAACTTGGACTCTAACTCTTCCTCCAGTTTCCACTCACTTCCCTGCGGGGAGGGAGAAGAGGATCAGCAGGGAGAGGGTGTGGCGGCTGGGAGGTGAAAATAAAGGGGGGGAGGGGCTGGATTGTGGAGCTGGAGGAGGTGAAGACTGAGAATCTACAGGATCAGAGAATGCAGAAGAGGGTCTGGAGAGGGCGAAGAGAGAGAGGAGTCTCAAGACTTAGAAAGTGGGGCAGGTTTGCAGGAAGGAGGGAAGGGGTGGGGCGCAAGAGAAAGCCAGCCTGGCCCTACGGATCTCTGACCATGTTCCATTGCGGGGACAGTATTTTTGAGGTCTGTGAGGACCGAGAAGTCAAAAGTGCCATGTTTGGGCCAGTGGGAACCGTTGTCCAACTGATACTGAGGCCACGTAGTGTTGCAGTGAAAGACGAGACGCTTAGGGCGTTAGACAAGACACTTAGGGCGTTATGTGGCCTAAGTCCCAAGGGACCGAGGTTTGAGAGAAGGCATCCCGGTGGAGTGGCTGGAATTTGGCTTGGAATTTGCAGATCCCATGACTAAGTGAGGAAGGGAGAGCACTTAGTCAAAGTGTTATAGGACAGGGAGAGGGGCAGCCCAAACCCCGCACACCTGCCTATTCTAAATGGGTTCTGCCATCCGCCGCATCAGCACAAAACATAGGAGACTTTAATGGGATGGAACTTTAATACAATTAGGAAACAATACAGGAAAGGCAAAGAATCTAGTTTCTAAATCAAGCACCCAAAGTGACCCGTCCCCTCGTGGGTAAAATTCCATCCAAAGGGAATTGGCCCAGAGAAAGGCCCCAAAGCCTGCCACGGTCTAAAGCACCTTCCAGTGGGGACCCAAAGAAAAGGAGCAGAAACAACCAGACAAGTCTGGAGGGAAAAGAGCAAAATCAATATCAAGACAAAAACCACCATGGTCACCTCACCACGGGTCTCACCCACATCTGTGTCACCCTGTCCACGACCAAAGGACAAGTGCAGTTTCTTCACGTGTCTCTAGGCTCCATGTGCCTTCTCCAGGTCTCCTGGCTCCATCCTGCTTCCTTCCTTCCTCAGTCTCTTCTGCAACTTCTTCTCTCCCTGCTCAGCTCCACCTTCCCTTGGGTGGGGCAGGGAACCTGGAACCTCCCCCTTTCCTGGGGACCACCCAGTTACAAAAGGTCAAAGTACCAACTGCTCTACAGTAAAATGTGATGATGAATTTTGTCCATTGGGGTGGCCTGGAAGGCAGCCCTTGATGGAAGACTCCACTGTCCCAAGTTTTAGATCCAATGCAGGAGCTCGTCGTTCCTTCCCAAATCTGGATTTTTTTGTGATGTTGGTTTCTCTCAAATTAGGCCCATTTCTTGTTTTGGAGACCAGGAATTATATTTTAGATCAGTGTTGCTTCCATAGTTTGGGGGCACTTGCTTAATTAGAATGCATGCATTATACTACAAGTCATTCAGGTTTTTGTTTCCTGGTCAAAGAGAAGTCTGTGTCCTGCCATGCCCATGTATCCCCCACCCTCTCCTGCTGCACACAGAGAAGGGACAACCAGTTTCCAGTTTTACTTCCTGCTGCTTTTCTCCTATGCCTTTTTAGCACCTGGTGTGACAAGTCTGTGTGGTTCCATATGAAAAATGACATGACTGCAGTAGTTGTCATGAGAATGAATTACACATATACGAAGTATGTCAAATTTTGTGTAGAAATGAAGAAAAAATCACTTCACCTCATTCCAAGTAGTAGGCTCCCACTTTATTAGCCCATGTTTACCTTAATCTCACCAAAGCAGAGAAGATCCCTCTGCCTAGATATACCTGGGCCATCTCTACATTTGGCAGCTGCAGTGGCCCCTGCCAGAAGACTGAGAATTCTAGACAACAGATGACAAAGATGTCATTTCTCAGAGTTTGGGCTAAGTCACAACCAGGTAGATGTGGTACGGTGTGTGTGACCAAAACGTCTAAATTCTACAGAAATGCTGATGCACAACATTCAGAGTCCTTTGTCATGTTTATTCAAGTTCAGGCTTCTTGAACACTCTCTGAGTCTACATCTCCTGGGTGAATTCCTGTGAGGTGACTTGACCTGTGACTGCTTCTGCAGCAGGGATGTGGCCCAGCCAAGGCTGTGCAAAATGAGATCACCATATCGAAGTTGGTGTTTGGACTTCCTCTGAATGGCATCCTAATTCTGGAAACACATTTCTCTCCTGATTTTACTCGAGTTCTGTCTTCTTTTGAACCAACCAAACGCTCCCTTCAGCCTTGAGTGAAAATGAAACACTAAAAAATGTTAGGAGCACTTCTTAAGCAATTACAGATTAATTCATTTCTTGATCAATATTTGTGCTCAAATTTGATGGGGGTTCCACTCCAGAATTATGTTCTAGAACATCTATGTATGTAAGTCCCATTGTCTCTGATCTGTGCATACTGGCCATCAATGCTTTGGAAGAAGGACATACTGGACAATTTTCTTGTCTTTTTTTTTTTTTAAAGAGGCATGTTTTATTTATTTGTTTATTTATTTGTTTGTTTGTTTATACAAGCACTGGGTACAGTCAGAAGCGCGGGAGGGTGAGAGAATTCACCAGAGCCAGAGCAGGGAGCAGAGCAGGCAGAAGGACCGAAGTACACTGCTGAGGGGAGCAGCGGGCGGCAGGAGAGGTCTACACACCATGTGAGACCCTCGTCTGGTGGCCGGGGAACAGCCGGGGATCGAACCTGCGCAGCAGATGCCGCGGGCAGCTTCACAACCCAGCGCTCAACCGCTGCACCACTGGGGAAGCCCTTAATTTTTTTTTAATAGAGGCATGTTTTATTTGTTTGTTTGTTTTGTTTATACAAGCACTGGGTACAGTCAAGGGCAGGAGAATGAGAGAATTCACCAGAGCCAGAGCGGGGAGAAGAGCTGGAAGAAGGACCGAAGTACACTGCTGAGGGTAGCAGCGGGCGGCAGGAGAGGTCGGCGCGCCATGTGGGACCCTCCGCCAGTGGCTGGGGAGCAGTCGGGGATCGAACTGGCACTGCAGAGGCCACAGGCAGCTTCACAACCCAACGCTCACCCCCTGCGCCACTGGGGAGGCCCATACTGGACAATTTTCAAGAACGCCAAGGGGTCCTTAGTAACAGCAGCTGATAGGGCCTATGTCCACAAAGCCTGCGGGCGCTTAGCAGTCCTCAGTCTTGAATTCCTCCAAGTTCTAATATCCTTTCAGAGCACACTGAGGGGTGGAAATCAGACAAGGGGTATCTGAGACTGCCTTGGATCTGGTGAATCACTCGGGACCCCAACATCAAGGACCAGCAGGAACAGTAGCTAAAGAGATTATTGGTGGGAACAAGACCTGTGACCCACTCTTTCTAGGTCTTCTGAGACTGCCCACCTGGAACATGGGCGTTCACAGGGGAGCCTGGAAAAGTCAGTCAATCTTCAATGTGCTCGGCTAAGGAATCTGGACTTGACATTTAGGTTTCCTCAGGCACCAAAGAGTATCTGGGAAGAGCAGCTGTGAATCAGTCTGGCTCTGAAGTGCTAGAACTATATGCATTAGAGAAGAAGCAAGTGGGATGGAAGGGATGAGAAAAGAGGATCACTGGAGGTGATGGGAGGCAGCATGGACGCTAGAGGGAAGGAGCTGACCTGGAGTCCATGTCAAGGGTAAATGGATCAGGGGGAGACAGATGAAAGGCACATCTAAGACATGTAAGATTCAGGCAATAAGTAAGCATTACATGAGTTGTCTGGAATATGGTTCCTCTGTGGCTGACAGGCCTTTATCTGTGTTCTGAGAACAGCTTGTATGAGGGGGATGGCACATGAGAAGGAATGAGGGAGGAATTCTTCTGGGAACTTTCAAAAGTCTGGCTGATTCACTTCTAGAGCTCATCAAAGCTATCAAGCTGTTGGCGTTTGCTAGAAGAATTTTAATACCAACCGTACATGGAGTGCCACATGCCCCGGGTAGACCTGGGATCACATCCTCCCTTTTAGTTGCTTTCCTGTTGTGTTTTTCCCAAACCTGTGGTCTTAAAGTATTCGTCGCCTGCCACATCATCCTTTCTATCAGTCCCCTAACCCAGGCCCCTGCCCACACTTCCCCTCGGGCATCAGTCATGAAGGCTCTTCTGTGTAGGCAGCCTCTTGTCTCCTCTCAGCTCTCAGGTGCCCTGCCTCCAGGCCTCACTCGGCACCAGAGCATTTCTTTTTTCTTTCAGTAGTCCCCCTAGCTCTCCCACCGCCACATCACCCATGAACCATAACTGTGTTTTCCTCTCCTGTCTCGCCCCCCTCACTCTCCTTCCTTTGCTGTGCACCTCAGCTCTGTGGTCAGTTTGCTAGTTTTGTCTTTTTCTTGATTGATTTTTTTTTTTTTTTGGTTTCTCTATATTCCACATATCAGTGAGACCGTCCGCTATTTATCTTCTTCCTTCTGACTACATCGGCTAGTGTAGCCTTCCAGCTCCATCCTTGTTACCGAAGATGGCGAGAGTTTGTCTTTCTTGATCCCTGAGTAACATTTCATCCTGTGCCACTGCACTGGAGCATTTATGAAGAACATCCCTGGGAAGAGCCCAGCAGGAGTGGACCTGCCTCAGCTGTGTCAGTCTTTGGTCTCAGCTGTCCTGAGACTCCCTGCTCTCTCCTCAGACCTCTCCGGGGTCTTCCCTCTCACCAGCTGGCCTGTGACCTCCAAGTGTGTCCCCCACTTGTTTATAGTGACTTCTTGCTTTCATTCATTGTAACAGGCCTCGGACATGGGCCTCTGGACCTGTTTTTCTGGACATTTCTGTACATTAGTATCCTCCTCTTTGCATGAGCAAGTGAAGGCAGCCCTCTTTATTCTATCACTTGGTCTCACCCTTCCCAGCCTGCTCTGCGGGAGGCTGCACCTCCCATGCTGTCTCTTGACATCGTCGGGGCATTAGGAGAGACTCTGAGAAGCGGGGTCCCTGTGCTCCCCTGAAGAGGGAAAGTTGTACTTCCCAGAAGAGGGGAGTTCTTGCACCTCCCAAAGAAGATCTGAACTAGGGAGTCTCCATGGCAAAGCCTGCTGAAGCTCTCCTCTTTGTTCCTAGTTAATGCTGAAGTAAGTTAGCTATTCATTGGCCTGTGAAAACCTAAATCGGACCCAGGTGACAATTGGCTTATTGTTCTTACACATGAACTGTCACAAAAGAAGTAAAAATTGTTAAAGATATAGTTAGGAAAGAAAGGTTTTGACCCTGAGAACTCTGGAGAACAAGCTGCCCTGAACCAGCTGTGCTTGGAAATCATAGCCTAGCCCGGGGGGTACCTGTTTGCAGCAACAGCACATCTCCTGGTGTATGCGAAAAGTTAACAGTGTGCAGGTTGTGTGGAGGTTCGGTATTTCTAGTTGAAAGTTAGATTTCTGTCGAACTAAACAGTATTAATGAGTTACTTTAGATCACTTTGAAGTAATTGATAATGGGCTAGAGGAATTGAGTACTAGGGAATGGGTTGATTTTAGTAATATAGCATAACAATGGACTTCATGTCCACTCAGAAATTAGGAAGGCTTGACAGGGTGATTGATTGTTACTGAACATTGTACTGTCTTAGAAAATGGATTACGTTAGAAAAAGAGTTGTACCTAAGGGAGTCATTGTCCCTGTAGATTTTCTTAATCAGATTAAGGAAGTGTCCTTTTGTAGTATGAGATCAAGAGGGTCTTTGTATGTTCATGAGAAAATATGTAATGATTGTCTCTGTTCTGCTTTGATGCTTATACTGATATCATCTCACCACTGGCCTTAGGTATAAAAAAAGACCTGCTGAGACCCTCAGGAGGAGGTACTTGCATGAGAGACGGTGTCTGTGTCTTCCTCACTCCTACCTGGCTCCACTTCCCCTCAGCCCTCCGAAAAATTTCATCAAGGCGGTCCTCTCCTGCTGCAATCCCTGACACGACATCTAGTTGGAATTGGTCTCCAACCTGTGAAGATTCCCCACCTTGAACATTCCCTGTTCACTGAACTCAGCCCTTTATCCTTCAATTAGACGGGAGTATGGAATCAGGGAAGAGGTAAAATGCATCTTGATTTTCCCTAATTCTAACTGAAATTTGGCATTTTATTTAATGGTGGCATCAAATTACAGTTGTAGTAGCAGTGTCTGTGATTGTCCTGCCAGCAGAACCACATGTATTTCAGCTCTCATGATTGGTTTTGCTTTTACAGTTGACTGGCCTGGAATCTCTTCTTACCCCTTTGGCTTGGCCCAGCCCCTCAGCGCCTGAGGTGGTTTGGGATCCCTGGCTTCCCACCATCAGGAAGGTGGTGATTTTGTCCTGGGCACTAGGTGGCGCCAGAGATCTTTCCTAGTGTCCTTCCAGAACTGCGGGGTTTTTTCCGTGGGCCTCGGGGAATAGAGTGGGGGGATGGGGTTTTGGAGTGCGAGGTCCTGGGTTCACTCTGGGAAATGTTTCCCAGACCCTGTTTGAGCAGCACCCGGGGTTTCCCAGGTTGCTTCTCCACGAGACAGAGACGTTAGTTGTGTTTACAGGGCTGGTTTCTCAGGGAAAGGGAAGGGGACAGGTTTGCTTAGAGAGGCCTGCGCGGTTGCAGCGGGCGGCCTTGAGGAGAGCGGCCTCCGCCTAGGAGATCAGTGGAGACGTCCTGGCAGGTACAGTCCACCAGCCAGGAGGCTGCTGCCCCACAGAGGTGAGAGCTGGTGAGAAGAAGCTCCTGGGTGGTCCCGGGCGGGCTGGGGACGGCTGCCCCGGGCCTGTGCGGAGCCTGCCCTGCCACAGTCCCTTTCTCCTTGAGGCTCACTCCTCCGTGGAGCGGCTGCTTGTTGCGAATGTTGGGCAACAGGCAGCACTAGAAAGGACCAGAGATCCTGGGGTGGGCCAGTCTCCACATCCTTCCCCTCAGGGCTGTGCCCCACTCCCTAGAGCATCGGATCCTGCTCGCCTCTCCTGCCTCGTGACAAGGCGCTGGCACCTGAGGGTCCATCCTCCACAGCTGGGTTAATGGTCATGTGCATTTCCTCCATCCCCACCTCCTTGTGTGAGTCAGGTTTTGGCCTTGGGGCACATCCTTTCCAGTCTTTCCATTCTTGTCCTCCATCATCCCCCCATGACCATATCCAGCCCAAAATCTTTTGGGGAGTTGAAGGGAGGATGTCCATTTTCCGTAGCTGCTTCCTGCTGGAGTGGGATGTAGAGCTGGCCCTACCTCCAAGGGCCCGGGAGATGGTCTCCCTGACACGAGTCCCTGAGCTGTCTGTTGGTGGTTCTGGAAGGAGGCGAGGGGGGGCATCTGGAGTGCATGGGTGGGGCATCTGGACAGGCTGTTCCTCTTGTACGGGTGAGCTGTTTGTTGGGAGGAGGAGTTTAAACTTGAGGCGCTCCCCCTAGGTTAGAAGAAATAAATTTGAGTAGGAGATTGTGTATGTTAAAGATTTAAAAAGGAGAATGAGAAGTACAGCAGCAACTAAGGGCCCTCGGTCACAGGTGAAGTTGTAACGGGGATCCCAGAAAGGGGGAGGTTCCAGGTTCCCTGCCCACCCAAGGGAGAGTGGAGCTGAGCAGGGAGAGAAGAAGCTGCAGAGGAGACTGAGGAAGGAAGGAAGCAGGATGGCAGAACCTGTTTAGAGCAGGCAGGTTTGCGGGGTCTGGGCTGCCCCTCTCCCTGCCCTGTAGCAAAGTCATGGGGACAGCCGCTGAGTGGTAGGCTTAGTAACAAGAGGAACAGTAGTAAAATGGCAAGTTTTGGGGTTGTGACATGAGAGTACATTTCACCAGGGAAGCGACCCATTTTTAGAGTGCTGTTAGACTAAAAAGAATGTCGGTGGTATATTTGTTCCTAGCAGAGGAGCTGTTCTAAATCCCGTGTGTCCCTAGTTAGGGCAACACCCACCCGGGGAGCCCTGAAATGCTGGAGTAAGGCACATTGCCAGGAACTCTGCGGGAGGGTTGGCTTGCTGTGTGTGCAGAGTCGCAAGGCCAGTGAAAACTACTGGTTTCTTAGTTTAGTTAGGGACAGTGTTGATAGCATGATCACTGGGAGGCTAGTCAGACTCTCAGGAAAGTTGGGTGAGATTTAAAGTCAAGTTAGAGTGAGGACCGCAGTCCACCTTTTTATTTATTTATCTATTTGTTTATTCTTTAAAGATTTATTTATTTTTATACAAGAACTGGGGTACAGGCCAGATGCTTGGGAGGGTGAGAGGATTCACCGGAGACAGAGTGGGGAGCAGAACAGGCAGACTGACTGAAATACACTGCTGAGGGGAGCAGCGGGGAGACAGGAGAGGTCTGCTGTACACCTGGGTATCTCCCTGGCCGGGGATCCAACCTGCGCTGCAGTGGCCATGGACAGCCCCATAGCCTGCGTCCCAACCCTTGTCCCACCAGGGAGGCGCCATAAAATGATTTTTTAAATATTTATTTATGCATACATGATCTGAGGTACAGGCCAGAGATGCAGGGGGTGAGAGGATCCACCAGAGAGAGTGGGGATGAGAACAGCAGATTGACTGAAATACACTGCTGAGGGGAGCAGCGGACGAGACAGGAGAGGTCTGCTGCACCATGTGGGTTTCTCCCTGACTTGCAGGGATTGAACCCGTGCTGCAGAGGCTGCGGATTACTTCATGGTGCGGCCCTCAACCGCCTGCGTCACCAGGGAGGCCCCATAAAAAGATTTTTAAAGACGTTTTCCGACGTTGGCCTTGGTCCATCCTTCTCGCGCTGTTTCCAAGATCTGTGGCTCAAAAACAGTTTCCATCAGAGCCCTGGGGCAGGAAGGGGTGCCCTGAAAATTCAGTCTGCCCTTTGAGCCCCACTGCCCGTGACGCTTCGCTGAGGGCACGCTGCAGTTCACCCCACCTTGCATGCAGCAGCCAGGCCACCGGGGCTAACCTTCGTTCAGTGGGGAGGAGCAATGTGTCTTCAGAGCTGTTCGGTAACTTCTGCTAACTGGGAAAATGTCCATCCTTCGCTCTCATTGTTTAAACAGCTTCTCTCTGTCTTGGCCAGAAGATGGCGCGGGGGCTCCAAGTGCTGCTCCCAGTGGCGTTAGAAGAAAATCTTGTGGGAGAGAAATTGCTGGGTAAGTGCAGAGGAGCCTCCACCCAGCCCTGTGATGCGCACAAACCGGGAAGGAATTTCGAATAGTGGGGTGTCAGGTGTCTCGTCCCCACACACATCTCTTCTCCAGGGAGAGACGAGCAGACTCCGGGTGGGTCCTTGGACCACAGTGGGTGCCTCCCTTGGGGCAGGGAAGGCTCTGGGGGACAGCAACCGGGGAAGGTCGGGGGTGCCAGCTCCGATCAGGGGAGATGGACCTGCAGACCCCTGTGATTTCCCTTCTCCCTGGGGCAGTCCCGGGCAGGGAGATTCAGCTCCTGCTTTCAGGGGTGTGGAGTCGGTGTTCATGACCCAGCTTTTTCTCAAGGGCCTGTCCTGCACTGAATCTAGGGCCACAGCGGCATGTGGGGGGACTATTCTTCTCCCTTGCAGGTGGAGGGGTGCACGGAGGTGCCACCTGCTGGGGTCTCCCCTTCCGCTTTCCCGTGGACATCCCTGGCCAGCTGGAGACTCCCGTGCAGAAGCCACCCTCTTGGGCAGGTGTTTGCCCCAGGGATGTCCCCACAGTGGGTCTGGGGATCACTGCAGCATGGGCAGGAATGAAAGAGGCCGGGGGGGGACAGAGACCCCTCGTGGCTCAGGCCCCTTGTTGGGGCAGGTCCGTTCCAGGACAGACATGCATGGAGATGGCGGAGACCCCGACAGCAAGTCCCCAAAAATTCTGTAGCCTGAGGCAAGTCAGGTGTGTCCGCTCCCCCACAGCCCCTGGGGGGACTTGCAGAGAGGATGCCGCAGGCGGTGCCCAAAGCTGGGGTCATCACTGTAGGGGTCAAGGGACTGACCTGCAGGCCCGGGAGGCTTTGGTCCTTGGAAACTGTTTAACCCTGTCCTTCTCCTCTCCCTTGCACACCAACCCTTTGTTTTCCACAGCAGGGCTTTCACGTGAGGGGTGTGTTTGCCCGCACGCAACAGATGGCAGTGCCAGTGGAGGGTGCGCAGGGTCTGGGTCTCAGGGTGCCTCTGGGTCTGCAACACTGCCACCTGCTGCTGCCGCGCGTCTTCCCTTCCTTGTCTCCCTCGGCTTTCCCTCCTCTCGCTCCTGGGTAATGCCTTTAAGGTCCCTTTCTCTCTGCTCATTGGGGGCCTCGCCCTGGATTCCCCAGCACGTGTTGAGGACTCCCACCTGGGTCAACCCTTCCGTTTGGGTTGTCCTGAAGCA
>NW_023601851.1:14652923-14688765 GCF_014898055.3 Talpa occidentalis | reverse complement strand
CCCAGTGCGACTCACCAGTCACCCGACCATCTGCACCCTGCCGCTGTCACCCTCTCAACCTGCAGACCACTGATCTTCCCCCTGTCTCCATCGTTCAGGTGTTTCCAGAACGCCATGATATTGGACAGGTCCAACTTTTCAGTTCGACTTCTTCTACTTCGCAGAATCCAGCTCAGCTTCCTTCACTTCCTTCTTAGGCAGGGAGCTCCCTCCGCTCTCACTGGGTGACAGCCATCCTCTGCGTGCCTGGCCACCATTTATCCATTCTGAGGTGTGACTCACTTCCTTCCAAATTTTGGCAAGAAGAATAAAGTTATCGTAAACACTTGTGAAGCTTTGTGTGAGTGTAGAAGTTTCTCCCGCATTTTGGCTAACACAGAGTAAGTGAACACTTGACCGCGAGGTGAGAGACACTTCAGTTTCCTCAGACCCCCATTAACCTGTCTTATAAATGTGTGTCCAGTGGGCTTCTTCCTATAGGGGACATGTGAGAGGCCCTGATGTTCCTTTCATCATTAGTGTGTGGGGTTCGGTTTCTGGGCAAGTGTGTGGGGGCATCTCAAATGCCCTCTGCTGTTCTTGGTGATGGACGAGGGGAAAAGACTTTCAGCAGCCTGCTTGGCCGATGCCTGCTCTTTGGAGTGTCTAGTGAGCTTACCGGCCCCTCTGGTGGAACGGTCTCTGTTCTTTATTTTTTGTTTGTTTTTTGTGAGACCCTCGCCAGAGGCCGGGCATCGAACTGTAACTGCAGAGGCTGTAGGCAGCCTTGCAGCCCAGCGCTTAACCGCTGTGCCCCCAGGGGAGGCCAGGAACTGTCTTGGTTCTTGTTGAATCCTACAAGCATTTGCTTATTTTGTAAGAAGGTCTTTTGTCAGGTGCATCTTTGGTAGGTATTTTCTCACAGAGTGTGGCTTTTTTCTCCTCTCTTGATATTTTCCTCCCCAGGTAAGTTTTTAATTTTCCTGAACTCCAGGGTATCATTTTTCCTTTTCATGCTTCATGACTTTGGAAATGTATCTACAAAGAATCACTGCACTCAAGGTTACCTAGACTTCAGGCTGTGTCAAGTGCTGTGTTTATGCTATGGTGTTTTACATAAGGCCAGTGATCCATTTGGAGTTAAACTTTGTATAGGTTCTGGTCAAATCAATGTAATATAAATGAAGGGGATATCATAAAATTAATTGAATAGATTCAGAAGGAACAACTGGCAAGACACATCATCCATTTGATCAGAAAAAAATCTTCTAAATAAAATGGGTATAAGAAACAAGTACTAACAATTAATAAATCATAAATGACAATCCATACCTAACATAGTAGTTGGTGGCAAAAAAAAAAAAAAAACCTGTAAGCTCTTCCTCTACGGTCAGGAGGGAGACTGAGTGGCCTCTCTCACCAGTGCTGTTCAACCTGTTGCTGCAGGTCCCACCAGAGGGGTCAGGCAGGCATGAGACATAGAGGGTATCCACACTGGAGTAAAGTTGTTCCTTTGTGCAGGTGACATGGAGGCAGACGTGCATGCCCTGATGACTCAAGCAACAAAATGAAAATAATAAATAGTGCAAAGTTGCACACTACAAAATCACTGTACAAATTTCAGTGGTTTTGTACACAGACAAAATCTATCTGAAAGAGAAATAAAGACAAGCCCATTACAATGACATTAACAAGAATAAAATACCTAGGACAAGTTTAATCAGTGGGTTAAACACCCACACACTAAGATTTTCGACAGCAATGAAATAAGTTAGAAAGGACAAAGCAATAGGAAAACATACTTTTCTCATGGATCAGAAAAATTAGCATTTTTAAAAAGGTCATTATCCATAAAGCAATGTACAAATTCATATAATGCCTATCAAATCCCAGTGGCATTCTTCACAGAATTAGAACAAAGAAATCCCTAACATTTGCAGGAAGCACAAAAGATCTTGACTAGCAAAGCAATTGAGCAATAAAAGCAAAATGGAGGTTTTATGCTCCTGATTCAAACCATGCTACAAAGTGATAGTAATCAAAAGAGCACGTTGTTGGGAGGAAACCACACATGGATCAGTGGAACAAGGCCCCACACATAAATATACACATAACTCTTGCAGCAATGACTAATGGGAGTCTCTTCAATAAATGGTGCGGAGAAGTCTGGACAACCACATGCAAAAGAATGGAACTAGACCATTATCTCACACTATATACAAAAGTTAATAAATGCACTTATTATTTTAATATAAGATATAAAATGATAAAATACAGGGAAGAAAACATAGACTCTTTGACCTCAGCTTCAGAGATGTCTGTGTGGATTCAAAGCCACCAGCAAAGGAAACAAAAGCAAAAACCAGGATTAGATCAGAGCAAGAATTCCTCCACCACCAACATCCAAAGAAAAAGTCAACTTACTGAATGGGGGGAGCTATTTGCAAACCACCATTCCACCAGGGCTTAATAATCAAGAAATATAAACACGCAAACAAAGTGTCAACAAAAAAACAAACAACTCAATGGAAAACAGACATAAGATCTACAGAAACACTTGACCAAAGACGAAAGCCCCCCGGAGCTGGGAGCACAGACTGAATGGGATGTGGCCCCGCTCTCCAGGCCAGGCCGCTCCAGGTCCTGCACAACCCACAGTGCACAGGTCTTCTGTTCTTGAGAAATTAATAAAGTTTTGACTTTACTAATGCATTTCCTTTACTGTGTGTTTTGAAAGGGTATTGAAATTATCTTCAGCAGTTGATGTAAAATGAGGTTAATCTAAGTTTGTCATAAATGCTACCGTAACATCTGTGTCATGTTGAAATATAAGCAGATCTACATCGAACCCATGAGAACCCATCACATATGCGTTTTAACAGACGTTGGGATGCTCAGCGGATAACACCATACACGCCACGGGATTTGGGGGAACCACAGAGTTCACTTATCACCCGTGCACCCACCTCCCCACAAGGAAAGTGCAAAGACCATGCACGTGTGCACACCCACACACCCACATGTGCACACACATGTACACATGCACACCCACGCACACATGCACACACAGTCACCTTGAATCTAGCTAATGTTGTCACATAAATATGTCTTTAATTTTTATGAGCCTGCGTCTAACCATATTACACTAATTAAATCCATAAATAAAAAAAGGTCTTTTCCAAGAACTTTCCAACATGAAAAGCCACTCTAATCATGAGATCAAGACCCCAGTAAAGCCGCCATGCACAGAAGCCCAAAACCTATCTCATTTACTAAGGTAAAGTCAAAATGCTTAACAATAATAAGTACGCAAGCTGAAATGCAAAGTTACAGGTATTGAGAGTGGAACAAATCTCGTAAATAATATTTAAGTGACACGAAGACACACATTTCAGAATATCCAGGCTATACCCATTAAACTTCACATCTGTTGAGTTTTTCCTTGTCTGTCTACCTCACAACCTCCCACCCATTGCCCCCTGCCTCAACCCCTGCTCCATCACCCTCCCCAAAAGCGTGCAGTGGGTGATGGTGACTTTTCAGCTCCCTTTGGGTGTGGCACATATTGTGGCTTTTAAGGACGGGCAGCTTTTAAGGCTTTTAAGGAAACAAAAGCAAAAACCAGGATTATATCAGAGCAAGAGCATGAAGTCTGCTGGGCCACAAGCAGGTCCCCCGTGGCCGGTCAGTAGAGGGTGATGGAGACTGGCAAGGAGTAAAAACAGACCTGTCCTCACAGGGGTGAAAACTAACAAAATTGCCTCTGGCACACTCAGTGCCCTAATTGCTCACTGAATATGATACAGGACGACCCAATAAATACAGTGAAGTAAACACACACTTTCCCTCTGGAGGAAGGTCCCTGAGGGCTGGAATCTGGACAGTGTCCAACACGCAGACACCAGCTCCAGAGCTCAAATAGCCCAGCCCTGAGGCCCTGCTCTGTCCATGAGGCAGCACAGGACAGTATGCAACATCCTGTGAGTGCTCAGAGGTTCCCACGAGCCCCGACCATAGAGTGAGAGGCCAGGACTCCCTCTGTCCCACCATGGGGACAACCTCAGGACAGAGACTCGTCACGGCAGCTGGAAACGCCCCCCTCAGACTGCAGGTATTCTGTTCATAAACAGTTTTCAGAATAGAAATCGTTCAGACTTGAAAGTTTTTAGATTTCAAGGTTCATTGTAGATTAGAGAAAGCACATAATCCAAAAGAGTCATTTCATAAATAATGAAAACTATTGCTTCTAGAGTTGCACAAGTTCCTCAACAATGCACTGCCGTATCATCCTGGGGTTAATATTCAATGACAGAAAATAACTTTTTTTAATTGAAAAATCCAAATATTATGAATTTTAATAGCATCATCATATTAGTAGATTTTAATATACGATGCATAAGACTTCATAACTTTGATCTGGGCACTCAGCTCAAAGAGTCAGTGTGTATAAATGTCAAATAAAATCAAAACAATTGATGCAATTAAATTGGAATTAAAAAAACTCAAAATCAAATAAAAAATACTTATAGTTAAAAATCAGAAAGTTAAGCCATTTTGTTCTGAAATATTGCAACAGATATAAGAGACAAGTGGAAATTCAAAAACTTTTTAAAGCAACATGATCACAACTTCATGGCTATAACACTATTGGGAGGGTGGCACAGCAGTCTGCTACTTTTGGACATGGAATTGGGATTTTTCCCCAACTCATCACTCAAGGATTGTTAGTGACATTAAAATGAAAACAACACAATATGATAACAATACCTGGAGAGAGATGAATCAAAAATTATTTCATCATTACAAATAGTATTTTAAATCACTCCTAAGATGTCTACATGTATAACCACCTGGTAATAACTAAATGTCTTCTAGTTTTTATTAAATTAATTAGAATTTTATGTACACTGATGTACAGCCACAAGTTTATTCCCACATTCCCCTTAAGAGTCCTGACTCACCAGGGCCTGCCCCTCTGTCACCCCACAGAGCGGGGAGAGGATGAGACTGGGGAGAAGGAGAGAGGGCAGGGCTGCCCAGTGTCCAGACGTCCCCACTCATGCATGGGCCTGGGGGGAGGAACAAACCCGCACCCGGGGGACCTGGGTTCCTGGGACAGGCAGGGACAGCCACATGCACAGACCGTCCGGCTCAGCCCCAGAGGGGCCTCCTCCCTGCACAGACGTGCATGAATCTGAGGGCAACAGAGGGGCCGAGAGGGACCCGGGGAGGACAAGCCCATCCTGTAGGAGGGATGTGTGGGTGTGACCCAGGAGGAGACTCTGCGGGAAATGTGGTCTCTGGGTCCTCAGATGTGGGGAGTCAGGGGCAGGGAGATGAGGAGACGAGGGGACAGACCAGGAGGCAGCAGTGAGGCCACAGAGGCAGAAATCTGACAGAGGAGGCGTCAGGACACGCCACACAGGGACGCCGAGCCCAGATCATTCAGTTCCAGGACAGTGTTGGGTCCCGTGGAGCAGGAAAACAGGGACCCGCACACCCCATCTCCCTGCACTCCTGTCACTGTGGGGCCTCCCCAGGCAGTGTTGTGCTGGAGGAGCAGGGTCAGGCACTCCAGGGTGGGGAGGACCTGGGCATGGTCACGTGTCCTCTGGGGCTGTGCCCTGGACAACCTCTGGGAGGTATGCTGAGTGGAAATGCTGGGGCCTGGGCAGGAGGCAGGAGAGCGGGGCTGGGCGGTGGGGAGGGGCAGTCAGTCAGGCTATGAGATCAACCAGAGCAGAATAATATGATCACCGAAATGTCCCTCCTTCCCAACCCCAGATCCAGTGTGATAAAGGCACGTTTCTGGAGCTGAACGCAAAAGGCTCAACAGAGAGTGAGTGACATGGAGCTGCTTCACTCCACAGCCTCAGAGTGACCGCTGGGACACGCCTATGACTGTCCGTGTAGGTGTCATGTTTTATTCAGCTCGATGTTTTTACACAGATCATGGCTCCAGGGGTGACAAATCTCACAGCCGTGACAGAGTTTATCCTCCTGGGGTTCCTCACCCAGGGAAACATGGGCTTCTTGCATCCGCTGCTCTTCTCCCTGGTCTACCTGTGCACCCTGCTGGGGAATGGACTCATCGTCCACATCACCACCCTGGACCGGCACCTCCACACCCCCATGTACTTCTTCCTGAGGGGTCTGTCCTTCTTGGACCTCTGCCTCATCTCAGCCACGGTCCCCAAGTCCATTGCCAACTCTCTGAGGCACAGCAACTCCATCTCCTTCCCGGGCTGTGTCCTCCAGGTCTTCATGGTGATGGTTTCAGGAGCTACAGAGCTTCACCTGCTCACGGTGATGAGCCTTGACCGCTATGCTGCCATCGGCCACCCTCTGCACTATGAGGTCATCATGAGCAGGGACAGGTGTGTGCAGCTTACAGCTGTGTCCTGGCTTGGTGGGGGTCTCTATGTTGTGATGCACACAGCTGGAACCTTCTCCTTGTGCTACTGTGGGTCCAACGTGGTACACCAGTTCTTCTGTGACATCCCCCAGTTATTGGCTATTTCCAGCTCAGGAAATTTAATGAATGAACTTGTCCCTATTGCCATCAGTGTGGTGTTGGATTTCTGCTATTTCATATTCATCGTCATTTCCTATGTGCACATCTTCTCTGCTGTCAGGAAGATCCCATCCACAGAAGGGAAGGCCAAAGTCTACTCCACCTGCCTTCCCCACCTGCTGGTTGTGGTGCTGTTTCTCTCCACTGCATTCTTTGATTATCTGAAGCCAACCTCAGGGACCCCGTCCATGTCTGGCCTGGTCATTTCTATGTTCTACACGGTGGTGCCCCCCACCTTTAATCCTGTCATATACAGTCTGAGGAACCAAGCCATGAAGTCGGCCATGGGGAGACTGATGAAGGGGAGACTCACCAAAATGTGATAAAGAAGATTAGTTCATAACTGCGTTATGAGACATTTATTTTAAATTTTCACATTATTGTCCCCTTTATAGTCTTATAATTTCATATAATTCTATTGTACAAGTTAATTATATATGCTAATTTTTAAAATATATTTACGATCACTTCATATATTCTTCTGCTCATTCACTCGATTAGCATTGATTGTTCCTCTTTTTAACACTTTGTTGCACTTTAATATTCTCCGTACAATGAAGGTCACCTAACTTCAGTGTATGTCTGCTGTTCTCCTTTTCCATGCTCTCAGCCAAGGGGCAATGGCTGGGTTTCATCTCAGTCTTCAGCAGAAGTTCTCTCACTGGGGCAGCATCTCCAGTCTCTAAGGCACTTCCCCTTTCATGTTACTGACTCTCGTGGTCACGTGTGGGATCAGGGGCTATTGGTGGGTCAGAGGCCCCTGCACTTGGTGAGTGAGGCCTTCATCGCATAAAGAAGGCCTGCGGGCCCAAGTTGGAAACAGTGATCACGACATTCTGTGGACTAAGACCCACGCATGATGGGGTAGAGACCCTTCTGGAGGCTCTGGTGTGGATGTCACTGGCTTTTACCATAAACACAGCACACAGTGGACACCGGAAATATGACAGTGGCTGTGAATGCTGTTAATTTCATGTGCAGTATAATTACTAAAGATTTACTAAAATACAGTGAGTAGGGTTTTTCAAGAAACAATAAAGGAACGTTGGAAGCTATAATGGTAAAAAAAAATACTATCTGGTGGACTACGCAATATTCTAGTATTTCCAGAGATAGTTGAGGAAGGGCACTCACAACATCATGCCACACTTTCCTCGTGTGTTTATCCCCATATATTTAATTTCATAGAATTTCTGGGAATTTGAGGACAATGTCCTTTTGGCCACATTATTATGGGATCTCAGAGTGTTTACGTTTCCATGTGGAGTAGTTCAAACTAGAAAACTCATCGGATTTACATACCATAAATAACACTATCATTTAGTGTAGATGCAAAGACAAAGAATTTGAAGAAGATTTAAAATTGGGAAGTGAAATACCCAAGTGTGTGGCTGCTGTGTGGCCTCAGCTCTTCTCTGCTGACTGCATCGACCCCTGCTTGCCCATCTGTGACATCCAATGTTTGAAAATTTCACACCAAAATATTTCATAATAATATGCAGTTCTAAGTGGATATCAGATATTTAACTCATTCTCAGATATTCACGCTCTGAGGGTGCTAATCAGGCTGATCTTTCCTTCAGCCCAGGCGAGTCCCATGTGGGCACAATGTCAGATTGGAGGCAGCCAGGAACAGTTAAAAGATGGCAAAAACTCGATACATAAACTTCTAGTTTGACAACTTCCTACTATTATTTTAAATCATTGGCATTTTTTTTTTTCTGATGATAGATAACATTCTTAATATTAATTCTAGTTACTGTCATAGTTTACAGGTCAATAAAAGTTATGGGCTATCAAGGGAAAAAGTTTATGGAATATAATGAGAATTCAATGCACATATTGAATGAAGAAGCTGAATCAGACTATTATAAACATATCCTGAGACTATTCATTGCCTACAATCTGTCAGTTTTGTGTAACATAATTAATTTTTTTAAATAATAAAACATTAACTGTTTCTAGGTTGCTTGGATTTAAACATAAAACAATTAAAACTGTTGTGGAAAATGTAATATACACTAAGAAAATAAAAGATTCCACTGAAAAAAAACAAATTAAAATAATAAGCCACTTCAGTGTAGTTGAAAACTTAAAAAATCAACTCACAGGGCCTCCACAGTGGCACAACAGTTGAGCGCTGGGTTGTGAAGATGCCTGCAGTCTCTGCAGCACCGGTTCAATCCCCGGCCGCTGATAAGGGTCCCACATGGCACGCAGACCTCTCCTACTGACCACTGCTCCCCTCAGCAGAGTACTTTGTCAGTCTGTCTGTTCTGCTCCCCGCTCTGGTTCTGGTAAGTTCTTTCACCCTCCTGGGCTTCTGACTGTACCCAGTGCTTGTATAAATAAATAAATAAATAAATAAATAAATAAATAAATAAATAAATAAATAAATACACAAACACAATGTTTTCAACTTGTGCTAACTCAATAAATAAACCAACCTTAAAAAAAAAAAAAACACAAAAATCAATGGTGTTCTATATGCACAAATCAACTAGAAAACAAGTTATAAAACAATCCTACTTATAATCACGACGTGAAGTACCATGGAGTAAACATAACAAAGGAGGTAAAGATACAATGAAAATAGTAAGATATTGTTAACAGAAATAGAAAACACAAAAAATGGAAAGAAATTCCCTGCCCTTGGCTTGGAAGAATCAACATTACCAAATGTGCATCTGACCCAAAGCAATTTACAGATTCAGTGTAATCCCAATAAGAACTTCAATGGCATTTTCCAAAGATATATATAAAAAAAAAACTCAAATATATATGGAACCACAAAGACCCCAAACAGCCAAAACAACCCTGACAAAAATGAGGAAGCATGGTGGATGCAGCACATTCCAGATGCCAGTCCATACGATAAAGCTCTAATACTTAAAGCAGCATGGTACTGGGACAAAATCAGACAGGCCGGCCACTGGAATATAACAAGGGCCCAGGAACCCATCCTCATCAGGATGGACTCTATGACAGAGGAGCCAGAGCAGGCCTTGGAGCAGGGAAAGTGGGGAGATGGTGCTGGGAGAAGCAGACAGACACAAGCAGCAGAGTGAATCAGGTCCTGCCCCACCCCCTACAGAAGAGTAAACTCAAGCAGATAAACGCCTGTTTCCATGTGTGACGTCACCATCATCATGCAGCAAACCTAAGGATATGACACCATGAGCAGAAACCCTAAAATACTGTTTCCTAAAGATTAAAAGCACATTATCACAACAAAAGGACAATTCTAATATAAGTGCAGGGACAGGGCTGTGGTGGAAAAGAACCACAGGATAGACAATTTCAGAGACGAGTAAAGTTTCTCTTCCTGAAGGGCTGGTGACCCCCATGGTCACTCACTTCTGCTGGACTTCCATTGTCTTTCCCCACCACTCCCCTCCCTGGACTCCCTCCTGCCTCTCTCCGTGTCCCTTCACTCCCGCCTCAGGCCTTCCCTCATCCCCCTCACATCCATCCCCAGGGCCTCTCCGTGAAGGGCACACGGGGGTGACGGGGGACTGTCCAGCTGTCTAGACAGGGACTCAGGGCACTGTTATGACTGATGATGCCCAACACGGCGGACCTGACAGGTGGGGAATGGAACCTGGACATGAGGATTTGTCTATTCACGTCCATAGAGGTGTGAGCCAGACACAAAATCACATCTACACACCGAGTGTGATAATTACTCGCTGAAACACACTGCAGGACGCTCCAATTAACACAGTCAAGTAAACACATACTTTCCCTTGAGAGGAAGGTCCCCGAGGCCTGGAATATGGACAGTGTCCAACACATGGACACCAGCTCCAGAGCTCAAATAGCCCAGCCCTGAGGCCCTGCTCTGTCCATGAGGCGGCGCAGGACCGGGTGAAACATGTTGTGAGAGCTCAGAGGCTCCCCACGAGCCCCGACCATGGAGTGAGAGGCCGGGAAGCCCTCTGTCCTGCCATGGGGACAACCTCAGGACAGAGACTCGACACGGCAGCGGGAACTTTACCCCCAGACTGCAGGTATCTGTCCCCAGCCTTTTGCAGGGGAGAATCCACTCACACTTGAGGGTTTTCAGATCAAGCTTCTTTTTAGACTGGAGAACGCACCATAGTTAAACTATTCACTTTGTAAATCATGACAACTGATGCTGACGGGGCCCAAGTCGTCATGTCCCACTGCCCTGTCATCCTGGGTGAGACTCGGTGAGAGAAACATCTTCTCTTGTAATTTACGGTGCTCAAGGATACTGGCTTTTAATATATTGATCATAGGTTTTGATATAGGGGAGATGTGATGATTATTGCTTCAAACCTGGGATTTTAGCTTCAGGACACTCAGTGTGTTTGGGCACTGAGTAAAATCACAACGATGAATGGGATTAGATTGTAACAAAGGAATTCCAGAAAAAATTAAAAAGTAAAATTAGTTGTTAAATTCAGAATGTTGTGCCTTTTTGCCCCAAACATTATGACAAAATGAGTCAATTAGCAAATCAATAATTTTTGCAGCAACATGTTGATGGCATCATGGCTCTGACATGAACGTGATGCTGGAAGGGTCGTATGACTATTTATGGACGTGAACTTGGGATTTTTACCCAACTCTGTACTCAGGGATTGTCTGTATAATTGCAAAATGAGTCACAGTATTTAAACAGGGCCTGGAGGAGTTATGTCAAGTTATTTTCCATTTTAATACGTAGTTAAGTTCACTCAGCAGATGTCAACATTTTTCACCACCAATATCCTGGTTTATTGTCTTGTTTTTATTAAATATCGGGACTACTCAAACACATGAGATTCAATTATTTTATATTACTATACTCTTCTAAAAAT
This sequence comes from Talpa occidentalis, assembly GCF_014898055.3. Classification (NCBI taxonomy): domain Eukaryota; kingdom Metazoa; phylum Chordata; class Mammalia; order Eulipotyphla; family Talpidae; genus Talpa; species Talpa occidentalis. Next base: position 14,677,386 of record NW_023601851.1, on the reverse strand, counting down.
CCTGCCTCCCCAGGGGCTGCCCCTGAGTCACCCCACAGAGGGGGAGAAGATAAGACTGAGGGGAGGAGAGAGGGCAGGGCTGCCCCGTGTCCAGGCATCCCCACTCACACACGGGCCTGGGGGGAGGAACAAACCCGCACCCGGGGGACCCGGGGCCCTGGGACTGGCAGGGACAGCCACACGCACAGACCGTCCAGCTCAGCTCCGGAGTCGCCTCCTCCCTGCACAGACGTGCATGAGTCCGAGGGGGACAGAGGGTCCGGGAGGGACCCGGGGTGGGCGAGCCCATGCTGCAGGAGGGACGTGTAGGTGTGACCCAGGAGGAGACTCTGTGGGAAACGTGGTCTCTGGGTCCTCAGATGTGGGGAGTCAGGGGCAGGGAGATGAGGAGACGAGGGGACGGACCAGGAGGCAGCAGTGAGGCCACAGGGGCAGGAATCTGACAGAGGAGGCGTCAGGACATGCTGCACAGGGACGCCGAGCCCAGATCATTCAGTTCCAGGACAGCGTCGGGTCCTGAGGATCAGGAAAATAGGGACCTGCACACCCCATCTCCCTGCACACCTGTCCCTGTGGAGCCTCCCCAGACCAGGGTTGTGCTGGAGGAGCAGGAACAGGCTCTCCAGGGTGGGGAGGGACTGGGCATGGTCACGTGTCCTCTGGGCTGTGCCCTGGACAACCTCTGGGAGGTGTGCTGGGCAGAGATGCTGGGGCCTGGGCAGGAGGCGGGAGCAGCACAACTGAGGCCATGAGCATAGCGTGGGAACTCTGTTGAGATTTTTGACAAATACGAGATTCTAATTTGTTCATGTTTTGTAGGGGACAGATGAAATTTTCAGTTTTCATCAATTTTCAGGACTTATGTGGAGAATGTAATAATGACATATTCACATGAGCTGGTAATAAATGGGCTGAATGAAAGAGCAGACATAGATGATATTAGTGTCCATAGAACTGGAAGGAAAAATCATGTAGAAAATACATTGAGTTATTATCTTGTATTGATAACCCATTCTATTTTCAATATTGGAAGAATAAGATTTTGGTTCTCTTTCCTCTTCTATACAGATGATGTCTCCAGGGGTGACCAATCTCACCGCTGTGACAGAATTCATCCTCCTGCGGATCCCTACCCAGGGGACCATGGGCTTCCTGCACCCACTGCTCTTCTCCATGGTCTACCTGTGTGCCCTGCTGGGGAATGGGCTCATCGTCCTCATCACCACCCTGGACCGGCAACTCCACACCCCAATGTACTTCTTCCTGAGGGGCCTGTCCTTCTTGGACCTTTGCCTCATCTCAGCCACGGTCCCCAATTCCATCGCCAACTCTCTGAGGCACAGAAGCTCCATCTCCTTCCCGGGCTGTGTCGTCCAGGTCTTCATGATGATTTTTTCGGCAGGTGCAGAGATGACCCTCTTAACAGTGATGAGCCTTGACCGCTATGCTGCCATCTGCCACCCCCTGCACTATGACGTCCTCATGAGCAGGGACAGGTGTGTGCAGCTGACAGCTGTGTCCTGGCTGGGTGGGGGTCTCTATGCTGTGATGAACACGGCTGGAACCTTCTCCTTGTCCTACTGTGGGTCCAACGTGGTCCACCAATTCTTCTGTGACATCCCCCAGTTATTGGCTATTTCCTGTTCAGAAAATTTGATGAACAAACTTGTCTCCATTCTCATTAGTTTGGTTTTGGGTATCTGTTGTTTCATTTTCATCATCATTTCCTATGTCCACATCTTCTCTGCTGTCAGGAAGATCCCATCCACAGAAGGGAAGGCCAAAGTCTACTCCACCTGCCTTCCCCACCTGCTGGTTGTGGTGCTGTTTCTCTTCACTGGATGCTTTGCTTATCTGAAGCCAGCCTCAGAGACCCTGTCTGTATCTGACCTGGTCATTTCTATGTTCTACACGGTGGTGCCCCCCATCTTTAATCCCATCATATACAGTCTGAGGAACCAAGCCATGAAGTCGGCTGTGGGGAGACTGATGAAGGGCCAATACTCCAAGATGTGAGATATCACAATCTGTAATTATAACCACTCATTAATTCAGCTTTTCCCCCTAAATCTTACATGTCATCATTTATAAGTATAGATTTCTTGCATTAGGATTATTCCCTTATCACAAATTCATATTCTCATAATCCTCACTATACTCCTTTTTCCTAAATTGCTGTAATCCTTCTCCCAAGCCCTCCTTGTGTGATGTTCAAAACTGAATCCAGCTCGTGGTTAAAAGCTTGTATTTGGTGTAGAAAGAGCGTTCTAGAACTCACATTCACCAACATTTACACGACATTGAGCAGTGGTAAAGGGGTCTGTCCTCAGGACCACATGGCCTTGGGACCACAGTCCTGGGGCTCGGGTCCCACAGCCTGCATGTGTCTCCACCGAGGGCCTTGTCCTCATTGATGGCAGGGGAGACATTTGAGTGGGGCCCCCCGTCCTTCACAATTCCTCATGGGGCATCTTCCTCTAGAAGTTCCTGTTGCTGCTGAAAGGACAAAGGGAATCCGCACCTGACTCTGCCAGAGGTGGACGGATAAAAGCTTCCTCGGTTAGTAGGAATCTATGAGTGAAACCTGGAATGGATGGAATGTTAATTTCTATGATGCCTGTTTGGATGCCAACGTGACTGCACCCCTCGATGTGGTGTTTTCAAAGGTCAAGTTAGATGAATTATCTTTGAAGAGCTGCTTTTCTATGTAAAAGTTTATAATCTGTAACTTGTCATTGTGTTGATTTTTAGGTTCCCTTACTTTTCCAGATTGTATCTTGATCCTCTACCAGGTCTTCTCCACCTTCTTGTAGATTACACTTAAGTTCACTTCTCTTCCACTTGGGAACAATATTATTTTTTATTATGTAAAACGTTATGCAAACTAAAGCACGGCATAGTTGCATATTTTTTTATAATCCTCCACATCTGCACTGCATACTGGAGGTTCTCATACTGTTCCCCTAACACTGAGAACGTGAGCTGGGGTGACGGTCCTCCTCTCCGGAGCATGTCACTGTGTCTCCAAACTCTCCTGACCAATGAGCACATTTTGCCCATGAAACTATTTGTGATAATGAAATGTAGTTAATCACCAGACATGACTCGTCCATTCAAATTTCAGAATGAAACCTGAGTTAGAAAATCGCTCAAAGTAATATTCATTTCAGTGATAGCATGAGAGCACACGGCCTCCCTGGTGGCAAAGTGGGTTGAGCGCTGTGTTGTGAAGCTGTCCACAGCCTCTACAGTGCGGGTTTGATTCCCGCAAGGCAGGGAGAAAACCACATGGCACAGCAGAACTCTCCTGCCTTGCCCACTGCTCCCCTCAGCAGTGTCTTCAGTCCATCTGCCTCTTCTGCTCCCTACTCTGTCTCTGGTGAATTCTCTTACCCTCCCACGCCTCTGACTGTACCCCAGTCTTGTATAAATAAATAAATCTTTAAAAAATACACATGAGATCATAGTCCCCATCCCCTTGGAATATGATGTCATCCCCTGGTCAGATTCCTCTTGATGTATTTTCTGTTATTCCTTGAACAAATCCAGTGAGTGTCTCTGAGGATCTTCCCATGAGTGATTCATCCCAACATAACTCTAACTTGTTATTTGTTCTTATCAAAGAGGACACTCATTTTCACTTTTACTGTTTTCACTGTGGGTCACTTTTCACTCCCCTACATGCACCAGTGTCCACTCAGAATCTACTGAATGCCCTGCAGTGCCTGGCCCCTTTGTGCACACTCCTATCTCCTCCGCTGTTCTGTCTCATAATGAGCAAATTTTTTCCACTCAGTCCAACTTTTCCTTTTGTTGTTTGCCACTATATTTTTTTTAATTGTTGGCTTTTATATTATAATCCACAGATTGGTAAGACCAGCCAATATCTTTCACTTTTTGACTTATCTTGCTAGCATATGCTCTCCAACTTCCACTTTGGTCCCTAAGGACACTAGTTCACCTCTTTAATAGCCGTGCGGTATTCCATTGAGTGTGGATCCACATTCTTTATTCATTCCTCTGTCCATGACACTTGGGTTGGGGACACGGCCGGTAACAGTGGACGGTGCTGCTGGGAACACTGGTGTGCGTGATCTGCACTGTAGAGTCTGCACATCTGGGACAAATACCCGGATAAGGTTGCTCCATCCTGTGGTTGTCCTGGTGTTAGTGTCTGAAGACGTCTTCACGCCATTCCCAGGAGAGGTGAGAGGCCTTTTCTCTCCCTTCCTCACCTTTTTGCTGGGTCCAGTCTCTGGATTGGTCCCTTCTCACAGGTGACAACAGTTTGGATTTCTATTTTTCTTATTATCAGAACAATTTGGAATGGGTTAAAAATTTGCATTAGACAAACCCTTAAAATACCATCAAGAACACACAGGTGCTGCCCACTGCACACTCACCCCACAAATGAGCTTGGGGACACACGCCAAAGACCAGGGAAGAAGAGCACGTAGGAACAAGTAGCCGCCCCAACACTAGAGAGCTTCTGTGCCTCAGAAAAGCCATCTCCAAAATGGGTCCCTGCGCTGGGAGAAAATTGTGCACATCACACACCTGACAAGGGCGAGAGTCCAAAATATGCAAAACCTACAAAACCAGCTACAGAAAGAGACACCCCAATCCAACACGGCCTCAACCCTCCAGAGACATTTTCCTGGGGGAGTTCAGGAGCCCGCAGCCTCTCACACATTTTATTCAGGTTGAAAACTTCTCAGCTCCTGAGTGCTTCCACCTGCTTCACACCTGCAGGATGTGAACGTGCCTTGATAGTCACAGGGGCTGGCTCGTGCTGCATAAAGTCTCCTGCATCCCTGATGCTTGTTTTAGAGTTTAATATTGGATAGAATCTGAGTCTCCTGAATTAGTTCTGTCAGGTGATTCCTGCAGCATCTGACTGTTGCAAATTGATCCTTTTCAAACATCTTACTCGCTGTCCCGCTGTCTCCCCACAGAGGCCTCCCAGGAGACAGAGCACCAGAGTCTGCTTTCTGAGTCTCACTCGTGGGTGCCCAGGGCCAGACACTGCTCAGCCCAGCCAGGATGGGCGGGAAGGACAGACACTCCCTCATTGGCCGAGACACGACAACAGTCTCGGTGACCTCAGTTCTAACAACACTCTCGAGCAGCTCCTCAGCCATGGCCCCCTTCTCCTTGAACCCCTAAAGGACACTCCGCCTGGGCGCTGACCCCACCTGCCCTGCTGCCTGGGCTGCCTGCTGAGCAGGAGGTAAGGGGGTGTCCACTCCTGCGGGGCTCAGCTATGGGAGGTGTCCGGGGCCACCGTCAGTCAGTGTGGACGGTCACTGATCAAAGGTGACTTGAGTAACCACTGACCGCGCGGTGCTCACAATCACAATGCCACAGGGAGACGCAGGCGAGCCTTGGGGGCTGCAGGCAGCACAACTGCGCTCCGAGCTCGGAGGCAACGCCCCTGCCGGCCTCTGGGCACGGGCCTGAGTCTGCCAGCTCGCCAGTGCGCCCGCTGCCCCCAACACCTGACCCCAGGCCCCATCCCACAGACTCAAAGGAATTTACAGATTCATGCAATCCAAATCAAAATTTCAATGGCTTTCTCAGACATATGAAGCAAACATTACAGAAAGCATATGTAACTACAAAAGACTACAAACAGCCAAAACAATCTTGACGAAAATGTAAGAATGGAGGCAGCACACTTCCAGGCTCCGGTCCATACAATAAAGCTCTAATACTGGAAGCAGCATGGCACGGGGACAAAAACAGACAGGCCGGCCACTGGAATATAACAAGGGCCCAGGAACCCACCCTCATCAGGAGGGATATTGACTCTACGACAGAAGCGCCAGAGCAGGCACTGAAGCAGGAATGTGGGGAGATGGTGCTGGGAGAAGCAGACAGACACACGCAGCAGAGTGAAGCAGGTCCTGTCCCACCCCCTACAGAAGAGTAAACTCAAGCAGGTAAACACCATTTCCATGAGTGATGTCACCATCGTCATGCAGCAAACCTAAGCATATGACACCATGAGCAGAAACCCTAAAATACTATTTCCTAAAGATTAGAAGCAAATTATCCTAACAAAAGGACAATTCTAATGTAAGTGCAGGGACAGGGGCTGGGCTGGAAAAGAACCGAGGATCCACAACTTCAGAGACGAGTAAAGTTTCTCTTCCTGCAGGGCTGGTGACCCCCGTGGTCACTCACTTCTGCTGGACATCCATTGTCTTTCTGCCCCACTCCCCATCCTTGGGCTCCCTCCTGCCTCACTCCGTGTCCCTTCACTCCCGCCTCAGGACTTCCTGCATCCCCCTCACGCCCATCCCCAGGGCCTCTCCCTGAAGGGCACACGGGGGTGACGGGGGACTGTCCAGCAGTCTAGACAGGGACTCAGGGCACTGTTATGACTGATGGTGCCCACCACGGTGGACCCAACAGGTGGGGAATGGAACCTGGACATGAGGATTTGTCTATTCACGGCCATAGAGGCGTGAGCCAGACACAAGATCATATCTACACACTGAGTGTGATAATTACTCGCTGAGATGCACTAAAGGACACTCAAATTAACACAGTCAAGTAAACACACACATTCCATATGGAGGAAGGTCCCTGAGGGCTGGAATGTGGACAGTGTCCACACGTGGACACCAGCTGCAGAGCTCAAATAGCCAGGCCCTGAGACCCTGCTCTGTCCATGAGGTGGCACAGGAGGGGGTGAAACATCCTGTGAGTGCTGAGAGGCTCCCCATGATCCCCGACCATGGAGTGAGAGGCCGGGACGCCCTCTGTCAAGCCATGGGGGCAACCTCAGGACACAGATGGACACGACAGCGAGAATTTCCCCCCCAATTTGCAAGTATTCGGTTCCTAGGCAGTTTTTAGAATGGAAATCATTCAGACTTGAAAGTTTTTAGATTTCAAGCTTCATTTTAGATGAGAAAGCACAGTAATTAAAATACTCATTTTATAAATCATGAAAAACGAAAAAATTCTGAAGGTGCACAAGTTTGTCAGTGCCCCACTGCCTTACCATGCTGGATGAGTCTCAGTCAGAGGAAATATACTCTCCTTGCATTTAAAGTGTTCAAAAGATTGACTTGTAGTACCTCTATATATTAGAAGGTTTTGATATATGTGACAATTAATACTCCATTAACTGGCATTTGAGCATTCAGCACCCTGAGTTGTTTTGGGCACTGTATAAAGCACAACAACTAATGGAAATAGATTGTGATGAAGAAATTGCAGGGGACAAGCCAGATGTCTTCTGGCCAGCAGTGAGAGCCCAGAGTGGAGCGGGCAGCCAAAGCTGGGGTGGACCGCGCACGCAGGAAAGTGCGTCTCCAACTTGCCATTTTAGAACAGGGACTTCCCTTCAGTAAAGACTGCTTGAAACCTGCAGAAGGCTCCCTGAGGAGACAGATGTTAACTGGGCAGCACCCCCACACCAGGCCCCTTCTGGCACCAGTCAGAGCCCAGAGGGGGAGAGGGCAGCCAAAGCTTGGGTGGACTGCGCGTGCAGGAAAGTGCATCTCTGACTCGCCATTTTTGAACAGGGACCTTCCTTCAATAAAGACTGCTGGAAACTGGCAGAAGACTCCCCAAGGAGCCAGATGTGATCTGAAGGCCCCCACAAGCCTGGTCCGCCCTGGCAGGGAGATAGAGCCCAGAGGGTTATCCAGCGATTTGGAGCCCAGAGTGCAATCCAGTCGCCCCACCTCCAGGGATGTCTGTGGGACTTCAAGACACACCTTTGGATCTAAACAAACAGAAGGAGGCAATATTCTGTGACAGCAACCATTAACATACTCAAAGTACCACTGCCTCACTGTATTTCTGGCATAAATGTATTTGACTTGTTTGGACGACCAGTTTCCAAAATCCCAGAAAAAGCACACCAAAAAGATGCTGGCAAGTACCAGCAACACAGTGTCCCAAAGCATACAGCAAATAAGAAGGCAGGCAGCAGGGAGAAGAAAAACTACATGCAATCTAGCAACTCCTCCGGAAAAAGACACACCACCGAAAGAAAACAACCCACCATATTGCAACTACAGTGACTTGGAAGAACTTCTGACCCTTCCAGAAAGAGAATTTACAACTGCCATGATTAAAAAACTGAAGGAAGTCAAAAATGATATGGGAAAAATAATCAACGATCAGAAGAATAAAATTGAGTCCCTAAAGAGGGAAGTAAAAGAAATGCAGGACATCAAAGAATTAATGGAGGCACTAAGAACTCTGGGAAAAGCAATGAAAGCAGAAAAGATGAAATGGAAGAATGAATAAGTACTCTTGAAAACACAGAAATAAAAAGAACCAAAACAGAAAAGGAAAGAGAAATATGAAGGAAAAAAAGACCAAAGAAAGACTTCGGAAACTATCTGACTCCATGAGGAAAGGAAATATAAGAGTTATAGGAATACCAGAAGGAGAGGAGAGATATGTAGGAACAGAGAAAATATTCAAGGAGATAATTGAAAGAACTTCCCAAAAGTGAAGAAGGAGCTGAAAAGTGATATAAAAGAAGCAAGAAGAACACCAAACATCCACGAAGAAAGGAAAAATACAGCAAGACACATAATAGTAAAGCTCCCAAGAATCCAAGACAAGGAAAAAATAATGAAGCTGACAAGAGGGAAGAAACAGATAACATTCAAAGGAAAACCAATCAGACTGACATTAGACTTCTACGAAGAAACACTATGGGCAAGGAGAGAGTGGAGGAACATAGTCAACAGACTCCAAGTAAACAGATGCCAACCAAGAATACTCTATCCTGTAAAGCTCTCCATCCTCTATGAAGAAAGAATAAGGATCTTCCCAGACAAACAGAAACTCTTGAATTTTATTATGACTAAACCCCCACTCCAAAAAATACTACAAAGAGTCCTAAAGCCAGAACCTCAGAGGGATGAATAACAATGGTAGAAGGCCAACAACAACAAAAAAAAAAAGTTATTAAATGAATAAATAAATAAAATCGAAGGAAAGACAAACACAATGGCAAATATAGATGCTAACATATCAATAGTAACTCTAATTGTAAATGAACTAAACTCTTCAATAAAAAGACACAGAGTGGCAGGCTGGATTAAGAAACAAGAACCAACCTTTTGCTGTCTCCAGGAAACACATTTAGCTACAAAAGATAAAAATAGACTCAAAGTTAAGGGATGGAAAACAATCCTACAAGCAAATGGACCAAAAGAGAAAGCAGGAACAGCTATACTTATATCAGATAAAACAGATTTCAAACTCAAAAAGGTAAAAAAGAGACCCCAACGGTCACTACACTATGATCAAGGGGACAATATTTCAAGAAGAAATAACACACATTAACATATACTCACCCAACAAAGGAGCACCAAAATATATCAGACAACCATTAGAAAACATATGTAGTAGGAGACTTCAACGCACCACAATCAACAATGGATAGATCAATGAGACAAAAAAAATAAGTACATTAAAGCTCTAAATAAGGATCTAGAGTGCTTGGGCTTAACGGACTTCTACAGAACACTAAGCCCAAAAATCTGAGTACGCATTTGTCTCAAGCACACACGGATCATTCTCCAGGATCGATCACATACTGGGACCCAAGACAAATATCCACAGATACACCAAGATTGAAATCATAGTAAGCATCTTCTCTGACCATGAAGGCATCAAACTAGAAATAAACCATAAAAATTAGACAAGGAACTCATCTACCTCATGAATATTGAAACCCACACGACTGGAAAACCACTGAAGTAATGAGGAGATCAAAGAAGAAAATAAAAAAATGCTTTGAGTTGAATGACAAAGGGAACCAATTTCCTAAACATATGGGACACAGCAAAAGCAGTAATAAGAGGGAAATATATAGCAATAGAGGCTCATGTCACGAAACAAGAAAGTTCTCAAAGAAACAACCTAATCACAAAGCTCAAATAACTAGAAAAGGAACAACAACAAACAAAAAAAAAAAAAAAAAACAGCAGAAGAAAAGAAATAATAAAAAACAAAGCAGAAATAAATGAAATTGAAACAAAAACAAAAACAAAAAAAAAAAAAACAATCCAAAAGATGAACGAAACAAAAACCTGGTTCTTTGAAAAATAAATAAAATAGACAAACCCCTAGCAAGGCTCACAATGGATAAACGGGAGAAAGCACAAATAAATAGGATCACAAATGAAAGAGGAGAAATCACAACGAACACAGCAGAAATCAAAAGAATAATCAGAAACTACTATGAACAGTTATATGGAAACAAGCTCAACAATGTAGAGGAGATGGACAAATTCCTACAACTCTACAATCACCCAAAGCTAGATAAAGAAGAAATAGAACACCTAAACAGACCAATTACAAGCAGCAAAATTGCTCAGTGAAATAAGCCAAAAAGAAAAAGAAAAATACCGGATGGTCTCACTCATAGCAGGAATCTAGAAAACTTAAATAAGGGACCAGGAAAATGAATATAAGAAAGTGAAAATCAAAATCAACAAAAAGCTATGAACCAGAGACACTTTTTGGGGGGTGGGGGGCGGGAAGGGAAGGATTGGGGTCAGAATGGGGCTTTTGCAATTGTATGGGGGAATATAAAAATAAAATTTATTATTTAAAAAAATGAAATAATTTCAGCCCTTATTGGTATATTCTAGAACAATTTTTCATAACTAAAACAATAACTTGGTTAAAATTTTATATTCAACATTGACTGCACTTTAACAAATGTTTGAATATCTCTTATGTGTATAACATGCAATTACAAGCCAATTCCTGAAAATTTATACAGAAATTATATTAACTCATAAGGTTATTGAAATGGGTATGGAACAAAAATCACTAAAGTTTGAAAAATACATAATTCAAAATGCTAGATTTTTTGTAATGAATATTAATTTCCTTAAAATTGAGGCTATGGAAGTATGTATGTTAAGCATACTTTATTCATTTATAAATATCATACTAGTTGAAGAAATACATCTTAAAGATAAAGGATAAATAACTTTGAAAGTCTGAGTTAAAAGTATTTTGAACCTTGTAATAAGTTAGAAAGAAATTTAAGAAATAAAATAAAATGGCACAATGAAAAAAAAAAACAAAAAAACCTCCCCAAAAACAAAAGCCCAGGACCTGATTGATGGATTTACAAATGAATTCTACCAAACATTCAGAGACTAATTAGTGCCTATCCTTCACAAACTATTCCAAAAATTGAGAAGGAAGGGATAATACCAAACACGTTCTATGAAGCCAACATTACACTAATACAAAACCAACAAGGACAACACAAAAAGGAAAACTACAGGCCAATCTCCCTAATAAACACTGATGCAAAATTCCTCAATAAAATTTTAGCTATCAGAATCCAATAATGTATCCATAAGATAATTCACCGCGACCAAGGAGGATTCATTCCAGGGACACAAGCATGGCTCAACATCCGAAAATCAAATAATGTCATCCAACACATCAACAAAAAGAAATATAAAAACCATATGATAATATCAATAGATGCGGAGAAAGCTTTTGACAAAGTGCAACAACCATTCATGATAAAAGCCCTTGAAATTCTTGGCATACAAGGAACAAACCTCAACATCATAAAGGCCATATATGACAAGCCAACAGCCAGTATCATTCTCAATGGTGAAAAGCTGAAAGCAATTCCATTAAGATCTGGAACAAGACAAGGATGTCCACTCTCACCACTGCTTTTCAATATAATACTGGAAGTCTTAGCCAGAGCAATAAGACAAGAGAAAGATATACAAGGAATCCAAATAGGAAAAGAAGAAGTCAAACTATCACTATTTGCAGATGATATGATAACATACATAGAGAACCCCAAAAACTCCACAGAAAAACTAATTCAACTCATCAGTTCAGTAAAGTATCAGGATACAAAATCAACATGCAAATTCAGCAGCATTCCTATACACAAACAATAAATCTGAAGAAGAAATAAAAAAAAAATCCCTTTTATTATCAAAACAAAAAAAATCAAATATTTGTGAATAAATCTAACAAAAGAGGTAAAGGACCTATAAAAAGAAAACTATAAAACACTGTTAAAAGAAATAGAAGAAGACACAAAGAAATGGAAAGACATCCGCTGCTCATGGATTGGAAGAATAAACATTATTAAAATGGCCATCCTACCAAAAGCAATCTACAGATTCTATGCTATTCCAATCAAAATTTCAAAGACATTCTTCAAAGAAATAGAACAATTATTGATGAAATTCATATGGAATAACCAAAAACCCTGAATAGCCAAAGCTCTCCTGAAAAAAAGAAGGGGATGGAGGCATCACACTGCCACACTTCAAACTATACTACAAAGCCATAATCATCAAAACTGCATGGTATTGGAACAAGAACAGACACATAGACCAATGGAATGTAATAAAAAAATCCAGAAATAAACCCACAGATTTACGGTCAACTAATCTTTGACAAAGGAGCAAAGACTATGCATTGGAGCAAAGAAAGTTTGTTCAATAAATGGTGCTGGGAAAACTGGGTCGCTACATGCAAAAGAATGAAGCTTGACCACTACATCACACCATACACAAAAATCAACTCAAAATGGATTAAAGAACTAGACATAAGATCTGAAACTATAAAACACATAGAAGGAAATATAGGCGAAACACTATGTGATATTCACATCAAAGACATCTTTACAGACACATCACCCAAGGCAGTGATAGTGAAGGCAAAGATCAACAGCTGGGACTACATCAAATTAAAGAGCTTCTGCACAGCAAAAGAGAAAATAACAAAAACAAAGGGAAACCCCACAGCCTGGGAGAACATTTTTTCACACAACACTAATGATAAAGGACTGATCACAAAAATCTGCAAAGAGCTGATGAGACTCAACAACAACAAATAAAATAATCCAGTCAAAAATGGGCAGAAGAGCTGAAAAGAAACTTATCTGAAGAGGAAATGCAAATGGCTAAAAGGCATATGAAAAAATGTTCAACATCACTTGTAATCAGGGAAATGCAAATCAAAACTACCCTGAGATACCATCTTACACCAGTGAGAATGGCACATATTACAAAAACTAGCAACAGCAAATGTTGGTGAGGGTGTGGAGAAAAAGGAACTCTCCTGCACTGTTGGTGGTAGTGCAAACTGGTGCAACCACTATGGAGAGCTGTGTGGAGATTTCTGGACCTACTAAACATAGAGCTTCCATAGTATCCAGCAATTCCACTCCTAGGTATTTACACAAAGGACACAGAAACATCAATTCCAAAGAGCACCTGCACCCCTATGTTTATAGCAGCACTATTTACAATAGCTAAGCTTTGGAAACAAACCAAATGCCCAAAAATAGATGACTGGATCAAGAAGATTTGGTACATATATACCATGGAATATTACTCAGCATTCAAAAAAGGTAAACACATGCAATTTGCAGCAACATGGATGACGCTGGAAGGGTTCATGCTCAGTGAAATAAGCTAGAAAGAAAAAGAAAAATACCGGATGGTCTCACTCATAGCAGGGATCTAAAAAACTTAAATAAGGGACCAGGAAAATGAATAACTATAAGAAAGTGAAAATCAAAATCAACAAAAAACTATGAACCAGAGACACTCTATGGGGGGTAGGGGGCGGGAGGGGAGGGATTGGGGTCAAAATAAGGGGGTTGCAATTGTATGGGGAACATAAAAATAAATTTATTATTTTAACATATATGAACAAATGTAAATTGAGTCATAAACATGAAAGTAAAATGCAATAGTATAAAACTTCTCAAATAAGACATAATAATACAAATATATGTGACATTGGATTTGCTAATAACTTTTTATTTTTTTATTTATTTGTTTGATGTTTCTGTGTCTTTTGGGTAAATACCTAGGAGTGGAATTGCTGGATCCTGTGGAAGCTCTATGTTTAGTAGGTCCAGAAATTTCCACACAGCTCTCCATAGTGGTTGGACCAATTTGCACTCCCACCAACAATGCAGAAGAGTTCCTTTTTCTCCACACCCTCGCCAACATTTGTTGTTGCTAGTTTTTGTAATATGTGCCATTCTCACTGGTGTAAGATGGTATCTCATGGTAGTTTTGATTTGCATTTCCCTGATGACAAGTGATGTTGAACATTTTTTCATATGCCTGTTGGCCATTCGCATTTCCTCTTCAGAGAAGTTTCTTTTTAGCTCTTCTGCCCATTTTTTGACTGGATTATTTTCTTTGTTGTTGTTGAGTCTCATCAGCTCTTTGCAGATTTTTGTGATCAGTCCTTTATCATTAGTTTGTGTGAAAAAAAAAATGTTCTCCCAGTTGGTGGGGTTTTTCTTTGTTTTGGTTATTGTCTCTTTTGCTGTGCAGAAGCTCTTTAATTTGATGTAGTCCCAGCTGTTGATCTTTGCCTTCACTATCACTGCTTTGGGTGATGTGTCTGTAAAGATGTCTTTGATGTGCAAATCACGTAGTGTTTCGCCTATATTTTCTTCTATGTATTTTATGGTTTCAGGTCTTATGTCTAATTCTTTAATCCATTTTGAGTTGATTTTTGTGTATGGTGTGATGTAGTGGTCAAGCTTCATTCTTTTGCATGTAGCAACCCAGTTTTCCTAGCACCATTTATTGAACAAACTTTCTTTGCTCCAATGCATAGTCTTTGCTCCTTTGTCAAAGATTAGTTGACCATAAATCTGTGGGTTTATTTCTGGATTTCCTATTTGATTCCATTGGTCTGTATGTCTGTTCTTGTTCCAATACCATGCAGTTTGATGATTATGGCTTTGTAGTAGAGTTTGAAGTGTGGGAGTGTGATGCCTCCATTCCCTTCTTTTTTTTTTTTTTTCAGGAGAGATTTGGCTATCGGGGTTTTTTGTGATTCCATATGAATTTCATCAATAATTGTTCTATTTCTTTGAAGAATGACATTGAAATTTTGATTGGAATAGCATTGAATCTGTAGATTGCTTTTGGTAGGATGGCCATTTTAATAAAGTTTATTCTCCCAATCCATGAGCAGAGGATGTTTTTTCCATTTCTTTGTGTCTTCTTCTATTTCTTTTAACAGTGTTTCATAGTTTTCTTTGTATAGGTCCTTTACCTCTTTTGTTAGATTTATTCCCAAATATTTGATTTTTTTTGTTTCAATAATAAAAGTTTTTTTTTTGATTTCTTCTTCTTCAGATTTATTGTTTGTGTATAGGAAGGCTACTGACTTTTGCGTGTTGATTTTATATCCTGCCACTTTACTGAACTGATTGATGAGTTGAATTAGTTTTTCTGTGGAGTTTTTGGGGTTCTCTATGTATATTATCATATCATCTTGGATTTTCTAATAACTTTTTAGATAAAAGACTAGAAGCATGACCTATGAAATTATAAACAGACCTTTGCACTTTATTAAAAGTTAATGCTCTGCATAAATGATGTTTAAAGACAAGTAACATATTGGGAAAATACTATGAAGACAGCTGCATTTAACAACATGCATTTGTCAAAACTAAAAGAACCCACAGCACTAAGAATGACCCTTGGTCTACCTACATTTTAAAGAATCATTTTGCAAATTCGGGTATCCCAGAATGTGACACAGACGATGACAATAGAATGTAACTGTATTACATTGTATGACACATGCTTACAGAAAGAGATTTGGAAAAGGTGCTATAGACTCAAAAAGAAGGAAAAAATTCTATAGTTTGCTCTGCTGGAAATGTCCTTTCCACACTGTCAAGGCTGCCTGGGACAATAAAGTCAGCAAGACAATAACTTTGTTTGCTTTGAAGAGTACCTCTGGTGAGAACCAAAAAAAAAAAAATGTCCAGAAGTCCACAGTCCTATTGTGTTTATGAGTCACTAGACGAAGGAACATGAGCTAATGCCCTGAGGGTCGAGCATCTCTATGAGGGTATTTGTCAAAATAAGAGATTTCAATAACCTTTGGCCCTTACATCTTCCCCACACAGGGAACTCTGACTGACTTGACTTTGTAAAATCTAGATGTTACTTTGAGGTTATAGCAATGCTTCTCCTCTATCCATCAACTAAGTCTGTTGGAAACCTCATTCAGTTAACTATGTTAGAAATTAACGGGAAGTCTTCCTTTCTTTATTAAAGAATAATAATGTACTTTTTTTCTGTTAATGTAACTTATAACCGAGACCACATCTCAGAGGTTAGGGGAAGTCAAGCAAAGAAATCTGATGGCAGTCTCCCTAGCCTAGGTCCTCACTTTGACTCTGAATAATCTCTTTAATACATTTCTCTTTTATTAAACTTTGTATTTGCTTCACAGTGGTGATTATTTCATTAGAAATTGCAGATCAAGGTAGTTTTGGAAATGTGTGGGCTCTGCAAGTTGAAAGGAAAAAGGGCCAGTACAACAGCACACTACTCAATCAATAATGTTGATGCCCACAGGACAAAAGTTGACACCACTGAAAAATCTAAATGTGTGTTAAAAAGTATTAAAAAAAAATTATTTCAGTGAATCAAACACTTCAGAAAGTCTTCATTCAGAAAACTGTAAAATGGGATGCAGCGCCAGTTCAATCCCAGCAACCAGGTTAGGGAACCACATGGCGTGCAGAACTCTCCTGCCATGCCCGCTGTTCCCCTCTGCAGTGTACTTCATCAGTCTGCCTGTTCTGCTCCCCACTCTGGCTCTGGTGAATCCTCTCACCCTCCTGCACTTCTGACTGTATCCAGTGTATAAATAAATAAATAAATAAATAAATAAATAAATAAATAAACAAACAACAACAACAAAAATAATTAAAAATAAAAAAGTATCAGGCTTTCCTGCCCTCCTGCCATTAGGATGGATGACAGAACCCTGGATGCCCTGAATACATGCCTGATGGCGGCACCTGGTGTAGGGTATGGACATAGGTAGATGGGATTCTTCTGGACTAAGACTTGGCATTTAAGGGCGGCATCACGGGGACGCCGGTAGAAGCCGAAAGAAGCAGAGAAGCAGCGAGAACACCAGAAACACCAGAGAGCCCTGATAGAGTGAAGACTTGAAGACAGCACCCCTGCCTGCCGTGTACCCAGTAAATCCCAATAAAAGCCAGACAAGCCACTGATGACCCCAGGACTCCTCCTTTACCCGGTCTGCTGGATCACCAGTGTCCTTCCTGGATTACCGGTGTCCTTTGCAGGGACTAATCATGAGACTCAACTGCAGGCATACACAAAAGAGTTTATTTACAAAAAGGGGAAAATGGAGAAAGGAATATCTGGGAAAAAGAGGGAGAGAGAAATTGGTGAATGTGTCCTACCATTTCCACTGAGCTGGAACACCAATAGCACACTGAAGATTGGCAAAAAGCCAAGAGCCCCCCAAGGCCCACATGTCTGCTTATATACCAAGCCAGGCTGCTGAACTACACCCTCATTTCCCAGCAATCACCCTTTGGTGTTGATGACTGTATGGCAACCAACCCATTCGAGCAGGTTATGAAAGGTTTTAGCAGCCACATGCTCTTCGCCGTGGTTTGTAGTCGCTCCAACACTCCTTCATACACTCCACTCCTCCACCCTTAATACCGCACTCCCACCACACCGCACTCTGCTGCACCACCCTTATAAATCAGTCTCTTAGCTCAGGTGTACCCACTTCAGGTGCCCGCCATCAGGCATGCACCCAGGATCACAGGGCTCCCTCATCTATCCTGATGGCGGAAGGGCAGAAAAGCCTGATACTTTTTACATTACCCTACAGTCCACCCCCTCAGGGTTTTCTTCCATATAGTCCACGTATGTACAATTTTTTTAAGCAAACATAAACAGTGCAGCCATGGACCACAAAAGCAAATACATCACAAAATGACTAAACTTAATTTTCCTAGGGGCAGAAAGACAGAGAAGTTACCGGTACCAGCAATAGGAGATCCCTCCCATCGGGCAATATACATGCCAATTTGGCATCCGAAGACAATATTGTCGCTGGCATCAGTGGCCTTCCAGGGCGTGAATACCACACTCGCTTTGCCAGTGAAGAGGCATCAGTGGGTTCTACATGCAGCAGGAGTGGAGAGCTCATAATAGGCCACAGATTTATTACAAATGTCCCCTTGAGGATTGCCTGCTGATCTGCCACTCCAGGGTGGGTAACACGCACCCGTGGCGGCCACTGCGCACTCACCCATGGTTTTATCTGTAAATCGGCCTCCAGGCCACGACCCCAAGGGGCTATCAGAGCCACCCACCGCATGTGGGGAGCCTTCACTGTCCAGGGCCATTCCCAGTCCACGGTCTGCCCTGGGTCCACTCCAGTTGGGGCTGGCAATAGGATGTTGCCCTGCTGTCCAAGTCCCGGTTTTAATAAGACGTCTGAGGTCTTTATTTGTAATTGGATGGGAGCAGTGGCATGATGTAGCAATGCCTCCACTGGAGCCAGGCCGCCTCTCCTGCTCCTCTCATTCAATGTCTGCAACACCCCCCATAGCCGTCGGCTACACCCAGCCAGCGTCCGAGTGGGGGCAGTGGCTCTTAGTCCTTGCTTCAGTAGGCCACTATACCTCTCTATAATCCCTGCAGCTTTGGGATTATAGGGAGTGTGAAACTTCCATTCAACACCCATGTTCTTGGCCCACTGCTGCACCCGGGCTCCTGTAAAATGAGTCCCTTGATCGCTCTCCACTACCAGCGGACGTCCATATGCAGCACATAGGCGTGCCAGTGCTGCCAACACTGCCTTTTGGTCCGCATGTGGAGCAGGGTAAGCTGCCAATAACCCGGTAGCAGTGTCCACACAGGTGACAGCATATTGTTGTCCATCGGAGTGAGGTAGTGGTCCAATGATGTCAATCTGCCAGCGTGTCAGGGGTACCTGCCCCCGCAACACCTGGCCTGTAGATGCAAAAGGTCTCCGGGGGTAAATCCTAGAACATAGTACACATGTTTCACATGCAGTCTGGATTTCTTTTAAAGTTACAGGTAGACCCCAGGCACGCACAGTTGCCCACATTGTCTTCTGTCCTGCGTGGAGCAAGCGTCTGTGTAGCCACTGCGCAACATCCTGCCCTGGAGCAGTTTCAAGCCATCGAAACCGGGCTAGGGTATCTGCCTCATCGTTGCCTGGTGAGGCTAATGGGGCATGTCCTGTGACATGATAAACAGTCACCTTCTTCTGATGCCCCAGATCCCATAGATCTTTCCATAGGGCCTGGCCCCACAATGGCCGATGCATAACTGTCCAGTCATTTAAATTCCATGTGGAAATCCACAGTGTCAGACCCCTGTACACAGCCCAACTGTCAGTACAGATTACTAGAGGGGAAGGCTCATGGGCTACCACCATCCATACTGCTCGCAGTTCAGCCCATTGGCTGCTCTGTCCCATCCCGGTTTTGAACCAAATAGTGTCTATTTCTGGGTGGACAGCCACCACTGTCCAAGAGGCTGGCTGGCCCCGGCTGGAGCCGTCCGTATACCAGGCCTCTGCTGGAATTGGTGCTTGACGCTCCTTGTAGGGACTAGCTTCAGGTTCGGCTCTATACAGGCTTCTGAATTTGGTTCCATACTAATATATGTCACAGGACCAAGAACCTCCTGCAACTCCACCCTTAAGGGGCTAGTTGACAGGGTGCAGCACTGTTCTAAGTATGCCCCCCACTTCGCCAAAGTGGGCATTTGAGCAGTGCCACTATGGGGCTTTGTTGTCCAGTCCCGTACCCATCCAGCTAGTGGGTAAGTGGTTCTCACTAAGACAGGGGCTGTGGCAGTTATACTTTCTGTGGCTAGTAAGGCTGCATATACCGCAGCTAGCTGTTTCTCAATTAAGGAGTACCTAACCTCAGCCCCCTTCCAGAGTTGGGACCAGAACCCAATAGGCTGTCATAGCCTCTCTGATTTCTGCCAGAGTCCCCACCAGAACCCTTCCTGAGTAACATGCACATCAAGCTCACAGGGTCGGGCTGGGTCAAAAACCTGCAAGGCCTGAGCAGTCTTTATAGTTCGTTTGGCTGTGGGAAATGCTGTGTCTGCCTCAGCTGACCAATCCCACCTGGCTCCCTTACGTATTAACATATAAGAGGGTCGTAAGAGCTGGGCCATGTGAGGTATAAATGCCCTCCAGTAACCCAACAGACCCAGAAAGGCTTGCAGCTGCTTCACTGTGGTTGGAGTGGGGTAAGCTTGGACTTTATCTATCACAGCTTCAGGGATAACCTTTGTCTTACCCGACCAAACAACTCCCAGGAACTTAACTGACAGTCCAGGCCCCTGCAGTTTGCTTTCGTTGATTGCCCGGCCACATGTTTTCAGGTGTGTTAATAAGAAAGGTACTGCCTTTTCCAGATCTGTAAGAGAGTCACTTGTCAATAAAATATCATCAATATAATGGTATAAACGCACTGAAGATGGCCTTTCCCACCGGGCCAAATCTGCTGCCACCAGCCCGTGACACAGATTAGGGCTGTGCAGGTATCCCTGTGGCAGCACAGTGAATGTCCACTGCCGGCCTTCCCAGGTGAAGGCGAACTGGTCTTGACTTCCTGGGGCTATATCTACTGAAAAAAAAGCATTTGCCAGATCGGCTACAAAATGGTACATTCCCAGCTCGTGGCTCAGACGATCCATCAAATCTGCCACTGAAGGCACTGCAGCATGTAAGGGGGAACTACCTTATTCAATTCACGATAATCTACTGTCATGCGCCAAGAGCCATCGGGCTTCTTCACCGGCCACACTGGCAAATTGTAGGGGCTGTGGGCAGAACGCACAATGCCCATTTTCTCCAGCTCTGATATTGTGCCTGTAATTTCTTTGTAGCCTCCGGGCAACCGATATTGCTTGGTATTAGTCACTTGCCTAGGGACTGGCAGTTGTAGGGGCGGATGCTTAGCGTGTCCTCTTACCACTGCCTTTACCACACGCACTCTAAGGCGAAACTCTCCGACTGTGGTTTCTAGCCATAAGCCACGTAGTACATCCACCCCCAGGATGTACTCCGGGATGGGCGATACATATACTTTATACTCTTTCGGGGGTAATCGCCCAATCCCCAGAGATAGTTTTACTGCTGTCACCTTGACACTCTGGCCTCCATAGCCATCAATATAACAAGTAGACCCATGAAATCTTTCTGGATTTCCATAGAGCAGAGTACATTCTGCCCCTGTGTCTACTAGAGCTAAAACCCTTTGTACGTTAGTCGGGGACCAGTGGATGGCAAGCTCCACATGTGGCCTCTGGTCCCCACCCGTCCCCTGTGGACGGGTTCCTTGGCCCTCACCCTATTCAAAGGATATCAGGCCATCACCCGAGGATGGGGCTGGCAGCAAGTGGTCATCCAGCGCAGGGTGCGTGCCTGAGGCCTGGGGCTTCCAGGCTCCCCCTGAGCAGCAGTCCTTCTCATGGGTGTGAACCTCTGGTCTTCTCGCAGCTGCTGCCATAATTCCAATAAATATGCATTGGGCTGCGCGTCTATTTTAGTGCCATCTACACCTGCTCTTATTAAATCCATCCACATTTGTTTACGGGTGACTTTTATAGGTTCTGTGATGCCAAGAGGCCTCCTTGCCCTCCTTGGCATTCCTTTTGACCTTTCTGAAACTACCCGTATTCCTTTCTGAGACTGCCGGCTCTCAACTTCTCCCAAGCTGGCTATCATTGTGGTGACGTCATGTATCTGACGTCCCACATAGGGTGCTAGTACTGCCATGAGAGATCCAAATGTAGATGAGGGGCATTCTTTAATACCAAGTCTCTCATCCCTGCTGTGAAACGCTCGTCATCAGGACCACGCATATTCACATTAAACATGGCCTGCTGCATCCTCAATTCCCGAAGGACCTGCACCAGCTCAGCGTACATCTGCCATCCGCTTACTGTCTCCGGCACGTCTCCCGCATCAGCCCATACTGTCCGTATGGCAGCCATTATCCACTGCAGGAGGGTGTGGTCGCCTGGCCATACCGCCGGCTATTCTGCAGCCTCTGTCGCAAGGATGGGTGTGAAGTCACGGAGGCCAGTCTCTCCATCTCTTGAGCCGTGCAAATAATCCCATCCACCCCCAGGTCCCATAAACGTAGTAGCCAGGCTGCCAAGGGTTCCCCTGGTTTCTGGCGGAACTGTTTGCCCAAGTCCACCAGTTCCGCCTGGGTGTAAGGTCGGTAGGTAGTAAATTCCGTCATCTGTGGTGGTCCCGCAGCCAGACCACCTGGGGCCATGGGTCACTGCCACTTCATTTTCTGAGTCACCACCGGGTGGCCCCGGAGCATGGGCCCAGCCTCCTCCTCCTCCAGAGGAGTCCGGCATCTCCGGGGTTGTGGGTTGGTTTGCCACTGCCGGTTGGGACTCAGGCAAAGGTTCAGCCTCCCTCTCCTCCTGTCCTGAGCAGGGGTCTGGCATCTCTGGAGCCGCAGGCTGGTTTGTCACCACCGGCTGTGATTCGGGCAAAGGGCCAGCCTCCCTCTCCTTCCTTCCTGAGACGGAGTCTGGCATCTCCGGAGGGGTGGGTCGGTTTCTCCGAACTTCTTCCTCCAGAATCCTCAAATGTTGTTGCTGTATCCGCATCTCTTCTCGCATCTCATCCAGTACTTGCTGGATCCTAGATTGCTCTTTCCGCCTGGACTCTCGCAGAGCTGTGAGAAACACCCATCCCACGGCTCCTGCCGCCTCGCGGGCACTGCATCCACTCAGGGTTTCTTCTATTTCATACAGGGCCTGTTCCAACTGCCCCGGGGATCCATCTACCTCTGGCCATTCCTGGGGAGGTGCCCACTGGGCGAGGAGGTCAGCCACCGGGTACCATCTGCTCGTGGCCGGCCATCCAGGGATCCCTCTCCAGATTTCAAAGGGTTTCGTCTGCGTAGAGCTGTCCTGCCTCGAACCGTCCTGCCGTCAACACCAGTTGTAAAGCAACCAACCCATTCTGAGCAGGTTTATGAATGGTTTTAGCAGCCACATGCTCTTC
Source organism: Talpa occidentalis (assembly GCF_014898055.3). NCBI lineage: Eukaryota > Metazoa > Chordata > Mammalia > Eulipotyphla > Talpidae > Talpa > Talpa occidentalis. The sequence continues at coordinate 14,654,490 of NW_023601851.1, read as the reverse complement.
GCCGTGGTTTGTAGTCGCTCCAACACTCCTTCGTACACTCCACTCCTCCACCCTCGACACCGCACTACCACCACACCACACTCTGCTGCACCACCCTTATATTATCAGTCTTTTAGCGCAGGTGTACCCACTTCAGGTGCCCGCCACCAGGCATGCACCCAGGATCACAGGGCTCTCTCATCTATCCTGATGGCGGGAAGGCAGAAAAGCCTGATACCTTTTACCTTACCCTACAGATTGTCAGTCCAAGTTCATCAGTGAGTCCATCAGTCCAAGTCCGTTGGCCTCTCCCTACATCAGCACTGGCGAGCTCTGAATCGTGGCCCTGTCTTCCCGACAATTCTTGCTGCCTCAGGAGTAATTGGCTGGTCATTTTGGGTGTCGTTGGCCGGTCCTCTCGGGCGTCTTCTCCTCCAGGTATGGTCTTGTCCTGTAGATCCTGGACCTTGTCCACCAGTCCCTCCAGGTCTTCAGAGGACTCCATACCCGTCTGCATGGATCATCTTGCCGACTTATGACAATGTAAGTGACAGGAACAGACACTGCAGGTTTTCTGATCCCATGCAGATGGGGTAAAGGAGAGTCAATCCTCAGTCGTTTTTTGCAGGTCTTTTATGGGGGTTCACCAGGCACATGGCAGGCAGGGGTGCTGGGGGGCTGGGAGGCTGACAGGCCTCCCAGCCCCCAGCAAGTCTTCACTCTATCTGGGCTCTCTGGCGTTCATTCTGCTGCTTCTCGGCTTGTCTTTCGGCTTCTGCTTCGGCTTCTTCTGGCGTCCCTGTGACGCCACCCTTAAAAGCACAGTCTTAGCCCAGGTGTACCCACTCTAGGTGCCCACCATCTGGCATGCATTCAGGATCACAGGGTTCCCTCATCTATCCTGATGGCAGGAGGGCAGAAATATCTGATATTTTTCCTTACCCTACAACAAGCAATTTTGATTCTTTCTTTTGGTCTCCTTCTGAGATTCTTGCTGTCAGTATGTGCCCTCCTAGGGTATGCCCCAATCTCTGCTGGCTTTGTTGTTTTGGAATGCTGTGGAGGCACATGTAGCCCCTGACATCAGTAGGCAGAGGGTCTCCAAGTGACCATCAGGTGATACATGAGCTTGGGCTGAGGCTGAACGTGGTTCATGGATTTCAATTGGGAAATTATGTTTAGGCTGAGATCAGGTGAGGCAGATGAAGCGTCATGGTTGAGAGGTAACTGGTGGCGGCAGTTCTAATAGGCCTTTTGGAGTGATGGGGTTTTGCAAGGTCTGGATGGAAAAAGAGTGTTTTCATCTGGATTACAGGTGAAGGGGTAACTTCTGGGACTCTTTCTACACGGGGGCATGTTTGCCATTTGAGTCTTTGGATTTGTTTGATTGCTGGTGAGAGAAATGTTTCTAAGGCCCTGGCTGGCTACAAAGAGAGGTTTGTATGGAGGAAGCCCTCCGAGGGAATTAGGAATGCATTCCAGAACCTTGACGTTTGCAGGTGGTTACCTGAGAACTATCAACAAGTGGGGAGATTTGCCACATCATTTAAATGCCATCTTGAAAAAGAGAAGTGTTCAACAAGGAGGA
>NW_023601851.1:14581343-14652823 GCF_014898055.3 Talpa occidentalis | reverse complement strand
AAGGTTTAGGTCTGTATCTAGGTCCATTTTATTAGTTTTGTTGACTTTCTGTGTATAGGTCTCCTGCAAATTTTGTTAAATTTATGCTTAGGTATTTATTTTTTCTTTCTTTTTTTTCAGTTTTTATTTATTTGTTTTTAAAGCTTTATTTATTGGTTTGTGTCCCGACCCGCGGGATTCGGAGGCACGGGAAGAGAAGGGCTGAGGATTAAAATGAGGGGCTTGACAACTTGACGCTAGCGTTTGCTTCTTCATTTTTCCTTTATCCTTTTCCTACTTTTACATGTCTTTCTTTTTCCTGACTTTCTTACTTCCCTGGCCTTCTCTCTGCTCCTCTCGCAGTAACCCTTGTTGTATCTCCTTACAGACTCCTCGTAATTCCTTGTGATTCCTCGTGATTCCTCCCGACTCCTCCTCCCGCCTCCTGCGGTTCCTTCCTTATATCCCTGTAGCTCCTCCCATCATGCCTCTCAGTCTCGCGTGATTTACAGGAGAGCGCAGGGATTCTCTCCGAAGGCGAAAAACCTAATTCATCGAGCACATGTGCAACATGGCATATGCTCCAGGCGGCTCCGGACAGGTTTGTTTGTTTGTTTGTTTATACAAGCACTGGGTACAGTCAGACGCATGGAAGGGAGAGATAATTCACCAGAAACAGAGCCAGGAACAGAACAGGCAGACTGATGAAGTACACTGCTGAGGGCAGCAGCGGTCAGCAGGAGAGGTCTGTGTGCTATGTGGGAACCTTGTTGGTGGCCAGGGATCGAACCAGTGCTACAGAGGCTGCGGGCAGCTTCATAGCACAGCGCTCAACCACTATGCCACCAGTGGAGGCCCTGCTTAGGTATTTCATTTGGGGTACTTTTTTTTATAAAAGATAATGTTTCTTAAATTTTAAATCCCAGTTGTTTGTGTTGCTATGGGGAAACTAATAAAATTTTTTGTATTGACCACATGCCCTGCAAACTTCCTATAGTTTCTAATTATTTCTGAGATTTTTTAAGCTTTCTAGTGGTTTTCTACCTGGAATACATAATTGATTGTTTCATATCAATATGTATTCCCTTTATAGCTTTTCTTTTCTTTTACTTATCATATCAGTTAGGACAGTCCCACAGTTCTGAATTGGTGTAGTGGCAGAGGACAAAACGGCCGTTTTCTTCATCTGAAGAGGAAATCTATTTGGTGGCTCATCTTTAAGTATAATGTTAGTTGTAAGTTTTCTTTTGTACATTTTATTAGTTTAAGGAAAAGCCCTTTAAATCCTGGATTTTTGATTTTTTTTTTAATTTCGAATGTGTGTTGAAATATATTGAGTGTTTTTATGTCTGTTAATATAGTAATATGTTATTTTCTTATCTTAATGTAAACTGTTATATTACTTGATATGTAAGTATTGAACTGGTCTTGTATTACAGGAATGAACCACACTTAGCCATGATGTATATATATTTTTTCAATAATTTCAATACAAGTCACTGGACGTGAATTTTTAAATTCTCTAGTTTTTTCAGTTTTATTGTCTTTTTATTATATTTAGTTGTTTTGGTTTACAAAGTAATTATGGTCTCAAAAATGAATTGGGTTACGCCTGAGAGGCAATACGGAGGCAGAGTGAAGACACTGGGCTCACCGCCACCATAAACTCACAACACTGTGCAGGACAACATCGATGCCCCTGAAAGAGAAATGGGTGACCAGGGCTCAGACCAGGAGCAGGGACCAATGACAAGAAACCGGGAAAACTTTAACTGACCTGCATCTACAGTTATACTGGAGCAGAATTAAACCCCCTACAGATGTGGACTCGGGACACAAGCCACACTGGGGAATTTGGAGACTCGGCACTTCCCTCAGCGCTGGGCTCAATCCTCTGGGCCTTCCGGGAGGCCACGTTTTTGAAGATATCGTACCAATTCTCTACAGCTGGGAGTGTTTTTCTGATGGTAGAAGGTACATAAATACTTCATACCTATAGAAGCACACACAAGTCACACTCATGTAGACTCACATGCACACACTTGCACACAGTGCAAGACATGCACATACACCTAAAGAAAATAGTGCAAATACCTAATTCCATACTCACAGCTAGCTCTGCTTCACAATCCTGTCTCACTGTCTTATCACCACGTGACCCTTCTGACTTTTCTAAAATTTTCTAAATGCTTTCCAAAATTTTCTAAAATTTCACTGCTGATGCAAGAATGTTAAAGGAAATTTAGGTCTCTGGCTTCTGATGTGTTTGGAAGTGTGGGTGCAGTCATAAATAGGAAGTAAATGTGGTCGGTTTCATATACAATTTCAATTTGTCCTGGGTTATTATTTAACTAAATAATCCATTTAACTAAAGATTATTTAACTAAATAATCCATTTCAGACTGTCTCCTCCAGGCGGAGAAAGTGTATCCAGATGCCTCCATGCACCAGGGCCTAGCAGGCAGAGCGGGTCACCTGGAGGTGCCCCTGCAGTGGGAACCAGTGTAGCGAAAGCGGCCACCCCCTTGCACCCTATTGGACCTGCATGGGAAGAGCAGAGCCAGTGAAGCCCAAGCACGGAGGAGGCTCTTTCCTTAGTGACACCCCCAGGGAGTGCTGCACGGACTCAGATGTGACAAAGTGCAGATGGAAACCAGGAGGCCCTACTGAGGCGCCACTTGCTGGCGGGTGAGCAATTCTCCAACTTGGAATCTCCGTTGTGAAAAGGGGATCAGTAGAGGGGGACTTCCTGCCGTGTATGTCAGTCCCTGACAGCACCAGTCAGCCCAAAGAGCTCCTACATTGTCTTTGTCTTCCGGGTGCCCAGGGGCCACCAGCAGGGCCCTCATGGGATAGGTCCTAAGATGGGGAAGCAAGGCCCTGGTGTCCCAGCCTCTGGCCCTGGGGCCTCTGGAGGCTCAGCCCTCACAGCTCCACTCCCATCCGGGCCCTGCATCTGCTCAGCTTCCCCAAGCCCTCCTCTACTCCCCTTTACCCGCTCTGCTCTCCTCCAGGTGCTTCACCAGTTCTGTTGCCCTCCCGGCCCTTCACCTGCTCTGCTCCTGGGACTGCTGTGCTTGCAGACATCTGTGCTCCACTCCTATGTTCTCATGCTGCTCCTGGCCATCTGGCTGGGCACATCCCCTGACCCCTCTCCAGGGCCTCGGCCTCCACTGGTGTGCTCCTTTCACCTTGGCCACTGAGTGGCAGCCTTGGAGCAGGGAAGTGAATTCTAGGGAGGTGCTGCTGATCATCTAATCACCAGCAGGGTGAACTCTGCTCTTGTGTTTTCCTCCAAAGGGTGCACAGAAGAGGCAACATTTTAAAATCCTATTAAGGAGTCCTCGAGCTCTGGCCTTGTAGCCTCCGCTGGACTGAAGGGTAGAATGGGAATGGTGTTCATGGCCCACTGTCTCTGTAGGGGTGGGGTGAACAGGAGGCACCTTCTTGGGTTTATTCGGGTGGTGCTGGAGAGCTGGGGGACTGGGCTGGTGGTCTTCCTAATGCTTTCCTAGCCCCCCTTCAGCTGGGGGCCTAGCAAGGTGGTGCTGGGCCGCAGGACTTCCTCCTGCAGGGGGACTGGCAGCGATGTGGTGTTGGGCCCCCAGGCCTCCCGCAGAGCGGGCCCTGACCTGGAGGCCATGCTGGGCTTCCAGGTGTCCAGCAGCCGGGAACCTGAGCTGGAGACAGAGCTCTGCACACCAGAGTCCTCCTGCGGCATGCCTGGCCCAGAGGTGGTGGTGGGCTTCTGGGCGTCCTGCTTCGGGGACAGTCCCACTGCAAGGTCTCATGCCCCGATACCTCAGGCTGCCGGTGGACCTCCAGTATCAGGGCGCAGTGGGCCCCATCTGGACTGAGGAGCTTGGGGGAGATGGCGGGGTCTGGCTCCTGCTCGTCTGCCTGCTGCCTGGAGAGCAGCATGAGGTAGGTCCCCATCACAGGGTCATACCTGCCCTCCAAAAGTGCCCTGTCAATGACCTCTTTCCGGAACCCCAGGCGGACCATAGCTTCAGTCGCGGCCTTGTGCTGGCCCGGGGACGGCTCCCGGCAGGGTGGGAGTCTGTTTGTCAGCCCCACCCAGGGGTGCTGGATGACGCTGTCCAGGTTGCTGCGGCTCTGGTGGTCAAGAGTCGTCATCATCCTAAGCAGGTCCTGGCATTGCTGGGAGAGGTAGTGTGGTTTGTGGTAGACGCCACTCAGCACCCTGCCCCACAGCTCCCCGAAGCTGGTGCCCTTGAAGGGCAGCTCCCTGGTGACCATCTCATAGAGGACCACCCCCAGGCTCCAGACGTCCGCTGCGGGGCCGCTTTACTCCTGGTGATGGAGGATCTCGGGCGCCATGAACTGCGGGCTGCCACAGGGGGTCTTGAGCAATGCCGCCCCAGATAACTGGGCGCTGAGCCCAAAGTCTGCCAGTTTTATGTTTTGGTGCTGGTCCAGGAGCAGGTTCTCTGGCTTCAGGTCCCGGTGCGCTGCACCACGGGCATGGCAGTGGCTGAGCGTGGCAAGGATCTGCTGGAAGAGGTGGCACACCTCCATCTTCCCCACGTACCCGCGCTTCAACAGGTAGTCCTGCAGGTCACCCCCCTGCGCACTCTCCAGGACCAGCAGCACCTTGTCCTCGTTGTTCACCACCTGGAAGAGCTGGAGGACGTTCAGGTGCCGAAGGACTTTCATGCAGGCCACCTCGCGGGCCAGGAACCTCTGAGGCATGCCGGACTTGGGGATGACCTTTATGGCCACCTCTGTGCACGTCGGCAGGTGCCGCGCCAGCTTGACCTTGCCGTAGCCGCCCTCCTCCAGTTTGCCAAGCATCACATACTCTCTCAGGGCCATTCCCTTGGCAGACAGGCACATCTGGGCAGTGAGGGCGGACCCGCTCCTACACTCACAGGCCCTGGCTGTCTAGAGCCCTAGGCACTAACTCCGCTACCCGATTAACAAGTGCACTATTAGCCTAGAGCTAGTAGTACGTGAAAGGATCCCCAAAACTAACTAAATGCTCCCGTTCTGACTACCGAAACACTAAGGATGCTAACTTACCTCTACCAGAAACACTAACTATGCTAACCTAACTAGGATACTAATACTAACTAACTACGCACCCAAAAATGAAAACACACAACCAAAAAATTAACAAAAATAAATATTTAAAAATATAATAAAAAAAACAAACTAACCACTAAAGTTAACAAGAACACAGACAAAACGAACAAACCACAAGCGAACAAACAATTACAAACTAACAACTTAATTAAAAAAAAAAAGACAAACAACAAAGGGGAGAAAACAACACACACAAAAATAACAACACGAGAGAAAATGGGGAAAATAAAAAAAAATTAAAAACAAACAAAATTAAAGTAATAAAAAATAAGCAAATAATAAAATAAAGGAAAATAAAAAACAAAGTATTAAAATAAATAAAATAACTAAAATAAAATAGCTAAAATAAATAACTGAATAAGAAATAAACAAAGCAAAAGCAATCCAACCCACCAACACGCCTCTCTCTCCCTCCGAGACCACCGTCACGATCCCAACACTCCTCGCTCTACCTACACCGCCACCGGCTGCGCGGGGGCTTAAGTAGGCTCCGCGGGTGACATCACAGAGCTCTCTGTGGCGTCAGAGCAGAGGCCACGCCCCCGGCAGAGGGCACCCCGGGGGCCATTCAGCCTTCACGGCACAGCAACCGCCAAGAGGTGTGTGGACAGACGCCCTGGAGACTGGACTCCACCCCGTTCCAGAAGCCCGCGGGGCGCTGGCGAGGCCGTGTCCTCTGTCGCGAGCACCTGTCCCAGGTTTCGGCTTTTAGGGTCTCTCCGCACAGTCCCCCTCAAACCCTGGTGCGTCTCACATGACACGACACATCCACGGGCACAATAAACGACACCATGTTGGGAGCATGAGACGCGACAGAGTCCGCTCTTCACACCCCGACACTGAAAACTCTCTGGGACATGGTCCCCCGTTTGGCCCACGAGCTGCGTGTGCCCCTCGGCGTCCTCGCAGGCCGGAGGCCGGGGCGGCTCCCAGGGTGGCAGAGGCTATAAAGCGGGCCCTGGAGGGGGTGTCCACAGCGCTGTGGGGACACCCCCTGACCTGACTCAGCCTGGGCTGGGGGCAGCTGGGGCTGGTCAGCTCCCCCCGAGATTTCTGGCTTGGAAACAACTGCGTCTGGGGCTCCCGTTGGTGCAGAGTGTTGAGCACAGCGCTGTCCGCACCTCTGTCCGCACCTCTGCAGCGCCGGTTCGATTCCCGGCCCGCCAGGGAGGCGAGCTGACCTCTCCTTTCCTGCCCGCTGCACCCCTCAGCAGTGTATTTCGTCAGTCTGCCTGTCCTGCTCCCCGCTCTGTCTCTGGTGAATCCTCTCACCCTCACACCTCTGGCCTGTACCCCAGTTCTTGTATAAATATATCTTTTAAAAAAAGACTATTTAAAAAAAAATCTGCTTCTTGCTCGAACTCGGTGTCGGGGTGCAGAGGTTGGCAAAGGCCAGGTCCAGATGCTGTGACCCTGCGCCGCGCCGGGAATGGCCTGTCTTGTGGAAGCGGTGGGTTTGCGTGAGCAGTGGGGTCCGCTGCTGCTCAGGCTGCAGGTTCCCCCCGCCAGGCCAACCCTGATCACTCACGCACAGCATCCTCTGAGGACCAGGTCTCCCCTGAGCAGCCTGGGGCGCGGCCAGAGCCCCGAGGCTCAGAGCCTGGGCTCTGGGGTCGGGCCCAGTAGCCCCAGCGCTGCGTGTCCCAGGCCCGGAGGGCGGAGGGTGTCATCCTCTCGGGGGACAGGACGCCCAGGGCAGGTTCTCTTGGTCCCAACCCCCGGGGACCTGACCCAGCAGCTGCCGGAAGAGGTCGTGCTGCTCCTCCTGCGACCACGGCTGCTCCAGGCTACCACACAGAGAGGTCGCGGCCTCTCCCATGTTGGGGTCTGACTCGCAGGCCCGTTCCTGTCTTTCTCCCCAACCTCCACGGCCGCCTCGGGGGAGTCCGCCCCCTGCAGCCGCCCGTGTCCACGCCCGCCTCAGCCTCAGGGGCTGCAAACCCCACGGAGGCTCCGCATCCCTCTCGCCTCTGAGAACCCACGATGCCCCCACCAGCCTGGGATGCTGCGCATCATGGGCCAGGGCTGCGGCCCCACATTGGTTCCTCCCCTTCCTTCAACCTCCCCCACACCAGGGAAGAGCAAGAGCATCAATCAGATCATCCGCTCGCTGGCCTCACGCCTTCCGTGGCCCTACTGGCTTGACACTTCCCCAAAACCCCTTTGCACAGGCTTCACTGCCCCGCTGCCCTCAGCCCTGCCCCCACCCGCCGCCCCTCCCTGTCAAGCCCTGCTTGGTGAGCTGCCCTTCTTTTTTGTTTTTAATTTTATGTATTTTTACCTCATTTTTCATTTTTGCCAATGTACGCATATTCACCTTGGTTATAATTCCCGTACAATCCCCACCCGCCTTGATGATCCTACTCCTTCCTCCCCAACATGGTAGTGTGTCTCTGGCTTGTAGTTGCTGTTGATTGTGATTTTTACTTTATTGTAATTAGTATTTTCCTGGTCCCTTATTTAGGTTTTCAAAATCCCTGCTATGAGTAGGAGCATCGGTATTTTTCTTTTTCTTTCTGGCTTATTTTGCCCAAGCATGACCCCTTCCAGCTTCATCCATGTTGCTGCAAATTGCATGAGCTTATTTTTTTTTTTGATTGCTGAGTCATATTCCAATGTGTATATGCACCACATCTTCTTGATCCTGTCATCTATTTTGGGATATTTGGGTGTCCTTCTTTCTGCCACATCCTGTTGCCACCTGGGGCATTTGCTCCTGTTCTTGCAGTATCCCGGGTCTGCGCCTACCAGCTCTCTGACCTTGCTTTCCTCCAACCCACATGTCACTTCTGACCGCCTTGCAGTCAAGTGCTGCAGATTTCCTCCTGAACCACATCCTCTACTCCTTCACAGTGTCATCTGCATCTTAATCATACTAACATGTTTTCAGGATTTCATGCTAGAATGGAATTCCCTCCTGTGTCCTGAGCTCCTGACACTGTTGTGCTTATGGGAAGAATGCTGTTGACTGTTGGAATATGACTTTGGGATTTTGCTCATTTGGAATATGACTTGGAAACTATAAAATGCTCTGATTTTCTATGTCCTTAATCCCCTGCTTATGATTCTTTTTTTTTTTCCTTTGTGGGTTCTGTTTCTCTTCTTCATTTTATAAATACCTCATAGGGCTCCCCCATCAGCCCTAGTCTCATCTTACTTTGCACACAGTACTAGATCATCTCATCCACATGACATTACCTACAAACTGATGACTTCCAACTCAACCTCCTGTCCTGATCTGACCTTTTTAAAACTGCCTCCTGGATACCTATGCTAAGATATTCCTGAGTAGGTAAATCTCAACTCATTTATCTCCCTCCCAACTCCCAAACTGGTTTCTGGGCAGCTTCCTAACTCATCGTTTTGTCTCCAGTCTTGCTCCACTGTAATTAGAATCTCCATATGGAAGTCCGAGGTCCTTTTCTTATTGTCTTTATTTTTTAATGATTTATTTATTTATTTACACAAGCACTGGGTAAAGTCAGAAGTGTGGGAGGGTGAGAGAATTCACCACAGCCAGAGTGGGGAGCAGAGCAGGCAGAATGATGAAGCACACTGCTGAGGGGAGCTGCGGGCAGCAAGAAAGGTCTGCACACCATGTGGGACACTCGCAAGTGACCTGGGAGCAGCCGAGTATCAAATCAGCTTTGCAGAGGCTGCGGGCAATTTCACAACCCAGCACTCAACCGCTGTGTCACTGGGGAGGCAACTAATATTGTCTTTAGAAGCAGCCCTCGTGTCTTAGCATGACAATCAAGGGTTTTACAGTCTGACTCCATTCTCTCTAAGCAATCTTACCTCCTCTGTAACTATTCAGTTGTACTAAACTACATATCCCTTCAGCTTTTTCCAGAATGTGTTACTCCTGTCTGGAATGTCCATTTTTTCTCTGCAAAATCCTTATGTCAGGAGTTAGTTTAACTGTTTGTATCAGGAAGCCTTTCCCCATGTTCTCTGTTGGGTGAACATCAAGAACGATTGCCCTGATTTCTCAGCTCACACTGTGGAGCAGGCCCTCCCGACCCCATTACTTCCAAGTTCCTGCTGAGCATCAGGGTGTTACACAGGGGTAGGCATCCTGACTAGGATTTTTACTTCCTGTGATTTCGATTTTGCCCCTCAGACACAAACCTGATAAGGCTTCTGTGAATCAAATACCAATAATAATTTATTAGCCACCAAGATGGCTTGTGTTCTTTAGTGCCAATGGGAGATGGCCCTCTTGACTAAGAGGACTCAGGAATCCCTTGGGAGCTTTCTGGGCTCAGAAGACCTAATTCAGCCTTGGAAGAGACTGGGTTCAACCTGAAATTGAAGCCCTGGTGAGCAGTGCCTTAGAGGAGTCACCGGGAGCCCTGTGGAAGAGACATCTGCCCCTTGGAAGAGCTTCTGAGTTAAAGCATACACTGTCGGGGTGCTTCAAACAGGAAGTGATTTTCAGTTAACACTCTGGTATTTGATATATACATCTACTGAGTGAAACAAATCACTCCCTAGCTTAGAAGTGTAAATAATAACATTACTTATTGCCATTCTGAGTCAAAAATGGGAGTGGAGAGCCTCCCCGGTGGTGCAGCGTTTGAGTGCTGGGTTGTGAGGCAGCCCGCAGCCTCTGCAGCGCCAGTCCGATCCACGGCTGCTGGACGGGGCTCCCACATGGCACGCAGACCTCTCCTGCCACCCGCTGCTCCTCTCAGCAGTGTACTTCTCTCCTTCTGCCTGTTCTGTTCCCCGCTCTGGCTCTGGTGTGTTCTCTTGCCCTCCCACGCTTCTGTCTGTGCCCAGTGCTTGTATAAATGAATAAATAGATCCTTGAAAAAAAGAAAAAAGTGAATAATGTGATTAAAAAAAAAAAAAAGAATGTGAGTGTAACTTTCCTCGGTCCTCCAAGTCAGTGTGGCTAAGCAGCTCTGGTCATAGCACAGTCACAGTTGTGTGTCATGTGAAACCATGCAAAGCTGAGGGGATGACACAGTCTGTGGGTCCTCATCTACGTGCTCACAACTGCAAGACACAGGTCAGGCTCAGGGTGCAATGAGGGGGAACTGGGGAAAAGGAATGTTTCTAAGGCCACGGATGGCTGGCTGTCCTACCCCAAAGAGTGCCCACAGCGTCCAGTAGTCCAAACCAAAACCTGCTTATGCAGGATGGCCCCGTCCTGTCAATAAGAGCCTGGAGGTGGTGCAGACCAATAAGTGATGAAACAGGACCCGACTCAGGGTGGCAACTGGAGGTAGTCACAGTGCAACAGTGACTGCAAGGTCCCTAAAGTCAGAGGGGCCCTAGAGGCTTTTCTGAAGCCTGCTGCCTAAGCAAAGGTGCCAGGAGACTGAGTGGCAGCAGTGATTTCCCACCCCACTGTCCCAGTATGTGCAGCCTGCTCTGAAATCAGCAGAGGCCACAAGCTTTTCACTATTTGCCACTCCCAGTGCAAGCAGCCACATTGTTTTAATAGGAGGTGCTGAGGCAGAAATCTGAAGGCTGGACTGGACCGTGTCAAATGCAAGTGCACCAAGAGGTTGTGTCAGGCATACTGGAGGAAGGGGCGGCAGTGAGCAGTGGTGGTGGAAGATCAGAAGCTGCTGATTAGAGGTGGTTGTGCACATGCCTGCAGTGCCAGTCAGCAGGTGGGGATGTGGAAGATCAGGCATCGGTGTTACACAATCTTTAAAGATGCCAAACATAGGCCTACAGGAGACAGCTCTTTTCACAAGTGGTGTCAGAGGATCAGGCACCAATTGACAGTTCTTTCAGAGGTGCTACACATAGGCCAGGGACACCAGTCAACAGGCAATGTGGGAGCAGAGTTAGAGGCAGAAGCATATGTCAAACAGTGTTTCCAAGGAGAGATCAGATGCAAAGGTCTGCAAAGAATGAAGGTTTTGATGAATGAAGGTCTCAGTAAATGAGTGTCCAAATGGAGTCTCCCAATCAATGCACAAAACCAGCTACTGTCCCAGCTTATACTTCCTTCAGTGTTATCCCCCTTTCAAACTGGATTGGTGCATCTTCCAAACTGACACCATTTCAAGATTTGATTGGCTCCTGTGTGAGATAAAATCTGACTGCTCCTTTTACAATGCCACATGTTCTTTAAAACAGAACTCCCACCCGCATGTGCAACCCTATCTGCCCTGAGGTTGTGTGGTCTTGTGCCAGCAGTGGGCTCTGCAGAAGAACCAGGCAGGCACGCTGTGCTGCCTTTAAATGGCACTGGCCAGGTTCAAACCTGACTGTCATGTACCCAAAACCACTCTAGTGCAAGGGGCCCCTTCTGCAGTGGAGCTGGTCATGCCCCATTGCACCTTGCTGCTGGGCTGGGGGAGCTGGAAGTTAGGGAGCGGTCTTCCTACACATGCTGAAGATGTAACACCTGCTATATAGTTTGCATGCTGATTTCCAGCAAGGCCTTTCCAGGACTAGACACCTAACTACAGGAGGTGTCACTGATAGTGTTTTCAGTCTGAGAATTCAGATGTCTCTGGACGGGGCTACCTGATTGGATCAGATCTGACCGTAGGCGCCGTCTATCCAATGTGCCCCCAGATCCTGCATGGCCTTCCGCTCCTCCATGCCTTCTTTAGAAGATGGACTGCCTTGCTCCTGGAAATTGCCTGGTATTGGCCACCTTATATCCCCCAGTGCCAACAACACCATCAGACAGAGCATACACCAGATTGATGGCAGGACTGCATCCCCACCATGCCCTCCAAGGTTCATTGGGCCACCTCGAGCCATTTACTCACTGCCCCATCCCCTGAGACTTCTTATCCATTCTTCCATTTGAATGGTGACCCTGAGGGCATGAATGTGGGAATGAGACACAGAATCGCCAAGGGTACTAAAGCCCATTCCATTCTTTGGGAAACCCCCGCAAACCAGAAATTAAGCTGGGGACTATGACACTCAACACCTTACCCTCTCATCTCAGCACTCCCACAGCTCTGGCTCCCTCCTTATATATATTAATATATATAATATATATATATTAATTTCAGTTTCTAAATTTCCTTTGAACTTTCTTGTACATTTTTGTAAGGTATTTGATTTCTCCTCTCAGGTGTAGTGCCCGTAATTCCCCCACCACCAGAGACTCTATTATCCATCACCATCGTAACCTGGTGCTTTTCTCTCCACTTTTTTGAGCCTTTTACTGCCCCTCTTCTGCTGTTTGTCTCAGATCTAATGTCAGCTTGCAAGTTTTGTCTATTTCTTGAGCTTTTGTTTGGTTTCTCTATAGCACACATGTAAGTGAAACAATCCAACATTTATCTTTTTCCTTCTGACTTATTTCACTGAGCATAATCCCATCTAGCTCCATCCATGTTGCCAGAAATAGCATGAATTTACCTTTTTTGATTGCCAAGTATTATTCCATTGTGTATATATTCCACCACTTTCTGATCCATCTGTCTATTTTGAAGCCTTTAGATTGTTTCCATATAGTGCTGCAATAAACAGGAGTGCAGGTCTCCTTTTGGATTAGTGTTTTTGTGTCCTTTGGGTAGATTCCTTGGAATGGAGTTCCTGGGTCATATGGCAGATCCATAGTTAGTGTTTTGAAGAAATTCCACACAGCTTTCCATTGTGGCTGGACCAGTTTACATTCCCACCAGCAGTGTAAGAGGTTTCCTTTTTCAACACACCCTTGTAAGCATTTATTGTTTCCAGTTTTGTTTTGTTTTTTAATATAAGCCATTTTCAGTGAAGTGAGGTAGTATCTCATTGTGGTTTTGATTTGTATTTTCCTGATTATACGTGATGATGATTTTTTTTCATATTCCTGTTGGCCATCCACATTTCTTCTTTGGAGAAGTGTCTTTTCAGCTCTTCTGCCCATTTTTTGACAGTATTGTTTGCTTTATTTTTTGGTGAATAGTGTTAAAACTTAGTTGATCTCTGATATCAGTCCCTTATCAGTTGTGTGGAGTGCAAATATTTTCTTCCATTCAGTAGCATATCTCTTTGTTTGGGTTACAGTCTTTTTTACTGTATAGCAGCTTTTTAGTTTGATGTATTAACACCTATTTATCTTCTTTATTGTCTTTACTTCTGGAACTGAGTCCTCAAAGAGTTTCCTGAGTTTTATATCATAGAGTGTTTAGCTTATGTTTTCTTCTATATATTTTATGATTTTAGTCTTACATCCAAGTATTTTATCTATTTTTAGTTGACTTGTGTATGGTGTGAGAGAGTAGGTTAGTTTAATACTTTTGCATGCCACAGTCCAGTTTCCCCATCACCATTAATTGAGGAGGGTTCCATGCTGCAGTGTATGTTCTTTGCTCCTTTGTTGTGGATTAGTCGACCATATATGTTGATTTTATTTCTGGGCTTTTGATTTTATTCTACTGGTCTGTGTTGTCTGTTTCTTTTCAAGTACCATGTTGTTTTTTATCATTATGGCTTTGTTTTATAGTTTGGAGTCTGAGAGTGTAATAACTCTGTTGTTCTCCCACAGGAAAGCTTTGGCCATTGGGTCTTTTTTGTGATTCCATATGATTTTAGCAATATATGTTCCATAACTTTAAAGCATGCCATTATCTTTTTATTGGAATTTCATTGAATCTGTAAATTATTTTTGGTAGGATGGCCATTTAGAGGGTGTTATTTCTTCCAGCCCATGAGCAGGGAATAGCTTTACATTTCTATGTTCTGTTTCTTTTAACAGTGTTTTGTAGTTTTCCTTGTATAGTCCTCTCACCTCCTTTGTTAGGTTTATTTCCATGTATTAAATGGTTTTTTGGTGCAATTGTAAACTGGATGATTTTCTTAATTTCTTCCTGTTCAGACTGATTGCTTGCATATAGGAAGGCTAGTGATTTTTGTGTATGCATTTTGTAACCTGCTACTCTATTGAACTGGTTACTTGTTTTCATTAGTTTTTCTGTGGAATTTAGAGTACTTTGTCTATTGTCATATCATCTGCAAATAATAGTAGTTTTACTTCTTCTTTATCAATTTGGATTCCTTTTTTGTCTTCTGTTGCCTAATTGCTCTAGCTTGGACTTCCCCTAGTATGTTGAAAGCAGTGGTGCGTGTGGACATCCTTATCTTGTTCCATATCTTAATGGGAAGGCTTTCAATCATTCACCATAAGAATGATGTTAGATGTGGATGGTGTCTAAATTGTCATGATAACTTCCTCTTCTCCTTAGTTTTTCAAGGGACTTCATCATAAAAGGATGTTGAACTTTATCAAATGCTTTCTTAGCATGTATTGATATGATCATATTTGTTTCTTTTTCTTTATGTTGATGTGGTGATTTACATTAATTGATTTTTGGATGTTGAACCACCCCTGTATCCCTGGAATAAATCCCTCTTGGTCATGCTGTATAATCCTTTTGATGGATTCATTTTGCAAAGATTTTATTGAGGATTTTACATTAGTGTTCATTAGTGAGATCGGTATGTAGACTTCATTTTTGGTGTTTTTTGTTTTCTTTTGGTTTTGGTGTAAGTATAAAGTTGGCTTCATAAAATGTTTCTGGTGGTATTTTTTCTTTCTTGATATTTTCAAAGAGTGTGTGTAGAACAGGCATTGGTTCATCTTGAATATTTGGTAGAACTCACTTCGAAAGCATCTGGTCCTGGGTTTTGGCATTTTGAGGGGGTTTTAATTACTCTTTCAATTTTGCTGCTGTAATTGTTTTAAATAGTCTATGTCTTCTTTGTTCAACTTTGGGTGATTGTATAGTTCTAAGACTATGCCCATTTCATCTTGATTGTTGAAATTGTTTGCATATAAATGTTCATGTAATCTCTAATTTGCCTCTGGCTTTCTGCTGTGTCTGTTGTAATGACTCCTCTTTCTTATGATCCTATTTATTTGAATTTTTCCCTCTTTTTCTCCGTGATCCCAGATAAAGTTTTGTCTATTTTGTTTATTTTTCCAGAGAACCAGCTTTGGTTTTATTGATCTTTTGGATTGTCTTTTTTTTAATGATAATTTATTTATTTCTGCTGTCAGGAACTCAACTGTTTAACCTGTTACTGAGCATGTCACCCACATGCTTTCCCCCACTTTCGCATTTATGTCTCCATTCCTTCGCCAGAATCCTCACCACATCCTCTGAAACACATCTCCTAAGTGAACTCCTTATTACTTCTTTGCCTCCTCCTCCATTTCCCCTCATTAGAAAACAGTGCTTTCTGATTCTTACATATCATGATTGCTTATCTATGTTACCTAAAGATAGACTTTAATTCCAGATTAGAATCATTATTAAAATAAAAAAAACTATTATTATTTAAAAGGAAACAGTCACTTGAGTCTCTTTTAAAAACTGACTATATTAAGGGCCTCCCCTGATGGTGCAGCAGTTGAGCGCTGATCTGCGAAGATGCCTGCAGCCTCTGTAGTGCCAGTTCGAACCCCGGCCCCGGAGAGGTTCCCACATGGCACAACAGACCTCTCCTGCCACGCCCGCTGCTCCCCTCAGCAGTGTGTGTTGTCAGTCTGCCAGTTATGTTCCCCGGTCTGACTCTTGTGAATTCTCTCACACTCCCACACTTCTGACTGTACCCAGTACTTATATAAATAAAGAAATAAATCTTTAAAAAAATAAAAAATAAAATCTGACTATATTAAAAATCTTAGGTTTTGAAAAAACACTGAAATATCTGATGTTGGAAAAAGTGTTTGTTGACAGGGCACTGAGGTGATGGTGCATGGGTGCATTGGTGAAGGAAATTCTATGGAGACTACACCTGGTGGAGTGGGAAGCAAATATTGTTTAAAAATAAATAATGATATAAAAAATAAATGATAATATAAAAAAAAAAAGTTAAAGTAACTTAAAAAAAAGTGTATGTTGAGAGGGATGCTGTGAACCAGGAGTATGAAGCAGCCAAAATGGTAGGAAATAGCTGTCTCACATTTTGTCTTTCATCAAACAGTGAAGGCATTTTAATTTTTTAATTTTTTAAAATATTTATTTATTTATTTATTCATTTATTTATTTATACAAGTAGTGGGTACAGTCAGAACCATGGGAGGGTGAGAGAATTCACCAGAGCAAGAGGGGAGAGCAGAACAGGCAGAGTGACGAAGTACACTGCTGAGGGGAGCAGCGGGTGGCAGAAGAGGTCTGCACGACATGTGGGTCCCTCGTATGGCAGCCAGGGATTGAACCATGCTGCAGAGGCAGCTCTGCAACCCAGTGATCAACTGCTGTGCCATCGGGGAGTCCCAGTGAAGGCATTTTAGAAATGTATGTCACTAAGCAAAACTGGGAGGTGCCCAATGACCCCAAGTAGTTAAGGGGAAAATCCTATATTCCCATTGTAAGGGTTTGTACCAACCTGTGCACATGAAAGCAAACTCATCAAAATCTGACACACTCAAAGATTTTTAATCACTGAAAGGAACAAAGGGAAGAGAGAGGGAGAAGAAGAATAGAGGAGAGACGGATTTCAAAATACAGACTCACAATCAAACTCCAGAATCAACCATCCCCTTGTGTGTAAACATCCAGCAGAAAAAACAGGGTCCAAAGTGGAATGGGAAAGGCCTAAGAGCAGAGCTTTCAGGACAGCAAATTCCAGGCAATGTTCTGGCAGAAAAGAGAAGCAAGTGTTTGTGCAGGGTAGATGGTGCTAGGAGAGAAGGAAACAGGACAAGTTTACAGTACACTGCCCAGGATGAATCCACCATGACGTGAAGATGGAGGCTGCCACTGATTCTCAAGAAAGCAGGATGTTGCTGATGCCAGAAAAAGATAGGCAGGAAGGAGCCACAGAATTGGGGCTGCTGGATCTCATCACAGAAGTAGACCCACGTGAGAAGGCCAACAAAAGTCAAGGAGCAGCATAAGAGGGAGACCCTGCAGAAACTGAACGACCCCCTCTGACTCACTACTTCTGTCTTTAAAGTCTACCCTGAGGCTCCACCCCCAGTTTTTTTATGTCCCTTGAGAAATCAGGGACAGGGCAAAGGGTGAGATCATAGCCCTCTTACAACTTCCAAGTCCAACTTTTGCCACCAAAAGCTGTGGTGATTGAGTTCAAATGTGTAGGTGCTAGGGTGTTGTATCAGAAAACAGTCTCTTCTGGGGTGACAAAAACAAGAGCAATTGCTAGGCATTTTCCATGTATAGCCAGTGTGGTAATGTCCTTCATTCCTAGAAAACAGTCAATTAGCCAAAAATTATTTAAAATAAAGGTTAAGAGAGGAAATAATATTTTCTCCATCTTCATCACAAGTAATTCTAATTCCAATCTTTTTTTTTTTCTGTGTTTGTATAAACTCATAGGGCAGAACAACCAAGCAGAATTTTTTTTGGCTTTAATGGAACTATACTTAAAAAATCTTAGATTAAGCTCTCAACATTTGGCCAGTACATGCTTCAGCAGCCAGGCCTCATTCTCCTCAGACTCTGCCTGTGATTTCTCTTCTGAAGGGTTTTATCTGGGGTCACCAGCGCAGGCCAGCTTCCAACCGACTCTGAAATCCTACAAGCACATGACAGGCATTTTCTTCTTGGCTCTTCTCAATCCAACTACTAAAAACAAACTGGTCTGGACTATAATATTTCAATTACAGTGTCTTTTGACACTTAATTCTTTATTTAAGGAGAAGGCAATGAAATTCCCTATTGAAATTATTCAAAGACAGACACATTCTGATGAGTACTATCATAAATTTTACTATTTTCCATATTATGATGGTGTGAAGTAGAGAGAAAATGTCAAGAACTAAAGAATTTAGTTATTTTCACAAAATGACAATTTAACTTTGCTACAGATACTGGTCAGCTCAAAGGAAAAAAAAAAACTTCTTCTATGAGTGTAAACAAAACAAAACAAGTTTCATTCCAAGGTAAACTTATCAGGATTGTTAATCCACTCATGCATATGTAGAAATCTCTCCACCTCAAATTCCATCTATTACCATGGGTCTTAAAAATTGTCAAAATGTCTCTCTTGTTCATTTCTCCAGAAACAATTTCTACAAGTGCCAGAACTCTGAGATAACCAAAATCAAAAATCTGATACTAGGGCCTCCCTCCCTGGTGGCGCTAGGGGTTAAGACAGAACAGATGAAGTTATCAGCAGCCTCTGCAGCATGAGTTTTATTCCCAGCCAGGGAGCAAGCCACACGGCGCAGCAGACCTCTCCTGTCTGGCCCGCTGCTCCCCTCAGCAGTGTGTTTCAGTCAATCTGCCTGTTCTGTTCCCCACTCTGTCTCTGGTGATCCTCTCAATCACCACACCTCTGGCCTACACCCTGGTTCTTGTTCTTGTATGCATAAATAAATAAAACCTTTTTAAAAATCTGATAATATCATTGACAAGGAAAGTTGTTGAATATTATAACCTACAGCATTCCAAAACAACAATAATCAGAATTGACAAGCAATATTATATCAAAATATAGTATATATCGAAGAAGTCTCACAAAAATTTTAGAACCCTATATTAACGTTCATTTACATATTAAGGTTAAATATTTCCCTCAAGGGAAAATACTTCCCATTAAGTTCGACTTAATCAGATAAATGCCCAGTAGGCAAGTGTGTTTAATGTCTTTCCCATAAAGAAAAGGAGAAATTTTGTGGGGTGGCTTTGCAGCTCCATGGATGTTCCATAAAATTTCCTCTGATCGAAAATGAATAACTATAAGAAAGTGAAAATCAAAATCAACAAAAAACTATGAACCAAAGACACTCTATGGGGGGAATGGGGCGGGAGGGGAGGGATTGGGGTCAAAATAAGGGGGTTGCAATTGTATGGGGAATATAAAAATTAAATTTATTATAAAAAATTCCTCTGATCAATGAAATAAAAGACACCCATTATTTCCTGAATTAGATTTCTGGGGACCTTTGCCATAAATACTAAGGGGGATGGCATTCAATTACTCAGTAGTGACAATTTGAAATGCCAAGCTCTGGATAGACTCAGCAGCACAGTGGTGACAAAACGACCTTTCCATGTCCTATATTCTCTCATTCCAAAAGTAACCATTTTCCTTCCACCAAACTTTCACTGATGTGAAACCCTACTTGTGAAATTTATAAATCCAGGTGAAATAAAAAGTATTCTTCCTAATCCTATAACTCTATAGGCACAGTTTCCAGATTAAATTCTTTAATTTCAAATTATGTATTTTAATCACCAACTAACAATGGAAAAGCAGAAACATACAAACATACACAGTTTATATCTCTTAATTTTCGTTAAGCCAGGTGTATACTCTTGTGTAAACTGAAATTTAATACATTGTGCTGTCGTTGGAGGGTTTGTTCTCTGGATGTGTTGACCTGCAATAGAAAAAGGGATGGAAAGGGAAAAAAAAAGGAAAAAAATACAGAATTTCCACAGAAGTCAAAACTCAAAATCAAAGTAAAATTGCCATTCCCAAAAGTGGGTAGGGGTGGAGAGGGAAGATCACACAATTTTGTCTTGCAGTGGCGCCAGGCCAAGCTGTTCTCAAAACCGGGTGCAGTTGCCAGAAAAATGGCCTTGGCCTTGTAGAGACTTTGAGTGTGTCTGTGCAACTCATTTTTAATTGCTACTTCAAACATTTGTGTCGGAGTGAGCGGTCCTTGTGTCCTCCTTGTTGAACACTTCTCTTTTTCAAGATGGCATTTAAATGATGTGGCAATCTCCTCCACTTGTTGATAGTTCTCAGGTAACCACCTGCAAACGTCAAGGTTCTGGAATGCATTCCTAATTCCCTCGGAGGGCTTCCTCCATACAAACCTCTCTTTGTAGCCAGCCAGGGCCTTAGAAACATTTCTCTCACCAGCAATCAAACAAATCCAAAGACTCAAATGGCAAACATGCCCCCGTGTAGAAAGAGTCCCAGAAGTTACCCCTTCACCTGTAATCCAGATGAAAACACTCTTTTTCCATCCAGACCTTGCAAAACCCCATCACTCCAAAAGGCCTATTAGAACTGCCGCCACTCTCAACCATGACGCTTCATCTGCCTCACCTGATCTCAGCCTAAACATAATTTCCCAATTGAAATCCATGAACCACGTTCAGCCTCAGCCCAAGCTCATGTATCACCTGATGGTCACTTGGAGACCTGCCTCTGCCTACTGATGTCAGGGGCTACATGTGCCTCCACAGCATTCCAAAACAACAAAGCCAGCAGAGATTGGGGCATACCCTAGGAGGGCACATACTGACAGCAAGAATCTCAGAAGGAGACCAAAAGAAAGAATCAAAATTGCTTGTTGTAGGGTAAGGAAAAATATCAGATATTTCTGCCCTCCTGCCATCAGGATAGATGAGGGAACCCTGTGATCCTGAATGCATGCCAGATGGTGGGCACCTAGAGTGGGTACACCTGGGCTAAGACTGTGCTTTTAAGGGTGGCGTCACAGGGACGCCAGAAGAAGCCGAAGCAGAAGCCGAAAGACAAGCCGAGAAGCAGCAGAATGAACGCCAGAGAGCCCAGATAGAGTGAAGACTTGCTGGGGGCTGGGAGGCCTGTCAGCCTCCCAGCCCCCCAGCACCCTGCCTGCCATGTGCCTGGTGAACCCCCATAAAAGACCTGCAAAAAACGACTGAGGATTCTGACTCCTCCTTTACCCCATCTGCATGGGATCAGAAAACCTGCAGTGTCTGTTCCTGTCACTTACAATTGTCATAAGTCAGCAAGATGATCCATGCAGACGGGTAAGGAGTCCTCTGAAGACCTGGGGGGACTGGTGGACAAGGTCCAGGATCTACAGGACAAGACCATACCTGGAGGAGAAGACGCCCGAGAGGACCGGCCAACGACACCCAAAATGACCAGCCAATTACTCCTGAGGCAGCAAGAATTGTCGGGAAGACAGGGCCACGATTCAGAGCTCGGCTAGTGCTGATGTAGGGAGAGGCCGACGGACTTGGACTGATGGACTCACTGATGAACTTGGACTGACAATCTGTAGGGTAAGGTAAAAGGTATCAGGCTTTTCTGCCCTTCCGCCATCAGGATAGATGAGAGAGCCCTGTGATCCTGGGTGCATGCCTGGTGGCGGGCACCTGAAGTGGGTACACCTGCGCTAAAAGACTGATAATATAAGGGTGGTGCAGCAGAGTGTGGTGTGGTGGTAGTGCGGTGTCGAGGGTGGAGGAGTGGAGTGTACGAAGGAGTGTTGGAGCGACTACAAACCACGGCGAAGAGCATGTGGCTGCTAAAACCATTCATAAACCTTCTCAGAATGGGTTGGTTGCTTTACAACTGGCGTTGACGGCAGGACGGTTCGAGGCAGGACAGCTCTACGCAGACGAAACCCTTTGAAATCTGGAGAGGGATCCCTGGATGGCCGGCCATGAGCAGCTGGTACCCGGTGGCCCACCTCCTCTCCCAGTGGGCACCTCCCCAGGAATGGCCAGAGGTAGATGGATCCCCGGGTGTTGGAACAGGATAGGAAATAGAAGAAACCCTGAGTGGATGCAGCCGGGAGGCGGCAGGAGCCGTGGGATGGGTGTTTTGCAGGTTGCGAGAGGCGGAAAGAGCAATCTAGGAGGCAGCAAGTGCTGGATGAGGGGCGAGAAGAGATGCGGATACAGCAACAACATTTGAGGATTCTGGGAGGAAGAGTTCGGCTGCCCTTTGCTGCGGAGCTGCCGTGCTGGTGCAGGAAGCTGAGGGAGGCTGGCGCCCCCGTCACGCCGCCTTAGAGCCAGTGTGTCAGTGAATCCCAGACCTATGCCCACACCCTGTTCAGGTGCCGGTCTTGAGTCAGGCTGGATGACCACTTCCTGTGGCGGGAGTGGCAGAACCTGGAAGGTTGTTTACCCTCAGTCCACCCCTCAGGGTTCTGCCATACTCCTATTCCATAGAAAATGAAGCAACAATGAGCCATGGCCCACAACAGGTGGTGGCTATGGGACCACCAAGATGACAATTTACTACCTACAGAAATTCCAGGCAGGGCCCCAACCTTGCGCAAAGGCTTTTGTCAGCAGAAGCCACCAACCCACTGCCTGGCACTGCTTACGAGGGAGGGGAACACCACGGCATCTGCATCAACCAGGAGCGTCAGGCTTCCTGGCTTTCTCAGCTGCGAACATAGGCTACAAGGACACAGCGACCCACCCTCCAGGAGTGGACAAGCTCTGGGTGGCATTTATTCTGTTGGGAATGCCCAACCCTCAGGTTTGGCTGCATGTCGCTCACACTCAGGCCTTCATGGCCAGCCCATGCGACTCAAGACCCCTGCTCTCAGCAAGCACTTGCACAGCACATGAGTTGGATCAAAATTGCATTTGGTTGGCTCCACCCCTAGCCCTCCCACCGTCAGGAAGGACGGGTCCTCAATCCTAGCCTGCCAGAATGAGAGGGCAGTCACCCAAGGTGATTTTACGGGACTCACAGGTCTCAGGAAGCCAAGCTGCAACGACCCTCAGGGCATCAGAATATCATCAGTACCAGATGTTTGCTTTCTTAGAGCTTGTCTCCTCCACCGCCGGCAGCACAGCTGCTTTGGCATTAGGCAGCACTGGCCACCCCCAGACTCAAAAAAAACATACCTGACAAGGTCCTCCGCTCTGGCAGGATTGGAAGTCCAGGTTTTCAGTCACGTACCATTGGCCTCTCCCTGCAAGCAATGGCCTGCAGCCTCGGGTTATGGCTGGTCCTTGAAGGTGAGGGGCTGGTCCTTTCCAGGTGACGTTGGGGACCAGGGATCCCTTACGGAGGTCCATCCACCGTGGACGACCATCTTCTTAGCCAGGCAGCCTCCAGTCGTCACAGGCAAAGTCTTTCTCTTAGTCCCTCCAGGTATTCGGAGGGCCAATACTTGTCTGATGGATCCTGCGACTTGGACGCCAATTGTAGGGTGAAGGCAGTCAGGCTTTTCTGATCATGCAGATCGGGTAAAGGAGGAGTCTGTGTCCTCAGTAGTTTTGCGGGTTGAATGGGTACACCTGGCTATGGCAGGCAGGGGTGCTGGCTGGGTGGCTGGGAGGTGGCGGCCTCCGCCCCAGCAAGTGTCACCTAGGAGTGCTTCTAGCGTTCGTTGCTGTTCTACGGCGAAGGCATGTGCTGCTGCTGGTGCTGGTGCTGCTGTGGTGCTGCTGGACAGTCCCCCCGTGACGGCCGGTTAAAAGCACAGCTCTTACGCAGACGAATCCATGAAATATGGAGACCCATCCATGGTGCCCGCCATCAGGCAGATGATCAGGACTGACCATCATCTATCCAGGGGTGGGAGGGCAGAATGCTGATATTTCTTACCCTACCGGGGCAGTTGGAACAGGCCCTGTATGAAATAGAAGAAACCCTGAGTGGATGCAGTGCCCGCGAGGCGGCAGGAGCCGTGGGATGGGTGTTTCTCACAGCTCTGCGAGAGTCCAGGCGGAAAGAGCAATCTAGGATCCAGCAAGTACTGGATGAGATGCGAGAAGAGATGCGGATACAGCAACAACATTTGAGGATTCTGGAGGAAGAAGTTCGGAGAAACCGACCCACCCTCCGGAGATGCCAGACTCCGTCTCAGGAAGGAAGGAGAGGGAGGCTGGCCCTTGCCCGAATCACAGCCGGTGGTGACAAACCAGCCTGCGGCTCCAGAGATGCCAGACCCCTGCTCAGGACAGAGGAGGAGGGGGCTGAACCTTTGCCTGAGTCCCAACCGGCAGTGGCAAACCAACCCAAACCCAGAGATGCCGGACTCCTCTGGAGAGGAGGAGGAGGCTGGGCCCATGCTCCGGGCACCCGGTGGTGACTCAGAAAATGAAGTGGCAGTGACCCATGGCCCCAGGTGGTCTGGCTGCGGACCACCACAGATGACGGATTTACTACCTACCGACCTTACACCCAGGCGGAACTGGTGGACTTGGGCAAACAGTTCCGCCAGAAACCAGGGAACCCTTGGCAGCCTGGCTACTACGTTTATGGACCTGGGGGTGGATGGGTTTTGCACGGCTCAAGAGATGGAGAGACTGGCCTCCGTGACTTCACACCCATCCTTGCGACAGAGGCTGCAGAATAGCGGCGGTATGGCCAGGCGACCCACCCTCCTGCAGTGGATAATGGCTGCCATACGGACAGTATGGGCTGATGCGGGAGACGTGCCGGAGACAGTAAGCGGATGGCAGATGTACGCTGAGCTGGTGCAGGTCCTTCGGGATTGAGGATGCAGCAGGCCATGTTTAATGTGAATATGCGTGGTCCTGATGACGAGCGTTTCACAGCAGGGATGAGAGACTTGGTATTAAAGAATGCCCCCTCATCTACATTTGGATCTCTCATGGCAGTACTAGCACCCTATGTGGGACGTCAGATACATGACGTCACCACAATGATAGCCAGCTTGGGAGAAGTTGAGAGCCGGCAGTCTCAGAAAGGAATACGGGTAGTTTCAGAAAGGTCAAAAGGAATGCCAAGGAGGGCAAGGAGGCCTCTTGGCATCACAGAACCTATAAAAGTCACCCGTAAACAAATGTGGATGGATTTAATAAGAGCAGGTGTAGATGGCACTAAAATAGACGCGCAGCCCAATGCATATTTATTGGAATTATGGCAGCAGCTGCGAGAAGACCAGAGGTTCACACCCATGAGAAGGACTGCTGCTCAGGGGGAGCCTGGAAGCCCCAGGCCTCAGGCACGCACCCTGCGCCTGGATGACCACTTGCTGCCAGCCCCATCCTCGGGTGATGGCCTGATATCCTTTGAATAGGGTGAGGGCCAAGGAACCCGTCCACAGGGGACGGGTGGGGACCAGAGGCCACATGTGGAGCTTGCCATCCACTGGTCCCCGACTAACGTACAAAGGGTTTTAGCTCTAGTAGACACAGGGGCAGAATGTACTCTGCTCTATGGAAATCCAGAAAGATTTCATGGGTCTACTTGTTATATTGATGGCTATGGAGGCCAGAGTGTCAAGGTGACAGCAGTAAAACTATCTCTGGGATTGGGCGATTACCCCCGAAAGAGTATAAAGTATATGTATCGCCCATCCCGGAGTACATCCTGGGGGTGGATGTACTACATGGCTTATGGCTAGAAACCACAGTCGGAGAGTTTCGCCTTAGAGTGCGTGTGGTAAAGGCAGTGGTAAGAGGACACGCTAAGCATCCGCCCCTACAACTGCCAGTCCCTAGGCAAGTGACTAATACCAAGCAATATCGGTTGCCCGGAGGCTACAAAGAAATTACAGGCACAATATCAGAGCTGGAGAAAGTGGGCATTGTGCGTTCTGCCCACAGCCCCTACAATTTGCCAGTGTGGCCGGTGAAGAAGCCCGATGGCTCTTGGCGCATGACAGTAGATTATCGTGAATTGAATAAGGTAGTTCCCCCCTTACATGCTGCAGTGCCTTCAGTGGCAGATTTGATGGATCGTCTGAGCCATGAGCTGGGAATGTACCATTTTGTAGCCGATCTGGCAAATGCTTTTTTTTCAGTAGATATAGCCCCAGGAAGTCAAGACCAGTTCGCCTTCACCTGGGAAGGCCGGCAGTGGACATTCACTGTGCTGCCACAGGGATACCTGCACAGCCCTAATCTGTGTCACGGGCTGGTGGCAGCAGATTTGGCCCGGTGGGAAAGGCCATCTTCAGTGCGTTTATACCATTATATTGATGATTTTATTGACAAGTGACTCTCTTACAGATCTGAAAAAGGCAGTACCTTTCTTATTAACACACCTGAAAACATGTGGCCGGGCAATCAACGAAAGCAAACTGCAGGGGCCTGGACTGTCAGTTAAGTTCCTGGGAGTTGTTTGGTCGGGTAAGACAAAGGTTATCCCTGAAGCTGTGATAGATAAAGTCCAAGCTTACCCCACTCCAACCACAGTGAAGCAGCTGCAAGCCTTTCTGGGTCTGTTGGGTTACTGGAGGGCATTTATACCTCACATGGCCCAGCTCTTATGACCCTCTTATATGTTAATACGTAAGGGAGCCAGGTGGGATTGGTCAGCTGAGGCAGACACAGCATTTCCCACAGCCAAACGAACTATAAAGACTGCTCAGGCCTTGCAGGTTTTTGACCCAGCCCGACCCTGTGAGCTTGATGTGCATGTTACTCAGGAAGGGTTCTGGTGGGGACTCTGGCAGAAATCAGAGAGGCTATGACAGCCTATTGGGTTCTGGTCCCAACTCTGGAAGGGGGCTGAGGTTAGGTACTCCTTAATTGAGAAACAGCTAGCTGCGGTATATGCAGCCTTACTAGCCACAGAAAGTATAACTGCCACAGCCCCTGTCTTAGTGAGAACCACTTACCCACTAGCTGGATGGGTACGGGACTGGACAACAAAGCCCCATAGTGGCACTGCTCAAATGCCCACTTTGGCGAAGTGGGGGGCATACTTAGAACAGTGCTGCACCCTGTCAACTAGCCCCTTAAGGGTGGAGTTGCAGTAGGTTCTTGGTCCTGTGACATATATTAGTATGGAACCAAATTCAGAAGCCTGTATAGAGCCGAACCTGAAGCTAGTCCCTACAAGGAGCGTCGAGCACCAATTCCAGCAGAGGCCTGGTATACGGACGGCTCCAGCCGGGGCCAGCCAGCCTATTGGACAGTGGTGGCTGTCCACCCAGAAATAGACACTATTTGGTTCAAAACCGGGATGGGACAGAGCAGCCAATGGGCTGAACTGCGAGCAGTATGGATGGTGGTAGCCCATGAGCCTTCCCCTCTAGTAATCTGTACTGACAGTTGGGCTGTGTACAGGGGTCTGACACTGTGGATTTCCACATGGAATTTAAATGACTGGACAGTTATGCATCGGCCATTGTGGGGCCAGGCCCTATGGAAAGATCTATGGGATCTGGGGCATCAGAAGAAGGTGACTTTTTATCATGTCACAGGACATGCCCCATTAGCCTCACCAGGCAACGATGAGGCAGATACCCTAGCCCGGTTTCGATGGCTTGAAACTGCTCCAGGGCAGGATGTTGCGCAGTGGCTACACAGACGCTTGCTCCATGCAGGACAGAAGACAATGTGGGCAACTGTGCGTGCCTGGGGTCTACCTGTAACTTTAAAAGAAATCCAGACTGCATGTGAAACATGTGTACTATGTTCTAGGATTTACCCCCGGAGACCTTTTGCATCTACAGGCCAGGTGTTGCGGGGGCAGGTACCCCTGACACGCTGGCAGATTGACATCATTGGACCACTACCTCACTCCGATGGACAACAATATGCTGTCACCTGTGTGGACACTGCTACCGGGTTATTGGCAGCTTACCCTGCTCCACATGCGGACCAAAAGGCAGTGTTGGCAGCACTGGCACGCCTATGTGCTGCATATGGACGTCCGCTGGTAGTGGAGAGCGATCAAGGGACTCATTTTACAGGAGCCCGGGTGCAGCAGTGGGCCAAGAACATGGGTGTTGAATGGAAGTTTCACACTCCCTATAATCCCAAAGCTGCAGGGATTATAGAGAGGTATAGTGGCCTACTGAAGCAAGGACTAAGAGCCACTGCCCCCACTCGGACGCTGGCTGGGTGTAGCCGACGGCTATGGGGGGTGTTGCAGACATTGAATGAGAGGAGCAGGAGAGGCGGCCTGGCTCCAGTGGAGGCATTGCTACATCATGCCGCTGCTCCCATCCAATTACAAATAAAGACCTCAGACGTCTTATTAAAACCGGGACTTGGACAGCAGGGCAACATCCTATTGCCAGCCCCAACTGGAGTGGACCCAGGGCAGACCGTGGACTGGGAATGGCCCTGGACAGTGAAGGCTCCCCACATGCGGTGGGTGGCTCTGATAGCCCCTTGGGGTCGTGGCCTGGAGGCCGATTTACAGATAAAACCATGGGTGAGTGCGCAGTGGCCGCCACGGGTGCGTGTTACCCACCCTGGAGTGGCAGATCAGCAGGCAATCCTCAAGGGGACATTTGTAATAAATCTGTGGCCTATTATGAGCTCTCCACTCCTGCTGCATGTAGAACCCACTGATGCCTCTTCACTGGCAAAGCGAGTGTGGTATTCACGCCCTGGAAGGCCACTGATGCCAGCGACAATATTGTCTTCGGATGCCAAATTGGCATGTATATTGCCCGATGGGAGGGATCTCCTATTGCTGGTACGGTAACTTCTCTGTCTTTCTGCCCCTAGGAAAATTAAGTTTAGTCATTTTGTGATGTATTTGCTTTTGTGGTCCATGGCTGCACTGTTTATGTTTGCTTAAAAAAATTGTACATACGTGGACTATATGGAAGAAAACCCTGAGGGGGTGGACTGTAGGGTAATGTAAAAAGTATCAGGCTTTTCTGCCCTTCCGCCATCAGGATAGATGAGGGAGCCCTGTGATCCTGGGTGCATGCCTGATGGCGGGCACCTGAAGTGGGTACACCTGAGCTAAGAGACTGATTTATAAGGGTGGTGCAGCAGAGTGCGGTGTTAAGGGTGGAGGAGTGGAGTGTATGAAGGAGTGTTGGAGCGACTACAAACCACGGCGAAGAGCATGTGGCTGCTAAAACCGTTCATAACCTGCTCGGAATGGGTTGGTTGCCATACAGTCATCAACACCAAAGGGTGATTGCTGGGAAATGAGGGTGTAGTTCAGCAGCCTGGCTTGGTATATAAGCAGACATGTGGGCCTTGGGGGGCTCTTGGCTTTTTGCCAATCTTCAGCGTGCTATTGGTGTTCCAGCTCAGTGGAAATGGTAGGACACATTCACCAATTTCTCTCTCCCTCTTTCTCCCAGATATTCCTTTCTCCATTTTCCCCTTTTTGTAAATAAACTCTTTTGTGTATGCCTGCAGTTGAGTCTCATGATTAGTCCCTGCAAAGGACACCGGTAATCCAGGAAGGACACTGGTGATCCAGCAGACCGGGTAAAGGAGGAGTCCTGGGGTCATCAGTGGCTTGTCTGACTTTTATTGGGATTTACTGGGTACACGGCAGGCAGGGGTGCTGTCTTCAAGTCTTCACTCTATCAGGGTTCTCTGGTGTTTTCTGGTGTTCTCGCTGCTTCTCTGCTTCTTTCTGGCTTCTACCGGCGTCCCCGTGATGCCGCCCTTAAATGCCAAGTCTTAGTCCAGAAGAATCCCATCTACCTATGTCCATACCCTACACCAGGTGCCGCCATCAGGCATGTATTCAGGGCATCCAGGGTTCTGTCATCCATCCTAATGGCAGGAGGGCAGGAAAGCCTGATACTTTTTATTTTTAATTATTTTTGTTGTTGTTGTTTGTTAATTTATTTATTTATTTATTTATTTATTTATTTATTTATTTATACAAGCACTGGATACAGTCAGAAGTGCAGGAGGGTGAGAGGATTCACCAGAGCCAGAGCGGGGAGCAGAACAGGCAGACTGATGAAGTACACTGCAGAGGGGAACAGCGGGCATGGCAGGAGAGTTCTGCACGCCATGTGGTTCCCTAACCTGGTTGCTGGGATTGAACTGGCGCTGCATCCCATTTTACAGTTTTCTGAATGAAGACTTTCTGAAGTGTTTGATTCACTGAAATTATTTTCTTTAATACTTTTTAACACACATTTAGATTTTTCAGTGGTGTCAACTTTTGTCCTGTGGGCATCAACATTATTGATTGAGTAGTGTGCTGTTGTACTGGCCCTTTTTCCTTTCAACTTGCAGAGCCCACACATTTCCAAAACTACCTTGATCTGCAATTTCTAATGAAATAATCACCACTGTGAAGCAAATTCAAAGTTTAATAAAAGAGAAATGTATTAAAGAGATTATTCAGAGTCAAAGTGAGGACCTAGGCTAGGGAGACTGCCATCAGATTTCTTTGCTTGACTTCCCCTAACCTCTGAGATGTGGTCTCGGGTTATAAGTTACATTAACAGAAAAAAGTACATTATTATTCTTTAATAAAGAAAGGAAGACTTCCCGTTAATTTCTAACATAGTTAACTGAATGAGGTTTCCAACAGACTTAGTTGATGGATAGAGGAGAAGCATTGCTATAACCTCAAAGTAACATCTAGATTTTACAAAGTCAAGTCAGTCAGAGTTCCCTGTGTGGGGGAAGATGTAAGGGCCAAAGGTTATTGAAATCTCTTATTTTGACAAATACCCTCATAGAGATGCTCGACCCTCAGGGCATTAGCTCATGTTCCTTCGTCTAGCGACTCATAAACACAATAGGACTGTGGACTTCTGGACATTTTTTTTTTTTGGTTCTCACCAGAGGTACTCTTCAAAGCAAACAAAGTTATTGTCTTGCTGACTTTATTGTCCCAGGCAGCCTTGCCAGTGTGGAAAGGACATTTCCAGCAGAGCAAACTATAGATTTTTTTCCTTCTTTTTGAGTCTATAGCACCTTTTCCAAATCTCTTTCTGTAAGCATGTGTCATACAATGTAATACAGTTACATTCTATTGTCATCGTCTGTGTCACATTCTGGGATACCCGAATTTGCAAAATGATTCTTTAAAATGTAGGTAGACCAAGGGTCATTCTTAGTGCTGTGGGTTCTTTTAGTTTTGACAAATGCATGTTGTTAAATGCAGCTGTCTTCATAGTATTTTCCCAATATGTTACTTGTCTTTAAAACATCATTTATGCAGAGCATTAACTTTTAATAAAGTGCAAAGGTCTGTTTATAATTTCATAGGTCATGCTTCTAGTCTTTTATCTAAAAAGTTATTAGAAAATCCAAGATGATATGATAATATACATAGAGAACCCCAAAAACTCCACAGAAAAACTAATTCAACTCATCAATCAGTTCAGTAAAGTGGCAGGATATAAAATCAACACGCAAAAGTCAGTAGCCTTCCTATACACAAACAATAAATCTGAAGAAGAAGAAATCAAAAAAAAAACCTTTTATTATTGAAACAAAAAAAAATCAAATATTTGGGAATAAATCTAACAAAAGAGGTAAAGGACCTATACAAAGAAAACTATGAAACACTGTTAAAAGAAATAGAAGAAGACACAAAGAAATGGAAAAACATCCTCTGCTCATGGATTGGGAGAATAAACTTTATTAAAATGGCCATCCTACCAAAAGCAATCTACAGATTCAATGCTATTCCAATCAAAATTTCAATGTCATTCTTCAAAGAAATAGAAGAATTATTGATGAAAATCATATGGAATCACAAAAAACCCCGAATAGCCAAAGCTCTCCTGAAAAAAAAAAAAAAAAGAAGGGAATGGAGGCATCACACTCCCACACTTCAAACTCTACTACAAAGCCATAATCATCAAAACTGCATGGTATTGGAACAAGAACAGACATACAGACCAATGGAATCAAATAGGAAATCCAGAAATAAACCCACAGATTTATGGTCAACTAATCTTTGACAAAGGAGCAAAGACTATGCATTGGAGCAAAGAAAGTTTGTTCAATAAATGGTGCTAGGAAAACTGGGTTGCTACATGCAAAAGAATGAAGCTTGACCACTACATCACACCATACACAAAAATCAAATCAAAATGGATTAAAGAATTAGACATAAGACCTGAAACCATAAAATACATAGAAGAAAATATAGGCGAAACACTACGTGATTTGCACATCAAAGACATCTTTACAGACACATCACCCAAAGCAGTGATAGTGAAGGCAAAGATCAACAGCTGGGACTACATCAAATTAAAGAGCTTCTGCACAGCAAAAGAGACAATAACCAAAACAAAGAAAAACCCCACCAACTGGGAGAACATTTTTTTTTTCACACAAAACTAATGATAAAGGACTGATCACAAAAATCTGCAAAGAGCTGATGAGACTCAACAACAACAAAGAAAATAATCCAGTCAAAAAATGGGCAGAAGAGCTAAAAAGAAACTTCTCTGAAGAGGAAATGCGAATGGCCAACAGGCATATGAAAAAATGTTCAACATCACTTGTCATCAGGGAAATGCAAATCAAAACTACCATGAGATACCATCTTACACCAATGAGAATGGCACATATTACAAAAACTAGCAACAACAAATGTTGGCGAGGGTGTGGAGAAAAAGGAACTCTTCTGCATTGTTGGTGGGAGTGCAAATTGGTCCAACCACTATGGAGAGCTGTGTGGAAATTTCTGGACCTACTAAACATAGAGCTTCCACAGGATCCAGCAATTCCACTCCTAGGTATTTACCCAAAAGACACAGAAACATCAAACAAATAAATAAAAAAATAAAAAGTTATTAGCAAATCCAATGTCACATATATTTGTATTATTATGTCTTATTTGAGAAGTTTTATACTATTGCATTTTACTTTCATGTTTATGACTCAATTTACATTTGTTCATATATGTTAAAATAATAAATTTTATTTTTATGTTCCCCATACAATTGCAACCCCCTTATTTTGACCCCAATCCCTCCCCTCCCGCCCCCTACACCCCATAGAGTGTCTCTGGTTCATAGTTTTTTGTTGATTTTGATTTTCACTTTCTTATAGTTATTCATTTTCCTGGTTCCTTATTTAAGTTTTTTAGATCCCTGCTATGAGTGAGACCATCCGGTATTTTTCTTTTTCTTTCTAGCTTATTTCACTGAGCATGAACCCTTCCAGCGTCATCCATGTTGCTGCAAATTGCATGTGTTTACCTTTTTTGAATGCTGAGTAATATTCCATGGTATATATGTACCAAATCTTCTTGATCCAGTCATCTATTTTTGGGCATTTGGTTTGTTTCCAAAGCTTAGCTATTGTAAATAGTGCTGCTATAAACATAGGGGTGCAGGTGCTCTTTGGAATTGATGTTTCTGTGTCCTTTGTGTAAATACCTAGGAGTGGAATTGCTGGATACTATGGAAGCTCTATGTTTAGTAGGTCCAGAAATCTCCACACAGCTCTCCATAGTGGTTGCACCAGTTTGCACTACCACCAACAGTGCAGGAGAGTTCCTTTTTCTCCACACCCTCACCAACATTTGCTGTTGCTAGTTTTTGTAATATGTGCCATTCTCACTGGTGTAAGATGGTAACTCAGGGTAGTTTTGATTTGCATTTCCCTGACTACAAGTGATGTTGAACATTTTTCATATGCCTTTTAGCCATTTGCATTTCCTCTTCAGATAAGTTTCTTTTCAGCTCTTCTGCCCATTTTTGACTGGATTATTTTATTTGTTGTTGTTGAGTCTCATCAGCTCTTTGCAGATTTTTGTGATCAGTCCTTTATCATTAGTGTTGTGTGAAAAAATGTTCTCCCAGGCTGTGGGGTTTCCCTTTGTTTTTGTTATTTCTCTTTTGCTGTGCAGAAGCTCTTTAATTTGATGTAGTCCCAGCTGTTGATCTTTGCCTTCACTATCACTGCCTTGGGTGATGTGTCTGTAAAGATGTCTTTGATGTGAATATCACATAGTGTTTCGCCTATATTTCCTTCTATGTGTTTTATAGTTTCAGATCTTATGTCTAGTTCTTTAATCCATTTTGAGTTGATTTTGTGTATGGTGTGATGTAGTGGTCAAGCTTCATTCTTTTGCATGTAGCGACCCAGTTTCCCAGCACCATTTATTGAACAAACTTTCTTTGCTCCAATGCATAGTCTTTGCTCCTTTGTCAAAGATTAGTTGACCGTAAATCTGTGGGTTTATTTCTGGATTTTTTTATTACATTCCATTGGTCTATGTGTCTGTTCTTGTTCCAATACCATGCAGTTTTGATGATTATGGCTTTGTAGTATAGTTTGAAGTGTGGCAGTGTGATGCCTCCATCCCCTTCTTTTTTTTCAGGAGAGCTTTGGCTATTCAGGGTTTTTGGTTATTCCATATGAATTTCATCAATAATTGTTCTATTTCTTTGAAGAATGTCTTTGAAATTTTGATTGGAATAGCATAGAATCTGTAGATTGCTTTTGGTAGGATGGCCATTTTAATAATGTTTATTCTTCCAATCCATGAGCAGCGGATGTCTTTCCATTTCTTTGTGTCTTCTTCTATTTCTTTTAACAGTGTTTTATAGTTTTCTTTTTATAGGTCCTTTACCTCTTTTGTTAGATTTATTCACAAATATTTGATTTTTTTTTGTTTTGATAATAAAAGGGATTTTTTTTTTATTTCTTCTTCAGATTTATTGTTTGTGTATAGGAATGCTGCTGAATTTGCATGTTGATTTTGTATCCTGATACTTTACTGAACTGATGAGTTGAATTAGTTTTTCTGTGGAGTTTTTGGGGTTCTCTATGTATGTTATCATATCATCTGCAAATAGTGATAGTTTGACTTCTTCTTTTCCTATTTGGATTCCTTGTATATCTTTCTCTTGTCTTATTGCTCTGGCTAGGACTTCCAGTATTATATTGAAAAGCAGTGGTGAGAGTGGACATCCTTGTCTTGTTCCAGATCTTAATGGAATTGCTTTCAGCTTTTCACCATTGAGAATGATACTGGCTGTTGGCTTGTCATATATGGCCTTTATGATGTTGAGGTTTGTTCCTTGTATGCCAAGAATTTCAAGGGCTTTTATCATGAATGGTTGTTGCACTTTGTCAAAAGCTTTCTCCGCATCTATTGATATTATCATATGGTTTTTTTATTTCTTTTTGTTGATGTGTTGGATGACATTATTTGATTTTCGGATGTTGAGCCATGCTTGTGTCCCTGGAATGAATCCTCCTTGGTCGCGGTGAATTATCTTATGGATACATTATTGGATTCTGATAGCTAAAATTTTATTGAGGAATTTTGCATCAGTGTTTATTAGGGAGATTGGCCTGTAGTTTTCCTTTTTGTGTTGTCCTTGTTTGGTTTTTGTATTAGTGTAATGTTGGCTTCATAGAACGTGTTTGGTATTATCCCTTCCTTCTCAATTTTTTGGAATAGTTTGTGAAGGATAGGCACTAATTAGTCTCTGAATGTTTGGTAGAATTCATTTGTAAATCCATCAATCAGGTCCTGGGCTTTTGTTTTTGGGGAGGTTTTTTTGTTTTTTTTTTTTCATTGTGCCATTTTATTTTATTTCTTAAATTTCTTTCTAACTTATTACAAGGTTCAAAATACTTTTAACTCAGACTTTCAAAGTTATTTATCCTTTATCTTTAAGATGTATTTTCTTCAACTAGTATGATATTTATAAATGAATAAAGTATGCTTAACATACATACTTCCATAGCCTCAATTTTAAGGAAATTAATATTCATTACAAAAAATCCAGCATTTTGAATTATGTATTTTTCAAACTTTAGTGATTTTTGTTCCATACCCATTTCAATAACCTTATGAGTTAATATAATTTCTGTATAAATTTCCAGGAATTGGCTTGTAATTGCATGTTATACACATAAGAGATATTCAAACATTTGTTAAAGTGCAGTCAATGTTGAATATAAAATTTTAACCAAGTTATTGTTTTAGTTATGAAAAATTGTTCTAGAATATACCAATAAGGGCTGAAATTATTTCATTTTTTTTAAATAATAAATTTTATTTTTATATTCCCCCATACAATTGCAAAAGCCCCATTCTGACCCCAATCCTTCCCTTCCCGCCCCCACCCCCCAAAAAGTGTCTCTGGTTCATAGCTTTTTTGTTGTTTTGATTTTCACTTTCTTATATTCATTTTCCTGGTCCCTTATTTAAGTTTTCTAGATTCCTGCTATGAGTGAGACCATCCGGTATTTTTCTTTTTCTTTTTGGCTTATTTCACTGAGCAATTTTGCTGCTTGTAATTGGTCTGTTTAGGTGTTCTATTTCTTCTTTATCTAGCTTTGGGTGATTGTAGAGTTGTAGGAATTTGTCCATCTCCTCTACATTGTTGAGCTTGTTTCCATATAACTGTTCATAGTAGTTTCTGATTATTCTTTTGATTTCTGCTGTGTCCGTTGTGATTTCTCCTCTTTCATTTGTGATCCTATTTATTTGTGCTTTCTCCCGTTTTTCCATTGTGAGCCTTGCTAGGGGTTTGTCTATTTTATTTATTTTTCAAAGAACCAGGTTTTGGTTTCGTTCATCTTTTGGATTGTTTTTTTTTTGTTTGTTTTGTTTTTGTTTCAATTTCATTTATTTCTGCTTTGTTTTTTATTATTTCTTTTCTTCTGCTGTTTTTTTTTTTTTGTTGTTGTTGTTCCTTTTCTAGTTATTTGAGCTTTGTGATTAGGTTGTTTCTTTGAGAACTTTCTTGTTTTGTGACATGAGCCTCTATTGCTATATATTTCCCTCTTATTACTGCTTTTGCTGTGTCCCATATGTTTAGGAAATTGGTTCCCTTTGTCATTCAACTCAAAGCATTTTTTTATTTTCTTCTTTGATCTCCTCATTACTTCAGTGGTTTTCCAGTCGTGTGGGTTTCAATATTCATGAGGTAGATGAGTTCCTTGTCTAATTTTTATGGTTTATTTCTAGTTTGATGCCTTCATGGTCAGAGAAGATGCTTACTATGATTTCAATCTTGGTGTATCTGTGGATATTTGTCTTGGGTCCCAGTATGTGATCGATCCTGGAGAATGATCCGTGTGTGCTTGAGACAAATGCGTACTCAGATTTTTGGGCTTAGTGTTCTGTAGAAGTCCGTTAAGCCCAAGCACTCTAGATCCTTATTTAGAGCTTTAATGTACTTATTTTTTTTGTCTCATTGATCTATCCATTGTTGATTGTGGTGCGTTGAAGTCTCCTACTACATATGTTTTCTAATGGTTGTCTGATATATTTTGGTGCTCCTTTGTTGGGTGAGTATATGTTAATGTGTGTTATTTCTTCTTGAAATATTGTCCCCTTGATCATAGTGTAGTGACCGTTGGGGTCTCTTTTTTACCTTTTTGAGTTTGAAATCTGTTTTATCTGATATAAGTATAGCTGTTCCTGCTTTCTCTTTTGGTCCATTTGCTTGTAGGATTGTTTTCCATCCCTTAACTTTGAGTCTATTTTTATCTTTTGTAGCTAAATGTGTTTCCTGGAGACAGCAAAAGGTTGGTTCTTGTTTCTTAATCCAGCCTGCCACTCTGTGTCTTTTTATTGAAGAGTTTAGTTCATTTACAATTAGAGTTACTATTGATATGTTAGCATCTATATTTGCCATTGTGTTTGTCTTTCCTTCGATTTTATTTATTTATTCATTTAATAACTTTTTTTTTGTTGTTGTTGGCCTTCTACCATTGTTATTCATCCCTCTGAGGTTCTGGCTTTAGGACTCTTTGTAGTATTTTTTGGAGTGGGGGTTTAGTCATAATAAAATTCAAGAGTTTCTGTTTGTCTGGGAAGATCCTTATTCTTTCTTCATAGAGGATGGAGAGCTTTACAGGATAGAGTATTCTTGGTTGGCATCTGTTTACTTGGAGTCTGTTGACTATGTTCCTCCACTCTCTCCTTGCCCATAGTGTTTCTTCGTAGAAGTCTAATGTCAGTCTGATTGGTTTTCCTTTGAATGTTATCTGTTTCTTCCCTCTTGTCAGCTTCATTATTTTTTCCTTGTCTTGGATTCTTGGGAGCTTTACTATTATGTGTCTTGCTGTATTTTTCCTTTCTTCGTGGATGTTTGGTGTTCTTCTTGCTTCTTTTATATCACTTTTCAGCTCCTTCTTCACTTTTGGGAAGTTCTTTCAATTATCTCCTTGAATATTTTCTCTGTTCCTACATATCTCTCCTCTCCTTCTGGTATTCCTATAACTCTTATATTTCCTTTCCTCATGGAGTCAGATAGTTTCCGAAGTCTTTCTTGGTCTTTTTTCCTTCATATTTCTCTTTCCTTTTCTGTTTTGGTTCTTTTTATTTCTGTGTTTTCAAGAGTACTTATTCATTCTTCCATTTCATCTTTTCTGCTTTCATTGCTTTTCCCAGAGTTCTTAGTGCCTCCATTAATTCTTTGATGTCCTGCATTTCTTTTACTTCCCTCTTTAGGGACTCAATTTTATTCTTCTGATCGTTGATTATTTTTCCCATATCATTTTTGACTTCCTTCAGTTTTTTAATCATGGCAGTTGTAAATTCTCTTTCTGGAAGGGTCAGAAGTTCTTCCAAGTCACTGTAGTTGCAATACGGTGGGTTGTTTTCTTTCGGTGGTGTGTCTTTTTCCGGAGGAGTTGCTAGATTGCATGTAGTTTTTCTTCTCCCTGCTGCCTGCCTTCTTATTTGCTGTATGCTTTGGGACACTGTGTTGCTGGTACTTGCCAGCATCTTTTTGGTGTGCTTTTTCTGGGATTTTGGAAACTGGTCCAAACAAGTCAAATACAGTTATGACAGAAATACAGTGAGGCAGTGGTACTTTGAGTATGTTAATGGTCGCTGTCACAGAATATTGCCTCCTTCTGTTTGTTTAGATCCAAAGGTGAGTCTTGAAGTCCCACAGACATCCCTGGAGGTGGGGCGACTGGATTGCACTCTGGGCTCCAAATCGCTGGATAACCCTCTAGGCTCTATCTCCCTGCCAGGGCGGACCAGGCTTGTGGGGGCCTTCAGATCACATCTGGCTCCTTGGGGAGTCTTCTGCCAGTTTCCAGCAGTCTTTATTGAAGGAAGGTCCCTGTTCAAAAATGGCGAGTCAGAGATGCACTTTCCTGCACGCGCAGTCCACCCAAGCTTTGGCTGCCCTCTCCCCCTCTGGGCTCTGACTGGTGCCAGAAGGGGCCTGGTGTGGGGGTGCTGCCCAGTTAACATCTGTCTCCTCAGGGAGCCTTCTGCAGGTTTCAAGCAGTCTTTACTGAAGGGAAGTCCCTGTTCTAAAATGGCAAGTTGGAGACGCACTTTCCTGCGTGCGCGGTCCACCCCAGCTTTGGCTGCCCGCTCCACTCTGGGCTCTCACTGCTGGCCAGAAGACATCTGGCTTGTCCCCTGCAATTTCTTCATCACAATCTATTTCCATTAGTTGTTGTGCTTTATACAGTGCCCAAAACAACTCAGGGTGCTGAATGCTCAAATGCCAGTTAATGGAGTATTAATTGTCACATATATCAAAACCTTCTAATATATAGAGGTACTACAAGTCAATCTTTTGAACACTTTAAATGCAAGGAGAGTATATTTCCTCTGACTGAGACTCATCCAGCATGGTAAGGCAGTGGGGCACTTAGAAACTTGTGCACCTTCAGAATTTTTTTCATTTTTCATGATTTATAAAATGAGTATTTTAATTACTGTGCTTTCTCATCTAAAATGAAGCTTGAAATCTAAAAACTTTCAAGTCTGAATGATTTCCATTCTAAAAACTGCCTAGGAACCGAATACTTGCAAATTGGGGGGGAAATTCTCGCTGTCGTGTCCATCTGTGTCCTGAGGTTGCCCCCATGGCTTGACAGAGGGCGTCCCGGCCTCTCACTCCATGGTCGGGGATCATGGGGAGCCTCTGAGCACTCACAGGATGTTTCACCCCCTCCTGTGCCACCTCATGGACAGAGCAGGGTCTCAGGGCCTGGCTATTTGAGCTCTGCAGCTGGTGTCCACGTGTGGACACTGTCCACATTCCAGCCCTCAGGGACCTTCCTCCATATGGAATGTGTGTGTTTACTTGACTGTGTTAATTTGAGTGTCCTTTAGTGCATCTCAGCGAGTAATTATCACACTCAGTGTGTAGATATGATCTTGTGTCTGGCTCACGCCTCTATGGCCGTGAATAGACAAATCCTCATGTCCAGGTTCCATTCCCCACCTGTTGGGTCCACCGTGGTGGGCACCATCAGTCATAACAGTGCCCTGAGTCCCTGTCTAGACTGCTGGACAGTCCCCCGTCACCCCCGTGTGCCCTTCAGGGAGAGGCCCTGGGGATGGGCGTGAGGGGGATGCAGGAAGTCCTGAGGCGGGAGTGAAGGGACACGGAGTGAGGCAGGAGGGAGCCCAAGGATGGGGAGTGGGGCAGAAAGACAATGGATGTCCAGCAGAAGTGAGTGACCACGGGGGTCACCAGCCCTGCAGGAAGAGAAACTTTACGCATCTCTGAAGTTGTGTATCCTCTGGTTCTTTTCCAGCCCAGCCCCTGTCCCTGCACTTACATTAGAATTGTCCTTTTGTTGGGATAATTTGCTTCTAATCTTTAGGAAATAGTATTTTAGGGTTTCTGCTCATGGTGTCATATGCTTAGGTTTGCTGCATGACGATGGTGACATCACTCATGGAAACGGTGTTTACCTGCTTGAGTTTACTCTTCTGTAGGGGGTGGGACAGGACCTGCTTCACTCTGCTGCGTGTGTCTGTCTGCTTCTCCCAGCACCATCTCCCCACATTCCTGCTCCAGTGCCTGCTCTGGCTCCTCTGTCGTAGAGTCAATATCCCTCCTGATGAGGG
Source organism: Talpa occidentalis (assembly GCF_014898055.3). Classification (NCBI taxonomy): domain Eukaryota; kingdom Metazoa; phylum Chordata; class Mammalia; order Eulipotyphla; family Talpidae; genus Talpa; species Talpa occidentalis. The sequence continues at coordinate 14,612,695 of NW_023601851.1, read as the reverse complement.
TGGGTTCCTGGGCCCTTGTTATATTCCAGTGGCCGGCCTGTCTGTTTTTGTCCCCGTGCCATGCTGCTTCCAGTATTAGAGCTTTATTGTATGGACCGGAGCCTGGAAGTGTGCTGCCTCCATTCTTACATTTTCGTCAAGATTGTTTTGGCTGTTTGTAGTCTTTTGTAGTTACATATGCTTTCTGTAATGTTTGCTTCATATGTCTGAGAAAGCCATTGAAATTTTGATTTGGATTGCATGAATCTGTAAATTCCTTTGAGTCTGTGGAATGGGGCCTGGGGTCAGGTGTTGGGGGCAGCGGGCGCACGGCGAGCTGGCAGACTCAGGCCCGTGCCCAGAGGCCGGCAGGGGCGTTGCCTCCGAGCTCGGAGCGCAGTTGTGCTGCCTGCAGCCCCCAAGGCTCGCCTGCGTCTCCCTGTGGCATTGTGATTGTGAGCACCGCGCGGTCAGTGGTTACTCAAGTCACCTTAGATCAGTGACCGTCCACACTGACTGACGGTGGCCCCGGACACCTCCCATAGCTGAGCCCCGCAGGAGTGGACACCCCCTTACCTCCTGCTCAGCAGGCAGCCCGGGCAGCAGGGCAGGTGGGGTCAGCGCCCAGGCGGAGTGTCCTTTAGGGGTTCAAGGAGAAGGGGGCCATGGCTGAGGAGCTGCTCGAGAGTGTTGTTAGAACTGAGGTCACCGAGACTGTTGTCGTGTCTCGGCCAATGAGGGAGTGTCTGTCCTTTCCGCCCATCCTGGCTGGGCTGAGCAGTGTCTGGCCCTGGGCACCCACGAGTGAGACTCAGAAAGCAGACTCAGGTGCTCTGTCTCCTGGGAGGCCTCTGTGGGGAGACAGCGGGACAGCGAGTAAGATGTTTGAAAAGGATCAATTTGCAACAGTCAGATGCTGCAGGAATCACCTGATAGAACTAATTCAGGAGACTCAGATTCTATCCAATATTAAACTCTAAAACAAGCATCAGGGATGCAGGAGACTTTATGCAGCACGAGCCAGCCCCTGTGACTATCAAGGCACGTTCACATCCTGCAGGTGTGAAGCAGGTGGAAGCACTCAGGAGCTGAGAAGTTTTCAACCTGAATAAAAGGTGTGAGAGGCTGCGGGCTCCTGAACTCCCCCAGGAAAATGTCTCTGGAGGGTTGAGGCCGTGTTGGATTGGGGTGTCTCTTTCTGTAGCTGGTTTTGTAGGTTTTGCATATTTTGGACTCTCGCCCTTGTCAGGTGTGTGATGTGCACAATTTTCTCCCAGCGCAGGGACCCATTTTGGAGATGGCTTTTCTGAGGCACAGAAGCTCTCTAGTGTTGGGGCGGCTACTTGTTCCTACGTGCTCTTCTTCCCTGGTCCTTGGCGTGTGTCCCCAAGCTCATTTGTGGGGTGAGTGTGCAGTGAGCAGCACCTGTGTGTTCTTGATGATATTTTAAGGGTTTGTCTAATGCAAATTTTTAACCCATTCCAAATTGTTCTGATAATAAGAAAAATAGAAATCCAAACTGTTGTCACCTGTGAGAAGGACCAATCCAGAGACTGGACCCAGCAAAAAGGTGAGGAAGGGAGAGAAAAGGCCTCTCACCTCTCCTGGGAATGGCGTGGAGACGTCTTCAGACACTAACACCAGGACAACCACAGGATGGAGCAACCTTATCCGGGTATTTGTCCCAGATGTGCAGACTCTACAGTGCAGATCACGCACACCAGTGTTCCCAGCAGCACCGTCCACTGTTACCGGCCGTGTCCCCAACCCAAGTGTCATGGACAGAGGAATGAATAAAGAATGTGGATCCACACTCAATGGAATACCGCACGGCTATTAAAGAGGTGAACTAGTGTCCTTAGGGACCAAAGTGGAAGTTGGAGAGCATATGCTAGCAAGATAAGTCAAAAAGTGAAAGATATTGGCTGGTCTTACCAATCTGTGGATTATAATATAAAAGCCTGCTGCACCTCCCCCTGCAGTGACCCTTAGGGCTAATGGCTTGCGCCACGGTCCCTAGGTCCAGCTGGGCAACCAGCGCGCAGGCGGAGAACAGCAAAACCCCCTGAAGATATACTTGCTGCACCTCCTCCTGCAGTGACCTCTAGGAATCCCTAGGTCCGGCTGGACAACCAGCGCGCAGGAGGAGAACAGCAAAAAACCGCCCGAAGACATAGATAAGACGGAAGCCTGTTGAAAGATAACGACCACCAGGAGCCAGTACAGGAATGCTGTCCGCTCGGAAACTTATCTCACCTTCTCTAGACCCACAAACTTTATTCTAATACAACTGTCTCTCTAAAATCTTTTCTCTTTCTCTGTTTAAAAGGTCATTGGTTTGCCGATTAAAAAAGAACATACGAAATCTAATAACTAGGCTGATTCAAATGAAACGTTACTAAACTCTATGTATTAATTGAACTGCTAGCTTAATAATTTCTCCATTGTATACTTAGCCTTGTTTGTATTAATCTAAATGATAAAAATATTACATTGTGAAAAGTAAAATTCACCTGTGTTAATTAATAGTAATAGTGAGTAGTTAAAACAAAAAGTAATCATATAAAACAAAAAGAAAAATTAATAGCCTAACTACTTAGGAATGTGCCTGGGTCCAGATGTAAATCACTGCCCTGTCAAAGATAAGCTAAACCTATAAGCAAGCTGATTTCTTCACTGATGTTTGCCATTCCTATGCTTTTAGAAAACATATATATACTGGTCACCAACTCAAATAAAATTACACTCAGATTTTCACTCTTGAAGTGTGTCTGTTTGTCATTTCTTTAACCGAATCCCTGACCACCCTGCGCAGTCTCTCAACCCTGAGACGGCCTCATCGTCTACTGCTGTGCTGGTCCGCGGCAGGTGGCGCCCAACGTGGGGCCCGAATTCAAATATTGCTGAGTTTTTCCACCCAAAGGAGAGGTGAGTAACGAAGAGATTGCGTTTGGGTAAGCTATCTCCCTTCTTGTGTGTGAGTGTGAATGTGATTCCCTTAAAAATACCCTCTTTTAAAAGTCAGGGATAGGATCCTCACTGAAGCGTCCGGAGCTTGCTGATAAAGGGTGATCAGTTTGAAATAGTGAGAAGTTTTTCTAAGAGTGAATGCTCGTGGTGCTGTGTGTGTGTGAGTGTATGAATACGGCTCCACGGCCTCGTAGCTACGGAGTCTGAGTGGGCTGCACCCGCGATTCCCGTGGAGGAACGTCATATGGCATAACGGTCATCTGCTCTTCGGAGTAGCCTGGTCCGGGACTTATACGGACAGACCTTAGCTAAGACACCTCCGCAAGTTCCCGCGAGGGACACGGGCCGGACAGCACAGTTGAAAGAAATCTCTGCTTGAGTGAACGAAAGCACCACGAGACCATGGGTCAACAGCAGACCAAAAATAGAGATCTTTTTCTATCTATATTAAAAAATATGATTGAAACACGAGGTATTAAGGTAAATAAAAAAGCTCTACTGCAACTTTATGAATTCATATTACGGGTATGCCCGTGGTTTCCAGAAGAAGGCAGTCTGTCACTGGAAACTTGGAAGAAAGTAGAAAAAGAAGTGAGAGAGTTTTATGGCCTTCATGGACCATCTCAGGTTCCGAAACAGACTTTGTCTTTGTGGGTACAAGTTAAAGATCTGCTGGTTGATGCCACTGAGGCAGAATTGTGGGAAGGCCAACAGGATGAAGTTCAGGATAATCCTAAAAACAATAATGATCTAAACACGTCATTATTCGCTCAAGCCTCTGCTCCCGTATTGAAGGAATCTCTTTCCCAGTCAGAGGATGAGTTTAATGATCATAAATATACTAAAATGCTAGACAAATTGACTTTCAAAAATGATAAACCCTCCCGCCCACCCGCTAACCTTTTTCCAGTTGTTACCAAACCTAAAATTCCATTAGATAATAATCCTAATCATATCAAGGCCCATCGAGGGCCGCTGGGTGGCATTCTAGGATCAGCAAGGGAGGCCAGTAAGACGGGAGATTTTTCATTTGCCTTTCCCGTGGCCGGACCTCCGACTTTGACTCGTGCTGATGACGATGGCCCTGCATGGGAGGCCATCCCTATAAAAACCCTAAAAGAATTACAGTTAGCTGTTCAGACAACAGGTCATAACTCCCCTTATATTTATCATATTATTGACATGCTATCGGCCACTTGGATGACCCCTTATGATTGGCATAATCTTGCCAAGGCTGTACTTCCCTCGGGAATGTATGTATTATTTCACATGGAATATGAGGACCAAGTACATGCCTTCTTTAAAAAATATTATGATGAGGTCAAGGCTGAGAAAATTTCCCTTTCTATGTTCATGGGAACAGACAAATATACTGAGGTATGCAGACAGACTGCCCTACCAAAAGATGTCTTAGTCAAAATTAATAAGTTGACTGGAAAAATCTTCCTTCACCTGAACATAAGCCTGCTAACCTTACTGATATACACCAAACCTTACTGATATAAGACAGCTTCTTTTGTAAATGACCTTACCAAAAATGTGTCCATGGCGCTCTCTACACAGCGGGACATTGACTACAAGTTGGAAAAAAGTTAAATGCTCTGGAAGAAATTGTTATTGCTATTGGCGATGAGGTTCAACTCCTCAAACAACAACTGTCTACTCGATGCCATGCTCAGTTTCGTTTCATTTGCGTTACGCCTCTGCGTTATAACTCTTCCTTACATTGGAATCTTACCAAACATCACCTATTGGTATCTGGCGTAACAATGACCTTTCTCATGACCTCTCGTCTCTCCAATCTGAAATTTCTGCTGTCAGTAAATCTCATCTGGATACTTCAGTCTCTTCCTTTGCCCATTCTCTAGCTTCTACTCTCCAATCTTTGACTCCTACTCACTGGTATCATCTTGTTCTTTCCTTCATTGCTCTTTCCCTACTTGTCCTTCTCTTTTGTCTTTTAACTCCCCTCTGTGTCCGCTCACTTCACAGGTCGATCTACCGCCTTCAACGTGACATGTACGCCTACCAACTCTGTTCTAAAAAAAAAAAAAACAAAAAAAAAAAAAACAAAGGAGGACCTGCTGCACCTCCCCCTGCAGTGACCCTTAGGGCTAATGGCTTGCGCCACGGTCCCTAGGTCCGGCTGGGCAACCAGCGCGCAGGCGGAGAACAGCAAAACCCCCTGAAGATATACTTGCTGCACCTCCTCCTGCAGTGACCTCTAGGAATCCCTAGGTCCGGCTGGACAACCAGCGCGCAGGAGGAGAACAGCAAAAAACCGCCCGAAGACATAGATAAGACGGAAGCCTGTTGAAAGATAACGACCACCAGGAGCCAGTACAGGAATGCTGTCCGCTCGGAAACTTATCTCACCTTCTCTAGACCCACAAACTTTATTCTAATACAACTGTCTCTCTAAAATCTTTTCTCTTTCTCTGTTTAAAAGGTCATTGGTTTGCCGATTAAAAAAGAACATACGAAATCTAATAACTAGGCTGATTCAAATGAAACGTTACTAAACTCTGTGTATTAATTGAACTGCTAGCTTAATAATTTCTCCGTTGTATACTTAGCCTTGTTTGTATTAATCTAAATGATAAAAATATTACATTGTGAAAAGTAAAATTCACCCGTGTTAATTAATAGTAATAGTGAGTAGTTAAAACAAAAAGTAATCATATAAAACAAAAAGAAAAATTAATAGCCTAACTACTTAGGAATGTGCCTGGGTCCAGATGTAAATCACTGCCCTGTCAAAGATAAGCTAAACCTATAAGCAAGCTGATTTCTTCACTGATGTTTGCCATTCCTATGCTTTTAGAAAACATATATATACTGGTCACCAACTCAAATAAAATTACACTCAGATTTTCACTCTTGAAGTGTGTCTGTTTGTCATTTCTTTAACCAAATCCCTGACCACCCTGCGCAGTCTCTCAACCCTGAGACGGCCTCATTGTCTACTGCTGTGCTGGTCCGCGGCAAAGCCAACAATTAAAAAAAATATAGTGGCAAACAACAAAAGGAAAAGTTGGACTGAGTGGAAAAAATTTGCTCATTATGAGACAGAACAGCGGAGGAGATAGGAGTGTGCACAAAGGGGCCAGGCACTGCAGGGCATTCAGTAGATTCTGAGTGGACACTGGTGCATGTAGGGGAGTGAAAAGTGACCCACAGTGAAAACAGTAAAAGTGAAAATGAGTGTCCTCTTTGATAAGAACAAATAACAAGTTAGAGTTATGTTGGGATGAATCACTCATGGGAAGATCCTCAGAGACACTCACTGGATTTGTTCAAGGAATAACAGAAAATACATCAAGAGGAATCTGACCAGGGGATGACATCATATTCCAAGGGGATGGGGACTATGATCTCATGTGTATTTTTTAAAGATTTATTTATTTATACAAGACTGGGGTACAGTCAGAGGTGTGGGAGGGTAAGAGAATTCACCAGAGACAGAGTAGGGAGCAGAAGAGGCAGATGGACTGAAGACACTGCTGAGGGGAGCAGTGGGCAAGGCAGGAGAGTTCTGCTGTGCCATGTGGTTTTCTCCCTGCCTTGCCGGGAATCAAACCCGCACTGTAGAGGCTGTGGACAGCTTCACAACACAGCGCTCAACCCACTTTGCCACCAGGGAGGCCGTGTGCTCTCATGCTATCACTGAAATGAATATTACTTTGAGCGATTTTCTAACTCAGGTTTCATTCTGAAATTTGAATGGACGAGTCATGTCTGGTGATTAACTACATTTCATTATCACAAATAGTTTCATGGGCAAAATGTGCTCATTGGTCAGGAGAGTTTGGAGACACAGTGACATGCTCCGGAGAGGAGGACCGTCACCCCAGCTCACGTTCTCAGTGTTAGGGGAACAGTATGAGAACCTCCAGTATGCAGTGCAGATGTGGAGGATTATAAAAAAATATGCAACTATGCCGTGCTTTAGTTTGCATAACGTTTTACATAATAAAAAATAATATTGTTCCCAAGTGGAAGAGAAGTGAACTTAAGTGTAATCTACAAGAAGGTGGAGAAGAACTGGTAGAGGATCAAGATACAATCTGGAAAAGTAAGGGAACCTAAAAATCAACACAATGACAAGTTACAGATTATAAACTTTTACATAGAAAAGCAGCTCTTCAAAGATAATTCATCTAACTTGACCTTTGAAAACACCACATCGAGGGGTGCAGTCACGTTGGCATCCAAACAGGCATCATAGAAATTAACATTCCATCCATTCCAGGTTTCACTCATAGATTCCTACTAACCGAGGAAGCTTTTATCCGTCCACCTCTGGCAGAGTCAGGTGCGGATTCCCTTTGTCCTTTCAGCAGCAACAGGAACTTCTAGAGGAAGATGCCCCATGAGGAATTGTGAAGGACGGGGGGCCCCACTCAAATGTCTCCCCTGCCATCAATGAGGACAAGGCCCTCGGTGGAGACACATGCAGGCTGTGGGACCCGAGCCCCAGGACTGTGGTCCCAAGGCCATGTGGTCCTGAGGACAGACCCCTTTACCACTGCTCAATGTCGTGTAAATGTTGGTGAATGTGAGTTCTAGAACGCTCTTTCTACACCAAATACAAGCTTTTAACCACGAGCTGGATTCAGTTTTGAACATCACACAAGGAGGGCTTGGGAGAAGGATTACAGCAATTTAGGAAAAAGGAGTATAGTGAGGATTATGAGAATATGAATTTGTGACAAGGGAATAATCCTAATGCAAGAAATCTATACTTATAAATGATGACATGTAAGATTTAGGGGGAAAAGCTGAATTAATGAGTGGTTATAATTACAGATTGTGATATCTCACATCTTGGAGTATTGGCCCTTCATCAGTCTCCCCACAGCCGACTTCATGGCTTGGTTCCTCAGACTGTATATGATGGGATTAAAGATGGGGGGCACCACCGTGTAGAACATAGAAATGACCAGGTCAAATACAGACAGGGTCTCTGAGGCTGGCTTCAGATAAGCAAAGCATCCAGTGAAGAGAAACAGCACCACAACCAGCAGGTGGGGAAGGCAGGTGGAGTAGACTTTGGCCTTCCCTTCTGTGGATGGGATCTTCCTGACAGCAGAGAAGATGTGGACATAGGAAATGATGATGAAAATGAAACAACAGATACCCAAAACCAAACTAATGAGAATGGAGACAAGTTTGTTCATCAAATTTTCTGAACAGGAAATAGCCAATAACTGGGGGATGTCACAGAAGAATTGGTGGACCACGTTGGACCCACAGTAGGACAAGGAGAAGGTTCCAGCCGTGTTCATCACAGCATAGAGACCCCCACCCAGCCAGGACACAGCTGTCAGCTGCACACACCTGTCCCTGCTCATGAGGACGTCATAGTGCAGGGGGTGGCAGATGGCAGCATAGCGGTCAAGGCTCATCACTGTTAAGAGGGTCATCTCTGCAACTGCCGAAAAAATCATCATGAAGACCTGGACGACACAGCCCGGGAAGGAGATGGAGCTTCTGTGCCTCAGAGAGTTGGCGATGGAATTGGGGACCGTGGCTGAGATGAGGCAAAGGTCCAAGAAGGACAGGCCCCTCAGGAAGAAGTACATTGGGGTGTGGAGGTGCCGGTCCAGGGTGGTGATGAGGATGATGAGCCCGTTCCCCAGCAGGGCACACAGGTAGACCATGGAGAAGAGCAGTGGGTGCAGGAAGCCCATGGTCCCCTGGGTAGGGATCTGCAGGAGGATGAATTCTGTCACAGCGGTGAGATTGGTCACCCCTGGAGACATCATCTGTATAGAAGAGGAAAGAGAACCAAAATCTTATTCTTCCAATATTGAAAATAGAATGGGTTATCAATACAAGATAATAACTCAATGTATTTTCTACATGATTTTTCCTTCCAGTTCTATGGACACTAATATCATCTATGTCTGCTCTTTCATTCAGCCCATTTATTACCAGCTCATGTGAATATGTCATTATTACATTCTCCACATAAGTCCTGAAAATTGATGAAAACTGAAAATTTCATCTGTCCCCTACAAAACATGAACAAATTAGAATCTCGTATTTGTCAAAAATCTCAACAGAGTTCCCACGCTATGCTCATGGCCTCAGTTGTGCTGCTCCCGCCTCCTGCCCAGGCCCCAGCATCTCCACCCAGCACACCTCCCAGAGGTTGTCCAGGGCACAGCCCAGAGGACACGTGACCATGCCCAGCCCCTCCCCACCCTGGAGAGCCTGTTCCTGCTCCTCCAGCACAACCCTGGTCTGGGGAGGCTCCACAGGGACAGGTGTGCAGGGAGATGGGGTGTGCAGGTCCCTATTTTCCTGATCCTCAGGACCCGACGCTGTCCTGGAACTGAATGATCTGGGCTCGGCGTCCCTGTGCAGCATGTCCTGACGCCTCCTCTGTCAGATTCCTGCCCCTGTGGCCTCACTGCTGCCTCCTGGTCCGTCCCCTCGTCTCCTCATCTCCCTGCCCCTGACTCCCCACATCTGAGGACCCAGAGACCACGTTTCCCACAGAGTCTCCTCCTGGGTCACACCTACACGTCCCTCCTGCAGCATGGGCTCGCCCACCCCGGGTCCCTCCCGGACCCTCTGTCCCCCTCGGACTCATGCACGTCTGTGCAGGGAGGAGGCGGCTCCGGAGCTGAGCTGGACGGTCTGTGCGTGTGGCTGTCCCTGCCAGTCCCAGGGCCCCGGGTCCCCCGGGTTGTTCCTCCCCCCAGGCCCGTGTGTGAGTGGGGATGTCTGGACACGGGGCAGCCCTGCCCTCTCTCCTCCCCTCAGTCTTATCTTCTCCCCCCTCTGTGGGGTGACTCAGGGGCAGCCCCTGGGGAGGCAGGATTTTTAGAAGAGTATAGTAATATAAAATAATTGAATCTCATGTGTTTGAGTAGTCCCGATATTTAATAAAAACAAGACAATAAACCAGGATATTGGTGGTGAAAAATGTTGACATCTGCTGAGTGAACTTAACTACGTATTAAAATGGAAAATAACTTGACATAACTCCTCCAGGCCCTGTTTAAATACTGTGACTCATTTTGCAATTATACAGACAATCCCTGAGTACAGAGTTGGGTAAAAATCCCAAGTTCACGTCCATAAATAGTCATACACGACCCTTCCAGCATCACGTTCATGTCAGAGCCATGATGCCATCAACATGTTGCTGCAAAAAATATTGATTTGCTAATTGACTCATTTTGTCATAATGTTTGGGGCAAAAAGGCACAACATTCTGAATTTAACAACTAATTTTACTTTTTAATTTTTTCTGGAATTCCTTTGTTACAATCTAATCCCATTCATCGTTGTGATTTTACTCAGTGCCCAAACACACTGAGTGTCCTGAAGCTAAAATCCCAGGTTTGAAGCAATAATCATCACATCTCCCATATATCAAAACCTATGATCAATATATTAAAAGCCAGTATCCTTGAGCACCGTAAATTACAAGAGAAGATGTTTCTCTCACCGAGTCTCACCCAGGATGACAGGGCAGTGGGACATGACGACTTGGGCCCCGTCAGCATCAGTTGTCATGATTTACAAAGTGAATAGTTTAACTATGGTGCGTTCTCCAGTCTAAAAAGAAGCTTGATCTGAAAACCCTCAAGTGTGAGTGGATTCTCCCCTGCAAAAGGCTGGGGACAGATACCTGCAGTCTGGGGGTAAAGTTCCCGCTGCCGTGTCGAGTCTCTGTCCTGAGGTTGTCCCCATGGCAGGACAGAGGGCTTCCCGGCCTCTCACTCCATGGTCGGGGCTCGTGGGGAGCCTCTGAGCTCTCACAACATGTTTCACCCGGTCCTGCGCCGCCTCATGGACAGAGCAGGGCCTCAGGGCTGGGCTATTTGAGCTCTGGAGCTGGTGTCCATGTGTTGGACACTGTCCATATTCCAGGCCTCGGGGACCTTCCTCTCAAGGGAAAGTATGTGTTTACTTGACTGTGTTAATTGGAGCGTCCTGCAGTGTGTTTCAGCGAGTAATTATCACACTCGGTGTGTAGATGTGATTTTGTGTCTGGCTCACACCTCTATGGACGTGAATAGACAAATCCTCATGTCCAGGTTCCATTCCCCACCTGTCAGGTCCGCCGTGTTGGGCATCATCAGTCATAACAGTGCCCTGAGTCCCTGTCTAGACAGCTGGACAGTCCCCCGTCACCCCCGTGTGCCCTTCACGGAGAGGCCCTGGGGATGGATGTGAGGGGGATGAGGGAAGGCCTGAGGCGGGAGTGAAGGGACACGGAGAGAGGCAGGAGGGAGTCCAGGGAGGGGGAGTGGTGGGGAAAGACAATGGAAGTCCAGCAGAAGTGAGTGACCATGGGGGTCACCAGCCCTTCAGGAAGAGAAACTTTACTCGTCTCTGAAATTGTGTATCCTGTGGTTCTTTTCCACCACAGCCCTGTCCCTGCACTTATATTAGAATTGTCCTTTTGTTGTGATAATGTGCTTTTAATCTTTAGGAAACAGTATTTTAGGGTTTCTGCTCATGGTGTCATATCCTTAGGTTTGCTGCATGATGATGGTGACGTCACACATGGAAACAGGCGTTTATCTGCTTGAGTTTACTCTTCTGTAGGGGTTGGGGCAGGACCTGATTCACTCTGCTGCTTGTGTCTGTCTGCTTCTCCCAGCACCATCTCCCCACTTTCCCTGCTCCAAGGCCTGCTCTGGCTCCTCTGTCATAGAGTCACTGTCCATCCTGATGAGGGTGGGTTCCTGGGCCCTTGTTATATTCCAGTGGCCGGCCTGTCTGATTTTGTCCCAGTACCATGCTGCTTTAAGTATTAGAGCTTTATCGTATGGACTGGCGTCTGGAATGTGCTGCATCCACCATGCTTCCTCATTTTTGTCAGGGTTGTTTTGGCTGTTTGGGGTCTTTGTGGTTCCATATATATTTGAGTATTTTTTTTTATATATATCTTTGGAAAATACCATTGAAGTTCTTATTGGGATTACACGGAATCTGTAAATTGCTTTGGGTCAGATGCACATTTGGTAATGTTGATTCTTCCAAGCCAAGGTCAGGGAATTTCTTTCCATTTTTTGTGTTTTCTATTTCTGTTAACAGTATCTTACTCTTTTCATTGTATCTTTACCTCCTTTGTTATGTTTACTCCATGGTACTTCACGTCGTGATTATAAGTAGGATTGTTTTATAACTTCTTTTCTAGTTGATTTGTGCATATAGAAGACCATTGATTTTTGTGTTTTTTTTTTTTAAGGTTGGTTTATTTATTGAGTTAGCACAAGTTGAAAACATTGTGTTTGTGTATTTATTTATTTATTTATTTATTTATTTATTTATTTATTTATTTATTTATTTATACAAGCACTGGGTACAGTCAGAAGCCCAGGAGGGTGAAAGAACTTACCAGAACCAGAGCGGGGAGCAGAACAGACAGACTGACAAAGTACTCTGCTGAGGGGAGCAGTGGTCAGTAGGAGAGGTCTGCGTGCCATGTGGGACCCTTATCAGCGGCCGGGGATTGAACCGGTGCTGCAGAGACTGCAGGCATCTTCACAACCCAGCGCTCAACTGTTGTGCCACTGTGGAGGCCCTGTGTGTTGATTTTTTAAGTTTTCAACTACACTGAAGTGGCTTATTATTTTAATTTGTTTTTTTTTTCAGTGGAATCTTTTATTTTCTTAGTGTATATTACATTTTCCACAACAGTTTTAATTGTTTTATGTTTAAATCCAAGCAACCTAGAAACAGTTAATGTTTTATTATTTAAAAAAAATTAATTATGTTACACAAAACTGACAGATTGTAGGCAATGAATAGTCTCAGGATATGTTTATAATAGTCTGATTCAGCTTCTTCATTCAATATGTGCATTGAATTCTCATTATATTCCATAAACTTTTTCCCTTGATAGCCCATAACTTTTATTGACCTGTAAACTATGACAGTAACTAGAATTAATATTAAGAATGTTATCTATCATCAGAAAAAATAAAAATGCCAATGATTTAAAATAATAGTAGGAAGTTGTCAAACTAGAAGTTTATGTATCGAGTTTTTGCCATCTTTTAACTGTTCCTGGCTGCCTCCAATCTGACATTGTGCCCACATGGGACTCGCCTGGGCTGAAGGAAAGATCAGCCTGATTAGCACCCTCAGAGCGTGAATATCTGAGAATGAGTTAAATATCTGATATCCACTTAGAACTGCATATTATTATGAAATATTTTGGTGTGAAATTTTCAAACATTGGATGTCACAGATGGGCAAGCAGGGGTCGATGCAGTCAGCAGAGAAGAGCTGAGGCCACACAGCAGCCACACACTTGGGTATTTCACTTCCCAATTTTAAATCTTCTTCAAATTCTTTGTCTTTGCATCTACACTAAATGATAGTGTTATTTATGGTATGTAAATCCGATGAGTTTTCTAGTTTGAACTACTCCACATGGAAACGTAAACACTCTGAGATCCCATAATAATGTGGCCAAAAGGACATTGTCCTCAAATTCCCAGAAATTCTATGAAATTAAATATATGGGGATAAACACACGAGGAAAGTGTGGCGTGATGTTGTGAGTGCCCTTCCTCAACTATCTCTGGAAATACTAGAATATTGCGTAGTCCACCAGATAGTATTTTTTTTTACCATTATAGCTTCCAACGTTCCTTTATTGTTTCTTGAAAAACCCTACTCACTGTATTTTAGTAAATCTTTAGTAATTATACTGCACATGAAATTAACAGCATTCACAGCCACTGTCATATTTCCGGTGTCCACTGTGTGCTGTGTTTATGGTAAAAGCCAGTGACATCCACACCAGAGCCTCCAGAAGGGTCTCTACCCCATCATGTGTGGGTCTTAGTCCACAGAATGTCGTGATCACTGTTTCCAACTTGGGCCCGCAGGCCTTCTTTATGCGATGAAGGCCTCACTCACCAAGTGCAGGGGCCTCTGACCCACCAATAGCCCCTGATCCCACACGTGACCACGAGAGTCAGTAACATGAAAGGGGAAGTGCCTTAGAGACTGGAGATGCTGCCCCAGTGAGAGAACTTCTGCTGAAGACTGAGATGAAACCCAGCCATTGCCCCTCGGCTGAGAGCATGGAAAAGGAGAACAGCAGACATACACTGAAGTTAGGTGACCTTCATTGTACGGAGAATATTAAAGTGCAACAAAGTGTTAAAAAGAGGAACAATCAATGCTAATCGAGTGAATGAGCAGAAGGATATATGAAGTGATCGTAAATATATTTTAAAAATTAGCATATATAATTAACTTGTACAATAGAATTATATGAAATTATAAGACTATAAAGGGGACAATAATGTGAAAATTTAAAATAAATGTCTCATAACGCAGTTATGAACTAATCTTCTTTATCACATTTTGGTGAGTCTCCCCTTCATCAGTCTCCCCATGGCCGACTTCATGGCTTGGTTCCTCAGACTGTATATGACAGGATTAAAGGTGGGGGGCACCACCTTGTAGAACATAGAAATGACCAGGCCAGACATGGACGGGGTCCCTGAGGTTGGCTTCAGATAATCAAAGAATGCAGTGGAGAGAAACAGCACCACAACCAGCAGGTGGGGAAGGCAGGTGGAGTAGACTTTGGCCTTCCCTTCTGTGGATGGGATCTTCCTGACAGCAGAGAAGATGTGCACATAGGAAATGACGATGAATATGAAATAGCAGAAATCCAACACCACACCGATGGCAATAGGGACAAGTTCATTCATTAAATTTCCCGAGCTGGAAATAGCCAATAACTGGGGGATGTCACAGAAGAACTGGTGTACCACGTTGGACCCACAGTATCACAAGGAGAAGGTTCCAGCTGTGTGCATCACAGCATAGAGACCCCCACCAAGCCAGGACACAGCTGTCAGCTGCACACACCTGTTCCTGCTCATGATGACCTCATAGTGCAGAGGGTGGCAGATGGCAGCATAGCGGTCAAGGCTCATCACCGTGAGCAGGTGAAGCTCTGTAGCTCCTGAAACCATCACCATGAAGACCTGGAGGACACAGCCCGGGAAGGAGATGGAGTTGCTGTGCCTCAGAGAGTTGGCAATGGACTTGGGGACCGTGGCTGAGATGAGGCAGAGGTCCAAGAAGGACAGACTCCTCAGGAAGAAGTACATGGGGGTGTGGAGGTGCCGGTCCAGGGTGGTGATGTGGACGATGAGTCCATTCCCCAGCAGGGTGCACAGGTAGACCAGGGAGAAGAGCAGCGGATGCAAGAAGCCCATGTTTCCCTGGGTGAGGAACCCCAGGAGGATAAACTCTGTCACGGCTGTGAGATTTGTCACCCCTGGAGCCATGATCTGTGTAAAAACATCGAGCTGAATAAAACATGACACCTACACGAACAGTCACAGGCGTGTCCCAGCGGTCACTCTGAGGCTGTGGAGTGAAGCAGCTCCATGTCACTCACTCTCTGTTGAGCCTTTTGCGTTCAGCTCCAGAAACGTGCCTTTATCACACTGGATCTGGGGTTGGGAAGGAGGGACATTTCGGTGATCATATTATTCTGCTCTGGTTGATCTCATAGCCTGACTGACTGCCCCTCCCCACCGCCCAGCCCCGCTCTCCTGCCTCCTGCCCAGGCCCCAGCATTTCCACTCAGCATACCTCCCAGAGGTTGTCCAGGGCACAGCCCCAGAGGACACGTGACCATGCCCAGGTCCTCCCCACCCTGGAGTGCCTGACCCTGCTCCTCCAGCACAACACTGCCTGGGGAGGCCCCACAGTGACAGGAGTGCAGGGAGATGGGGTGTGCGGGTCCCTGTTTTCCTGCTCCACGGGACCCGACACTGTCCTGGAACTGAATGATCTGGGCTCGGCGTCCCTGTGTGGCGTGTCCTGACGCCTCCTCTGTCAGATTTCTGCCCCTGTGGCCTCACTGCTGCCTCCTGGTCTGTCCCCTCGTCTCCTCATCTCCCTGCCCCTGACTCCCCACATCTGAGGACCCAGAGACATTTCCCGCAGAGTCTCCTCCTGGGTCACACCCACACATCCCTCCTACAGGATGGGCTCGTCCTCCCCGGGTCCCTCCCGGCCCCTCTGTTGCCCTCAGATTCATGCACGTCTGTGCAGGGAGGAGGCCCCTCTGGGGCTGAGCCGGACGGTCTGTGCGTGTGGCTGTCCCTGCCTGTCCCAGGAACCCAGGTCCCCCGGGTGCGGGTTTGTTCCTCCCCCCAGGCCCATGCATGAGTGGGGACGTCTGGACACTGGGCAGCCCTGCCCTCTCTCCTCCTCCCCAATCTCATCCTCTCCCCGCTCTGTGGGGTGACAGAGGGGCAGGCCCTGGGGAGTCAGGACTCTTAAGGGGAATGTGGGGAATAAACTTGTGGCTGTACATCAGTGTACATACAATTCCAATTAATTTAATAAAAACTAGAAGACATTTAGTTATTACCAGGTGGTTATACATGTAGACATCTTAGGAGTGATTTAAAATACTATTTGTAATGATGAAATAATTTTTGATACATCTCTCTCCAGGTATTGTTATCATATTGTGTTGTTTTCATTTTAATGTCACTAACAATCCTTGAGTGATGAGTTGGGGAAAAATCCCAATTCCATGTCCAAAAGTAGCATACTGCTGTGCCACCCTCCCAATAGTGTTATAGCCATGAAGTTGTGATCATGTTGCTTTAAAAAGTTTTTGAATTTCCACTTGTCTCTTATATCTGTTGCAATATTTCAGAACAAAAAGGCTTAACTTTCTGATTTTTAACTATAAGTATTTTTTATTTGATTTTGAGTTTTTTTAATTCCAATTTAATTGCATCAATTGTTTTGATTTTATTTGACATTTATACACACTGACTCTTTGAGCTGAGTGCCCAGATCAAAGTTATGAAGTCTTATGCATCGTATATTAAAATCTACTAATATGATGATGCTATTAAAATTCATAATATTTGGATTTTTCAATTAAAAAAAGTTATTTTCTGTCATTGAATATTAACCCCAGGATGATACGGCAGTGCATCGTTGAGGAACTTGTGCAACTCTAGAAGCAATAGTTTTCATTATTTATGAAATGACTCTTTTGGATTATGTGCTTTCTCTAATCTACAATGAACCTTGAAATCTAAAAACTTTCAAGTCTGAACGATTTCTATTCTGAAAACTGTTTATGAACAGAATACCTGCAGTCTGAGGGGGGCGTTTCCAGCTGCCGTGACGAGTCTCTGTCCTGAGGTTGTCCCCATGGTGGGACAGAGGGAGTCCTGGCCTCTCACTCTATGGTCGGGGCTCGTGGGAACCTCTGAGCACTCACAGGATGTTGCATACTGTCCTGTGCTGCCTCATGGACAGAGCAGGGCCTCAGGGCTGGGCTATTTGAGCTCTGGAGCTGGTGTCTGCGTGTTGGACACTGTCCAGATTCCAGCCCTCAGGGACCTTCCTCCAGAGGGAAAGTGTGTGTTTACTTCACTGTATTTATTGGGTCGTCCTGTATCACATTCAGTGAGCAATTAGGGCACTGAGTGTGCCAGAGGCAATTTTGTTAGTTTTCACCCCTGTGAGGACAGGTCTGTTTTTACTCCTTGCCAGTCTCCATCACCCTCTACTGACCGGCCACGGGGGACCTGCTTGTGGCCCAGCAGACTTCATGCTCTTGCTCTGATATAATCCTGGTTTTTGCTTTTGTTTCCTTAAAAGCCTTAAAAGCTGCCCGTCCTTAAAAGCCACAATATGTGCCACACCCAAAGGGAGCTGAAAAGTCACCATCACCCACTGCACGCTTTTGGGGGAGGGTGATGGAGCAGGGGTTGAGGCAGGGGGCAATGGGTGGGAGGTTGTGAGGTGGACAGACAAGGAAAAACTCAACAGATGTGAAGTTTAATGGGTATAGCCTGGATATTCTGAAATCTGTGTCTTCGTGTCACTTAAATATTATTTACGAGATTTGTTCCACTCTCAATACCTGTAACTTTGCATTTCAGCTTGCGTACTTATTATTGTTAAGCATTTTGACTTTACCTTAGTAAATGAGATAGGTTTTGGGCTTCTGTGCATGGCGGCTTTACTGGGGTCTTGATCTCATGATTAGAGTGGCTTTTCATGTTGGAAAGTTCTTGGAAAAGACCTTTTTTTATTTATGGATTTAATTAGTGTAATATGGTTAGACGCAGGCTCATAAAAATTAAAGACATATTTATGTGACAACATTAGCTAGATTCAAGGTGACTGTGTGTGCATGTGTGCGTGGGTGTGCATGTGTACATGTGTGTGCACATGTGGGTGTGTGGGTGTGCACACGTGCATGGTCTTTGCACTTTCCTTGTGGGGAGGTGGGTGCACGGGTGATAAGTGAACTCTGTGGTTCCCCCAAATTCCGTGGCGTGTATGGTGTTATCCGCTGAGCATCCCAACGTCTGTTAAAACGCATATGTGATGGGTTCTCATGGGTTCGATGTAGATCTGCTTATATTTCAACATGACACAGATGTTACGGTAGCATTTATGACAAACTTAGATTAACCTCATTTTACATCAACTGCTGAAGATAATTTCAATACCCTTTCAAAACACACAGTAAAGGAAATGCATTAGTAAAGTCAAAACTTTATTAATTTCTCAAGAACAGAAGACCTGTGCACTGTGGGTTGTGCAGGACCTGGAGCGGCCTGGCCTGGAGAGCGGGGCCACATCCCATTCAGTCTGTGCTCCCAGCTCTGGGGGGCTTTCGTCTTTGGTCAAGTGTTTCTGTAGATCTTATGTCTGTTTTCCATTGAGTTGTTTGTTTTTTTGTTGACACTTTGTTTGCGTGTTTATATTTCTTGATTATTAAGCCCTGGTGGAATGGTGGTTTGCAAATAGCTCCCCCCATTCAGTAAGTTGACTTTTTCCTTTGGATGTTGGTGGTGGAGGAATTCTTGCTCTGATCTAATCCTGGTTTTTGCTTTTGTTTCCTTTGCTGGTGGCTTTGAATCCACACAGACATCTCTGAAGCTGAGGTCAAAGAGTCTATGTTTTCTTCCCTGTATTTTATCATTTTATATCTTATATTAAAATAATAAGTGCATTTATTAACTTTTGTATATAGTGTGAGATAATGGTCTAGTTCCATTCTTTTGCATGTGGTTGTCCAGACTTCTCCGCACCATTTATTGAAGAGACTCCCATTAGTCATTGCTGCAAGAGTTATGTGTATATTTATGTGTGGGGCCTTGTTCCACTGATCCATGTGTGGTTTCCTCCCAACAACGTGCTCTTTTGATTACTATCACTTTGTAGCATGGTTTGAATCAGGAGCATAAAACCTCCATTTTGCTTTTATTGCTCAATTGCTTTGCTAGTCAAGATCTTTTGTGCTTCCTGCAAATGTTAGGGATTTCTTTGTTCTAATTCTGTGAAGAATGCCACTGGGATTTGATAGGCATTATATGAATTTGTACATTGCTTTATGGATAATGACCTTTTTAAAAATGTTAATTTTTCTGATCCATGAGAAAAGTATGTTTTCCTATTGCTTTGTCCTTTCTAACTTATTTCATTGCTGTCGAAAATCTTAGTGTGTGGGTGTTTAACCCACTGATTAAACTTGTCCTAGGTATTTTATTCTTGTTAATGTCATTGTAATGGGCTTGTCTTTATTTCTCTTTCAGATAGATTTTGTCTGTGTACAAAAACCACTGAAATTTGTACAGTGATTTTGTAGTGTGCAACTTTGCACTATTTATTATTTTCATTTTGTTGCTTGAGTCATCAGGGCATGCACGTCTGCCTCCATGTCACCTGCACAAAGGAACAACTTTACTCCAGTGTGGATACCCTCTATGTCTCATGCCTGCCTGAACCCTCTGGTGGGACCTGCAGCAACAGGTTGAACAGCACTGGTGAGAGAGGCCACTCAGTCTCCCTCCTGACCGTAGAGGAAGAGCTTACAGGTTTTTTTTTTTTTTTTGCCACCAACTATTATGTTAGGTATGGATTGTCATTTATGATTTATTAATTGTTAGTACTTGTTTCTTATACCCATTTTATTTAGAAGATTTTTTTCTGATCAAATGGATGATGTGTCTTGCCAGTTGTTCCTTCTGAATCTATTCAATTAATTTTATGATATCCCCTTCATTTATATTACATTGATTTGACCAGAACCTATACAAAGTTTAACTCCAAATGGATCACTGGCCTTATGTAAAACACCATAGCATAAACACAGACTTGACACAGCCTGAAGTCTAGGTAACCTTGAGTGCAGTGATTCTTTGTAGATACATTTCCAAAGTCATGAAGCATGAAAAGGAAAAATGATACCCTGGAGTTCAGGAAAATTAAAAACTTACCTGGGGAGGAAAATATCAAGAGAGGAGAAAAAAGCCACACTCTGTGAGAAAATACCTACCAAAGATGCACCTGAGAAAAGACCTTCTTACAAAATAAGCAAATGCTTGTAGGATTCAACAAGAACCAAGACAGTTCCTGGCCTCCCCTGGGGGCACAGCGGTTAAGCGCTGGGCTGCAAGGCTGCCTACAGCCTCTGCAGTTACAGTTCGATGCCCGGCCTCTGGCGAGGGTCTCACAAAAAACAAACAAAAAATAAAGAACAGAGACCGTTCCACCAGAGGGGCCGGTAAGCTCACTAGACACTCCAAAGAGCAGGCATCGGCCAAGCAGGCTGCTGAAAGTCTTTTCCCCTCGTCCATCACCAAGAACAGCAGAGGGCATTTGAGATGCCCCCACACACTTGCCCAGAAACCGAACCCCACACACTAATGATGAAAGGAACATCAGGGCCTCTCACATGTCCCCTATAGGAAGAAGCCCACTGGACACACATTTATAAGACAGGTTAATGGGGGTCTGAGGAAACTGAAGTGTCTCTCACCTCGCGGTCAAGTGTTCACTTACTCTGTGTTAGCCAAAATGCGGGAGAAACTTCTACACTCACACAAAGCTTCACAAGTGTTTACGATAACTTTATTCTTCTTGCCAAAATTTGGAAGGAAGTGAGTCACACCTCAGAATGGATAAATGGTGGCCAGGCACGCAGAGGATGGCTGTCACCCAGTGAGAGCGGAGGGAGCTCCCTGCCTAAGAAGGAAGTGAAGGAAGCTGAGCTGGATTCTGCGAAGTAGAAGAAGTCGAACTGAAAAGTTGGACCTGTCCAATTCCATGGCGTTCTGGAAACACCTGAACGATGGAGACAGGGGGAAGATCAGTGGTCTGCAGGTTGAGAGGGTGACAGCGGCAGGGTGCAGATGGTCGGGTGACTGGTGAGTCGCACTGGGTGCTGTGATGATGATGAGTGTCTGTCACGATGCATTGGCACAAACCAACAGAATGCAAAACACCGAGGGGGAAGCCCCAGACGAGGCGCCAAAGTGGACACATCCTTGGTTAAAACTTCACGATTCTGATGAATCATGCTGCTTTGGGAGGGAGACGGTGCATTTGTGAGTTGAAGAGAGTATGGAAAACCTGCATCTCCTTCACACTATTTTTGTTTAGAAAGTACTGCAAATATTCAAGTCTTGGAAAACAAATATTTGAATTAAAATATTAAGAACTATTGGAAATAGAGCTGTACAAGGTAACTATTATTGTAAAGGAGAAGTAGAGTTTTCACATTTTGGTGAGTATCCCCTTGAACAGCATGACCACCGCTGACTTCATGGCTTGGTTCCTCAGACTGCATATGATGGGATTAAAGGCGGGGGACACCACTGTGTAGAACATAGAAATGACCAGGTCAGACATGGACGGGGTCCCTGATGTCGGCTTCAGGTAAGCAAAGCATGCAGTGGAGAGAAACAGCACCACAACCAGCAGGTGGGGCAGGCACATGGATTAGACTTTGGCCTTCCCTTCAGTGGATGGGATCTTCCTGACACCAGAGAAGATGTGGACATAGGAAATAATGATGAAAATAAAAGAACAGATACTCAACACCACACTAATGAGAATGGGGACAAGTTCATTCATCAGATTTCCTGAGCAGGAAATAGCCAATAACTGGGGGACGTCACAGAAGAACTGATGGACCATGTTGGACCCGCAGTAATACAAGGAGAAGGTTCCAGCTGTGTGCATCACAGCATCAAGACCCCCTCCCAGGCAGGACACAGCTGTCAGCTGCATACCACTGTCCCTCCTCATGATGATGTCATAGTGTAGGGGTTGGCAGATGGCAGCATAGCGGTCAATGCTCATCACCGTGAGCAGGGTCAGCTCTGCACCTGCTGACAAATCCAGCATAAAGACCTGGAGGACACAGCCCAGGAAGGAGATGGAGCTTCTGTGCCTCAGAGAGTTTGCAATGGAGTTGGGGACCATGGCTGAGATGAGGCAGAGGTCCAAGAAGGACAGACCCCTCAGGAAGAAGTACATGGGGGTGTGGAGGTGCCGGTCCAGGGTGGTGATGAGGATGATGAGCCCGTTCCCCAGAGGGCGCACAGGTAGACCAGGGAGAAGAGCAGCGGGTGCAGGAAGCCCATGGTCCCCTGGGTGGGGAACCCCAGGAGGATGAATTCTGGTCACCCCTGTGGCCATCATCTGTATAAACAAAGAGGAATAAAATGCCACCGTCCAGTCTCCCCATGTTAGACCTAAGTGTCCGTGTCTATATGATAACCTCACCATCCATTCACCATTGTCCCGACCCGCGGGATTCGTAGGCACGAAAAAAGGACTGAGTATTGAAATGAGGGGCTTGAGACAACTTGACGCTAGCGGTTGCTTCTTTATTTTTTCTTTACCTTCTCTTACTTTTCCATGTCTTTCTTTTCCCTGTCTTTCTATCTTCCCTGGCCTTCTCGCTACTCCTCTCGCAATATCCTCTCTACTCTCTCGTGGTTCTCTTCTTATACCGTGGTAGCTCCTCCCATCGTACCTCCCAGTCTCTCGTGATTTACAGGAAAATGCAGTGGTTTCTCAGAAGGTGAAATGGCAAATTAAAACTTAACTCATCACGAGCATGCACAACATGACACATGCTCCAGACGGCTCTGGACACACCATCATCATTCCTTCCATCCCTTGAGCCTCAGCACCTTTCATCGCCCGAGTGGTGCTCTGCTGAGCTATGCACTGTTTCATGTGCAATGTTGTCCATGAAAGGCACTGAAGGCTATGAAGTTTCAGCCCACCCCATCAGAACCTTAGCGTAGCCTTCCCAGTTCTTTCAATAAAACAACAGGACGCAACCAGCACTGCTACATTGTGCCCCGATCTTGCTGTCCCATCTCCTCTCCCATCTTCAAACAGCCGAGGTCAGCACAATGTCCAAGAAGCTAAACTGTCAACAAGCCTTAGGGACTGTGAGCTCATTCTCTCCCCTCAAATCTTTCATTTACTGTATCCTCAAAGCACTCAATTTAGAGAAACTCTAACATCCAAAATTTCAAGAGAGATTTATGTAGCTGTGTCTTCCTCATTTGCAGCACACAGCCTCTCCTGAAATGACTTGTCTTAATGTCCAGATCCCTGTCACGCTTCTCCGGGCACTGGAGTCCCTACAATTCCACACTCCCTGAGCTGGGATTGCTGGACCCCTGGGCACTAAGTAATTCCATTTGTTATTTTGCCATTCAAACAACCTTCCTCCCATCTCTTATGCCTTAAAAACTTTTTCCTATACAGTCTCCTCCTGGGTCACACCCACACGTCCCTCCTGCAGGATGGGCTTGTCCACCCCCGAGTCCCTCCTGGCCCCTCTCTCCCCCTCAGACTCATGCACATCTGTCCAGAGAGGAGGCTACTCCGGGGCTGAGCCAGACGGTCTGTGTGTGTGGCTGTCCCTGCCGGTCCCAGGGCCCTGGTGCCCCGGGTGCGGGTTCTGTCAGTATCGCCCACACGTAAGTGAGGGAGGTGTTAATCCTGTGCTATGTGACATTCCTGCTCTCTCTTTACGGTTTGACCCTCGAATGTTGTGCTTGAGCTCTCTTCTCGATGGATCGTGGGGAGTGACAGAAGGAGCTGGTGGGTAGATCGGGGAAGCTGTGACATGAAATGTTATAATTATTACAGGACCCAATGGTCACATTGTATTGAAACAACAAAACAATGTGGGACAAATTCCAGTCATAGATGTAAAAGTCTTGAAAGACTTAAATCTTGTTTGCAGTGATGACATGAGACGGGGTGCATCTCTGTCGGGCATTATGGCCTACAAGACAACAGCAGCCCTGCTGACAGAGCCAGATGCATGTCCACCGGTGGTCAGATACCACTGCTGACCACCATGTCCAGCGAGAGCTAAACTGAGCAGGAAATGGCCCCTCAGAGAGCCCGTGGGCTTCTCCCTGACTCACGTGTATGTCATTACTGTTTCGGGACTGGAAAGTGTAACACCAGCATTTTCAGTTCTCAGCATTATTGTTTTATCTCAAGTGTCCTTTCATTCCTTACTCTCTCCTCAGGAGTTATGACTTCCCTTGTTATTGAACACACTTTCGGCTCAGTGTGCTCGATGTGGTGTGCGTTCCTGACAGTCGCACAACTCAGCAGTTGTCATAAATACACTAAATGAGGTCACAAAGCGATTAAGTTCTCCATCAGTGTTACAGTCTCAATTAAAGGGAAAAAAATCCATTGAAACTCGTCCTAGAATAAGTTGGTGTTAAATAGAGCAATTTGTGCATCAGAGAACAACAATATCCCTTTAGATATTTAAGTTCAATTATTTGTAAAATGAATGATTTGATATAGTTTTTCTCATTCTAAAATGATTAAGAAATATTAACTTATTTTTTTTAATCTTTTCATCGCTGAGGTAACATTGCATGACGGGGTGCACACAACCTAGGGGGTAGCTGCACAGCCACAGCGTCTCCAAACCCACCACCCCGGCACCACAGGCCTCACCCGCCTCGGCCGCTGCCCCGTGCCCTGCGCCTGTGGTCTTGCCCGGCACGTTGGTGACTGGGTCAGCTCCGCATTCGGGTCCAGGCCACCCTGGAGGGCCTCTGGGTCTCTTCCAACTCTGGATTCCGTCACTTAGCACCATCCCCTTAACCCAAGTGACTTTCCCGGACACACGCCAGCACAGCCCCCACAGCCTGTGAGGAAAGTCCACTTGTCCTGTGGAGTTGGCGTCTCTTGGAATCTTTGCATCATGGGATACAATGTTAGAATCCCAGCATGGTAACTGTAGATTCCTCAGAAATCTCCAAATATTTAAGCCTCTGGCCGCTGGGATGACTCAGTTGCAGGACCAGGGGCCTGAGGAGCTGTTGTCTGTCCTCTTGGTCTCCATGTGCTTGTTCTCTGGGGGCTCCAGCCACCAGGGCCCTTATTCCATAGGGACAAGGGCATATATTTTTTCTGTTGTTCACTGTCTTAATTGGTGTTGTCCTGTAGCACATCCCGGTGAGCAATTAGGACACTGAGGGTGCCTGAGGCAATTTCTTAGTTTTTACCCCTGTGTGGTCAGGACCTCCTCAGGCACCATCACCTCCCCTGACTGCTTCGGGGACTGGGGGTGGCCCCGTTGTCAGAGCCAGGACAAGCCCTGTACACAGGGAGCTGGAAAGTCACCACCACCCGCTGTGCGCCCTCCTTGGCCTGGGAGGTGGGACGGGGCAGTGTGGAGGCAGGAGGGGGAGGGAGAAAAACCAGGATGAAATACCCACAGGAGAGAGAAGGGGAAGCACCTGGGTCTTCTCACACATGAATTGACTCATGTCTTTAAGAAATGCTTTTATTTAAAAATGCCATTTATTCTCAATGCCTGTAACTCTGTCATCACATTTGAACTGTTGTCATGTGTGAGGGAAGCTTGTGTTTATCTTCCATTGCAGGTCAGTTCTGAGGCAGCACTGTCCAGCGTGTCCTCGGCTCTGACACAAAGAGTGGAGGGACCCTCTCCTGTATGTGGGTCTCCCCAGAGTCCTCATGGCCACACTAGGCTAGGCACATATAGCAGGGGGTACTGGCGGAGGACACAGGGGATGGACAGTCCCAGGCCCCACGCGCTGTCCCCCCGTGTCCACAAAGTCCGCCAGGCCAAGCCCACAGCTGCCAAAGGAGATGGTGCCGCCATGGGGGAGGCAAAGCCAGAGACCTGTGTTGGGTGGGTTTGGAGACTCATCCCAGCTTGTGGGTGCACGTGGGCGCTGCTCCCTAGGCCCTGTGGCAGCCCTGGCTCCTGGACCCCCCGATGGCCTGCCCACCCCCTTCCGGGTCCTCCTGTTCTGAGGCCACATACCACTCAGTGGCTGCCGGCAGGGTGTGCACCTGTGTCCGTGGGGCCTAGTATCGGCCTGGCCTGCTAGACCAGCGCGGGATGCAGCGTCCACACCAGCCCTGTGTCTACTGAGGGCAGCTTGCAGCTCTGCTGTATCTGTGAACCGAGGCTGGACCCGCCACCCATGTCCCAGACCTGCCTGGGCCTTTCTCTCATTTCCCTGAAACCCCAACTGCTGGTGCCAGAGTCTCCAAGACCAGCTCTGAGGGGACAGGCCGGGCAGATCAGCAGGGCCTGGGATTGTCAGGGAAGCTGGAGCCCAGGTCACGGTCACTCGTCCAAGTCTGATGATGTCCCCTGGGATTTGGACAAAGGACAGTTAGTGCTTGGCCCGGACAGGACACCCAGGACACCTGCCGTCCATCTTGGCTGGACCCGGCTGCCCATGGTAGGGTCAGCTCCCCCCTGCAGGTCCCTGAGTTTATGGGTAACAAGATCAGTGTCCACGGCCCAGCAGAGAGTTCCCAACAGACCAGGGAATTGAGGGGTCGCGTGGAACATTCCTGAGACCTGGCAGATGGGGATCCTGTGATGGTCACTACCAGGGCCCAGGCCATCTACGGCCGCAAGGGCTGATGGGAATTCTGAGGATACAGGGTGTTCCCCCTGACACCCGCGTGGGCTTCAGGCTGCAAAGACCTGGGGTTCCACCTCAGGAAGCCCCAAGTTCAGAGACTAAACCTGCCTCAACTTCCTCCTCCTCAGACACCAGCCCCTGCCCCCAACTCCTGCAGGAGGATAATAAGTAAATCCACTTTTTCTACTTACACCACCATCCCCGGTGAGGCCTCAAACAGTCTCCCTGTTTCCCCTCACAGTTCTGTCAACCATGTTACGAGAAAATTTAAAATAAGAGTGTCATCACTCTTGGAGTGATGGAGTCACGGCCTCGACTTTCCTATTACTCCTTGGTGAGTCTCCCCTTCATCAGTCTCCCCACAGCCGACTTCATGGCTTGGTTCTTCAGACTGTATATGACGGGATTGAAGGTGGAGGGCACCACCGTGTAGAACATAGAAATGACCAGGTCAGACATGGACGGAGTCTCTGAGGTCAGCTTCAGATAAGCAAAGCATCCAGCAGAGACAAACAGCACCACAACCAGCAGGTGGGGAAGGCAGGTGGAGTAGACTTTGGCCTTCCCTTCTGTGGATGGGATCTTCCTGACAGCAGAGAAGATGTGGACATAGGAAATGATGATGAAAATTAAATAGCAGGTGCTCAACACCACACCAAAGAGAATGGGGACAAGTTCCTTCAATAAATTTTGTGAGCAGGAAATAGCCAATAACTGAGGGGTGTCACAGAAGAAATGGTGGACCACGTTGCACCCACAGTAGGACAAGGAGAATGTTCCAGCTGAGTTAATCACAGCATAGAGACCCCCACCAAGCCAGGACACAGCTGTCAGCTGCACACACCTGTCCCTGCTCATGATGACATCATAGTGCAGAGGGTGGTATATGGCAGCATAGCAGTCAAGGCTAATCACTGTGAACAGGGTCAGCTCTGTAGCTCCTGAAACCACCAGCATGAAGACCTGGAAGACACAGCCCAGGAAGAAGATGGAGCTGCTGTGCCTCAGAGAGTTGGCAATGGACTAGGGGACCATGGCTGAGATGAGGCAGAGGTCCGTGAGGGACAGACTCCTCAGGAAGAAATACATGGGGGTGTGGAAATTCCGGTCCAGGGTGGTGATGGGGATGATGTGCCCGTTCCCCAGCAGGGCACACAGGTATACCAGGGAGAAGAGCAGCGGGTGCAAGAAGCCCATGGTCCCCTGGGTGTGGAACCCCAGGAGGACGAATTCTGTCAAGGCCGTGAGATTGGTCACCCCTGGAGACGTCAACTGTTTAAAAAAAATAAAATAAAGAGAATGAAAACATTGTGAAATCTACCAGTATTGAACGTGAAATGGGTTATCAGCATAGGATAGTGTATTCAATCTCTCTACGGGGTAATTACCTCTTCTAGGTCCTATGGAGTCTAATATTCTCCTCTGCGTGTCCTGTTGTCTTCAACCTTTCATTTCCATGTCATTTATCATTATGATGTTGTTCAACTTGTCTCTGAAATTTGGTAAAGAGCTGAAAATTTCAACTCTCTGCACAAAACATTAACAAGTTAAAATTTTATATGTGTCAACCAACTCAACTTACAACAAACTCAACCGCTCCCTACCACCACAGCCCCACTGCTTCTGCTTCCTGCCAGGCCCCAGTGTCTCAGCCCAGCACATCTCCCAGAGGTTGTCCAGTGCAGTCCTAGAGGACCCTTGACCATGCACAGCCCCTCTCCCACCCTAGAGAGCCTGTCCTTGTTTCTCCAGCAAAACCCTGGGCTGGGGAGTCTCCCACGGTGACAGGTCAGTGCAGGGAGATGGGGTGGGGTGTGCTGGTCACAGGGCCCTGGGTCCCCCGGGTGCGGGTTTGTTCCTACCCAAGACCCGTGCGTGAGTTGGGATGTCTGGACACGGGGCAGCCCTGCCTGCTCTCCTCCCCAGCAATCTCATCCTGTCCTCCCTCTGTGGGGTGATGGAGGGGCAGGCCCTGGTTAGGAAGTATATTTGGAAGAATGTAATAAAATAAAATAATTGTAATAGATTTGTGGAAATAATTCCAAATAGTTCCAATAAAAACAAGTTAATAAATCAGGATAACTGGTGATCCTGCATGTAAACAACATTTCACTGATTTAAAATAAATATATGTTGATAAATATTCTCTTCCTGGTTCTTTTAAAATCTGTCACTTCTCCATTTTAAAATATGAATAAGAATTCATCACCGATGGAGTTAAAAAATTCAAGTTCACGTTGAAAATACTCAGATTTCCACACTCATCCTCACTTCAGTGTCCAAGCCACGAACAGTCCACAGTGTTTCTGTAAAAGTTATTTAATTTCCACTTGTCTTTCATGTCTCATAGTATTTAGGGACAAAATTGAACAACAATCTGGAATAGAATAAGAAGTATCATTTTTAATTTTGTTCTCATTATATCTTTATTTCAATTTAAGTTCATTCATTTGTGATTTATTCCTTACTTAACACACTCCCACTTCATGTGGTGAATGTTAAAATTACAGCTATGAACTAATAATTGTCTTATGCCATAAATCAATGTTTCTTAATATCTTAAACGTATAAAAATGCCATAATATTTCTAACAATGTAAAGAAAAAATATTTTCCCCCATTGAAACATATCGTAGATAAATACAGCATTGTGAAATTCAACTTTTTGTCCACCTTTTATTTTAATAGTTTTCATTATTTATCAGTATTTTAATTATGGTACTTTCTCAAAACTAAAATGAAGTTTCAAGTTTTTGAAATTTTTAAACTTTATAATCAGAATAGATTTTCCTCTGACAATGGCTGGGGGCAGACACCTGCAGTATGAGTGGAAACTTCCAGGTGTATTGAGTCTCTCTCCTGAGGTTGTCTCATGGCAGGACAGAGGGCGTGCTGGCCTCTCACACCATGGTCGGGGCTCATGGGGAGCCTCTGAGCACTCACAGGATGTTCCACCCTCTCCTGTGCTGCCTCATGGACAGAGCAGGGCCTCAGGGCTGGGCTATTTGAGCTCTGGAGCCGGTGTCCGTGTGTTGGACACTGTCTAGATTCTGCCCATTAGGTGACTTTATTCCAGAGGGACAAATGCCCTTTTTGAGTTCACTGTCTTAATTGGCGTCGTCCTGTCCCACATTCAGTGATAATTGGTTCACTGAGTTGTCAGAGGCGATTTTGCGTGGTCTGCACTCTGTAAAAAGCTTGTAATTAATCTTAATTTGAGGCCTCCTTCATCATCCGCTGACCAGCCACGGGGGACCCAGGGGTGGCCCCGTCGAAAGCCACAGATGAGCACGTCCACAGGGAGCTGGGAAATGACCGTCACCCCCTGTGCGCCCTTCCTGGGGGGATCTGCAGAGGTGCTTGTGAAGAGGTTGAGGCTGGAGGAAGGGAAATGAACAAAGTAGGACAGAACTAAGGGAGGATGGAAAGAGGGAAGGAGGACAAAGAGAAATTCACCAGAATGAACGACAGAGGGAAGAAAACTGGACCCTCGAAGTGGGGTTTCAAGCCCTAACGCATTGCAGCGTGTGTGTTTGGTCATGTGCACGTGGCTGCTCCGCCTCACGCCTGCCCGTCTGTGGGGTGTGACAGCTGCTGCTCGCAGGGGGGTTCTCCTTGGTCTTCACGCGGGGAGGGGCCGTGGCGGGGGCCGCGGTCATGGGCGGCTGTGCGCGGCGTGTGGCTCCTGGGTGGGCATCACGCCCGCCCTGTCCTCTGCCCCGTGGGAAGAGGCCTTGTGTGTGTGGCCTGGACTGTGAGGGGCCTGGAACGGGCCGCCCTCAGCGAGCAGATCACGCCTCGTGCTGACCAGAGCGGCTGCGTGTGGCACGTGCGTGGGACGGTCTCCGCGTCCTGCCGCGCCCGGAGCCGCCGTCACCACCTCCACGCGGCCGTCCCACGGCGGGGCATGTGGCCGCGGGGGAGAGGCTGGTTGGAGACGCTTTCTGTGCGACGTCCTCCGCCATTTCCAGGCCGTTTACATCACTCTCTCGGAGACATGGCGGGGACGGAGGCGTCACTGCGGCTCCTTCCTGTTGTCGGGCCCGACATGAAAACGGCTTCTCTGGTGAGGTGAGAAACGCCCGCGTTACCATCGTCCTGAAAGGCTAATGTATCTTCCAACACGGGCTCCGGGAGCCTGGTTTGGGCCCGTTGTGCGGCCATCGCAGGCCGCGGGGGTCATGGTCGGTTCTCACGCAGGAAGATGCTTTTGTGGCCTTGGTCAAGTTTTCAGGCTGTCACGCTGACCCGGGGGCTGTCGGCTCTCCCGCAGCTTTTCTCTGGCCTCTCCCGCCCTCTGGGTCTAAGACGACGCTGCCCTCATCCCCCGCGTCCCTTGGCACACGGTCCCCATTAACATGTGTGTGTCCATGTTCTGGCCCCGGTGTCCACATCACAGACACACATGCCAAGACCCAGAGAGGGGGCTGGTTTCTCGGATGGTGTCTCTGAGGCTCAAACACTCCCTGGGGTGTGGGGCCACTTGTCCATGTGCCCTCGGCACCCTTCTCCTTGGAGTGTGTCCTCACAGCACTCTGGTGGGGGAGTCGTGGCAGACCACGTGCTCCTGTGGTCACAGCCGCACTGTCAACAGAGGCCAGTCATGCCCCCCCCCCAATTGCCGGCCAGAGGGCAGTGAATACAGAATGTG